>NC_058136.1:68807039-68862850 GCF_016433145.1 Gracilinanus agilis | reverse complement strand
CACACCCCCTCACCTTCACCCTTACCCCACCCCCCAACTTTTAAAGCGTCATTGCCTACAAAGGGAGCTATCTGTCTGGTCTACCTAAGAGTGCTGAGCCTGGCCAAGGTGCCAGAATGAAGGGACAAGCTGAACAGGAATTTGGGAAGCCTCAAGCATCAACTTTTTCTCATTAATCTTCCTAAGGGGCATCCAAGGCAACTAGCTTATGGAGAAATGGTGTGAGCTTCCTTCCCCAAGATCCCCAGGAGCCCGCCTTGGCCTTGGTGTGACTCTTGTGGGTTCTTACAGAAGGCCAGCCCTAGGAAAGGGGCACACACAGATCACAGGGCAACGACTGGGGCAGCCATATGTAAAAATAACACTCCGTAGTCAAAATTCCATTTTCCATAGGAAAAGAAAATTGTAAATAACCAAACTAGATTTTTGTCTAAGAGTAGAAAAAGAGGAACACACGGTTAGGCAGAAAAATCGACTTGCAAACTTAAGGAAAAAGCTTTGCTCTGTGTTGGAATCACTAGGAAAAGTAACCTGCTTCTTTTGATTCAACAGACCGAACGGGCTGGGCCCAGAGGAATCCTGGGAAGGAGGATCTCATGGCGCAAATGCTCTCGTCCCCGGATCACAAAATATGGAAATCTTAAATGGCTCTCTCACCTACACAAGAACAGCATACCCTACAAATTGCAGCTGAGAATTTTGGCTTGGAATGAATGGGACCCTCCCCTTGCCTCCAGTGTATGCCGCACCTTCCTCCTCATGTAGACTTCTCTCCCAGATGACAGGAGATCTATCTCTAGTAACTCACTCACACTCCCAAGGGCCTGCCCTTTGACAATGTGAGTGGGTTAGAGACTAATGGCCCAGATGGTGGGGGGCCTTGTGTACTTGGGGAGGAAGGTAGGCAGGGGGGATATAGCCCCAGAGGTTCAGGTGGTGTTTTCCATTTCTGTGGCCTCTTCGATGAAGCTAGCAACAGGGCTGAGAAGCAACAGGGGAAACAGCTTATACTCCCCATTGGGGTCCTCCAAGAGCAATGGGGACTCAAAAGATTCGAGTGGATTCTCAGAATCATCTGACAGGCTAGGGGCTACCAAGCAGAGAGGATCATCAGAATCCTCCAAGAAGGTGGGCATATTGTTGTCATCCTCGAATTCGGCCAGGAGATCTCTATCATCTTGGGGTCTGTCTTCAAAGGAAGGCAAGTCGTCAAACAGCGAAAGCAGAGGGTTGCCCATGTATTGGACTAGCTGCATGTCTGCGGGGAGACAGGCGCGTATTGGGTTATGCACGAGAGGCATTAAAGTCCTGAGACCAATGATCCCTCCAAGGGGACAAACCTACCCGTGGTCTGGTGGAGAATGGGCTCACCCTATACATAGATCCTGCCACATTCACCAAACTGACCATGTCATAGGCTGTTTCCAAGTCCAAGGCCATGCCCAGCAAGACCGGAGACGGTTCATACCTTCTCTTCTGACCTCTGGAGCCAATAAATACCAGCCCTTCTTCTTCTTACTAGGGTCACCCCCTCACAAAGATTACAGGCTTCAGCTAAGAAGCACTTTCAAGACCCCGGCTTCTGCCACTGAGGGTAATTATACTCTCTCGGCCAGCAGATGCCATCAGGAGAATGTAGCACGGCTCACAGATCCTCGATAGAGGCCCAGTGGTCCTCAGAGACCAGAATCCAACCTCCTTCCTTCTCCTCCTCCTCCTCATTTACAGGGGGAGGAAATAGCTCTAAGGAGGAGAAGTGACTTAGCCCAAGTCATACAGGAAGATTTTTAACCCAGGGCCTCTGGTGCCAGTACTACAAACTACCTCTCAGGTCAGAGTCCCCCAGTAGAGTCTTGGAGAGCTGCCACCACTCCAAATGTCACCACCCTGTGACTAAGTTGGTGACAGACCCCTGAACTTGGCTGGGTTGGACTTGAGGCACCAGCCAGCGTCTAAACTAGGCCTTAAAGTCCAGAACAGAGGCAATGTGAGCTGAGGAAGGCCTCAAGAGAAGAGAATTTGGAACAACGTTGAATTTCCTCTACTGTCATGTGTAATAGCCTTTCAGGAGCCCAAGGTGATTTTGTGTGTCTTTAGGAAGTGGGGCATATCATCGCTTCCTTCCACCTGTAGTGGCCTCACACCTGGTTTCGAAGGCCTACGAGGCAAGGCGAGGCAAGGCGAGGCAAGGCAAGGCAAGGCAAGGCAAGGCAAGGCAGAGCTAGTTCCATTTGACGGGTGACAAAACGGAGGCTCCCAGAGGAGCCATGACTTGCTACAGGTCCCAAGGGAGATGACCCAGCGGGGGTGGGCCTAGAAGCCAGGGGGTCTGCTGCTCTCCAGCTTAGGCCTCTCTCCTACCTCTGTTTTCAGCAGCTCCAAATTCATCCATTATTCCATCTTCTCCAGCAATATCTGGGAGATCCAGGACCTGCAGAGGAACAAAAGGCAGGCATGTGTTTAGCGGTTCCTCTGTCTCTTTGGAGACACAATTCAACTCTGAGGAGGAAGAGTCCCTGTGCGGAGATATTCCTGGAGCAGTGGGAAGAATCGGTTCGTTTTCTTCTCTAATTCCAAGGATCTGGCTCTTTGATGTGCCACCCTCCAGACGGGGAGAAATCAATCGGTGAAGCGGCTAAGCCAAGTGTATCAAGTAGGCCAGTTGTGATTCTGCCTGAACTAATATTGACCAATATTTCTCTGAACGGACACCAGCAAACACTGAATGGGGACTGAAGTCCAAACAAGCCACCTTGTCAAACATGCCTGGTCTGTCTGACAGGAAGAGGAGAAGAAGGCGGCTTTCAAGTTTTCCTGGCCTGGTCACAGCACGAGGGCCAGTGCCCTGGGAGGGTTCTGCTGGGGCGAGTTTCATCAATGCCATTCATTCCCTTTCCTGGCTGGAAAAAAAGTAGCTCTGGGCAAACGGGAGAGTGGACTTGAGACAAACCGAAAAACAAATGAATAATTTCCCAGGCTGAACAGACACATGTGACGAGAAGGAAAGGCAGCAGGGATACGCTCGCTTGGTGGAGGGAAGGGGCCGCAGAGCTAACGTGGGCCCCTGTCGATGGGGGCTCCCGAGAGAATCGTGGCCTTCTCTTTCGGGCATCTGGTCTTAACCATCACTACCTATTTCATGTGTGGGTAGTGCAGAGCTGCCCCCTTTGGGGAGCTGAGGCTGGCTGTCTGAGACTGGGACTTACAGAGCACTCTGGGACTCACTTGCCTACCTCAGGCCTTCTTGGCGAAAGGTGACAGCCAAGTGGGAAGGACTAAGGGACGAAGACGCTAGAGAAATCTGATGTGGGCTGAACTGTCCCACAAACCCTGCCAAGTAGCTGTACCCAACCAAAAGAACATGGACTACGATTTGGGGTTCTGGTTTTAAAAAATTCCTCTATTACAAAAATGAATAATATGGAAATAAGTTTTAAGTGATAATATATGTATAACCTCCGGTGGAACTGCTTGTCAGCTCCTGGAGGGGGGGAGGGAAGAGGAGGAGGGAGGGAACACAAATCATGTGACCATGGAAATGTACTTTTAAAAAAATAAAGAAAGAAAAAGAAAAAAGAAAAATCTAAAATAAAAGAAGAACATGAAAACAACCAGTTTATTAGAATGGGGCCACCTTTCAGAGAAGACCTACGAGTTACTTAGATTCACAGTTATGAGAGAACTCCTCACACTGCATGATCTAGGTCAGCATTGGCGAAGATGTGGCACTTGTGCAGAGCTGGCCTCCTCGGGGGAGCGGCTCCGTTCCCCCCCTCTTCCCAGTGACTTTTTTTGCACGCCCCACTCCTCTGTTCAGATGCCCAAAGCAAGCACTTTCTCCCTCAATTCTCTCTGGTAATCTGGGGGTTCTCAGCTTGAATTTGCCCTCTGGACACTCAAACTCAGCAATGCGGGCCTAGGTCCTGGGTGGGGGTCTCTGAAGAGCAAGTACAGGTGGTTCAGACACATAGGACTAGGTTCAAACAATGCTCACTTTCCACACTCACTGCCTTCCTTAAGAGTCTGCCCAGAAAGAGCAAAATCTGACCATAAGTTGTCCATTTTGGTTTGCTCCTCCCTCTGGGCAAACAGAGTGCATCATGGGTAACACTATGCCGATAAAAGTGGACCATGGGTAAAGTGACATAAGTTCCCTGGAGACACAAGGCAACAACTGTCCAAACAAATGATCCCTTTCTTAGTAACTAACTAGATAAAAAGTATTCCGGAGAACCTTGCCCCACCCCTCTCTCCTACTCTTACCTTTACTTACCATGCCCTCCTTATCTTTTTACCTTAATTACTTACTCACTCTACTAGCTACTCTGTTACCATATTCTCACTATGGAGTCAGTTTAAGCCATCAATCACTTCCTTGGACAAGACCCAATCACCTCGCCCACATCAAAACCCAATCAGAGAAGGCGGCACAATTTTCCACTGTGCTCCAACTGAAGGGCTGCTCACTTGTATGAGACCTTCACCTGCAACCTTCCTCCTTCGTGAGATGAAGGGTGGTCTTCAAAGTCCCTTCCTGATCCAGCTCTGACACACTCTGTTCAGACTCCTCCTGGTTTTCAAATTCCATTATAATATGAAAAGGAGCCCCTTGGCCACTAGAATCAAGGGCAGAAGGTCCTTTTGCTATTGAAGAGAAGAATTCCAGCAAAATCACATAAATTCAAATGAGACTAGACCAAAGGCCTCATCTATACAACTTAGGAAATTAAGCCACAGAGAAGATGGCAAAGAGAATGGCTAGACTACTGAAGAGAAAATTTTCAAGCAATTCACAGCTAATATGTTCATTGCAAACGCTTCATAATAAGGTCCCCCAAAATCTATGACGTGGCAAGCTTTGGGATGGAGTCTGTGAAAAGACCTGAAGCTAGGAAAACCAGCCCTTCAGACTGTGCAACTGAATGGGATCTGTCCGCACTACATCGGTGAAGTGTGTCCCTAATTTCCACCTAATTCACAACTAAGAGCCCCAGCCTCCTCTGCAGGACAGAAGCCTGTCAATGTCAAGAAGGGGTGCGTGCAAGATGGAAAGAGAGCAGAAAGGAGTGGCAGCCAAGAATTCATTCTCATCACAGTCCTCCTCTGCTGTGCAAATTTAGGGCTTCCCTGATATCTTTCTGATGAAGCCTCCAATGTCTTGACCTGGCATTCGAGGATCTCCAAGGTTGTCATCTTACCAACTATCTGGTCTTATTTCAGGTTTCTGTATGTTCCAACCAGCTACGACCCTCTGCCTGGCCCACAAACATGGCCGCCCTCTCCCATCTTTGGGTTTTTGCTCACAACTCTTCCCTACATCCTTTCTCTACTCTGACGTGACATGGCCATTCCCTATTCACCTCCATTAATGCTAGTGCCTTCCCTCCGAGTCTACTTCTATGAACCCTGTCTACATCTTGTCTAGACAGAGCTGTTTGCATGTTGTCTCTCCCATGAGACTGAGAGCTCCTTGAGGGCAGGGACTGTCTTTTGCCTCTTTGTATCCCCAGAGCTTAGCACAAGACCTGGTACATCGCTGCTCATACTAGTGTAGGTGACAGTCTGCTCTCAGACTGGAACCTCCCAATTGGCAAGGGCAGTGTATCCTGGATACTTCGTCCCTACTAGCAGAAGGCAGCATAACGTAACACTTTTGCCTGTTAAAAGGGTTCACGTTTATGAATATAAATGGGATGGAATCCACTTGTGCCCCAAGGAATGACCAATCCAAAGAATGAAGGGAAATCTGGAAGTTGGGCATGAAGCAAAGGCTAATGCTCGCATGATGATGATGACCAAAGACACAGGAACAATCATTGAAGACCAAAACCTTCCAGAGAAAGGAAGGACAAAGCTGGGTCCTGGAAAGCGCCAAGTGGGGCCTAGAGGGGAGGGATTTGGCACACACACTGCTCATGTTGTTTGGTCTTTCGACCTGTTCTTTTCCTTCTTAACTCTCTGTTACATGGGATGGCAGGCTGGGTAAGGAAGGCATATGTTCAAAAATGAAGATGAAGTCAAGAGTTTGCCTTTACCAAATTCCAGCTACTCTAAAAGAAGGTTGCATGTTCTACCAGTCATCATCGCTCTACTCTCTTGCTCTCTTACTTAACTACATTAACTATACTTGGGGATTTGTAGAGATGATTTGCTGAAACAAACTCGATCAGTAACAATTTTGTGTAAACAAACGGATGCATCCACATTTAACCATTTGAAATTCTCCCCTCGGCTCAACCCCCTCCATGCTAGAAACCTGTGTGAGGAAGGAGAAGAAACACCTCCATCTTCTATCCAGCTGCCTAAATGAGCCCAAGAATGATCGCGTCACTCCAGAGATTCCCTACTGCCTCTGAGATCAAGAACAATTCGGCTCTGAGCTCCCTCTCCAGAACACTCCAGTGCTGTTGTTCTTCTTCTTCCCCTTTTGGCCCTAGGCACTGTGCCTGAAATGCTCTCTCCCACCCGCTTTTGAGACTCAGTTTAGATGCCAACTTCCTACAAAGTGACTTTGCTGAATCCACAACTTCTCCTCCTGCACGAGCATGCCAATGCCCTTCCAAAGGCCTCAGTGCTCTCGAATGTAAAAGAAGAGGTTGGTCTTGAAGGCCTGAGGCCAGTGAGACTCTTGAGCTGGGGCCCTCAGATCCCATATGAGAAGCAAGTGTCATCTGGTTGGAGTCCACAAAGTGAGCTGTGGGTCTCTTTGGGCCAGCTGGGCTCTGGGAAGCTGGTTTCTGCTCGAGTAGAGGACAGCAATGAACAATTTATGCCCTATACAGCAGTGCTTTGTGCACAGCGGTGAGGCGGGCGGACGCTCAGTGAAATCCTGCTAAATGACAAGAGTCATGCCTAGCCACTGCCACTTCTAAGGGTGCAGACCCCTCGCCTTTGGGTCCCAAGCAGCCAGTCAGCACCTATCTCCTTCAACATCTGCAGTTCCCTGGCTTTGAGCTGGAAGGCCCCCCCCATGAAGGCATCAAGCCCAACCTGGACCCGAGCTGGAATCCTCTCGGCAAAATTCCCCTGGAAGAAGTGAGGAGTGATCATCATAGTAATGGGGATGCCACTGTGGTCCCCATGTTGGATGGTTCTAAGCACTTGGGCCCAAATCCGCCTCTTTCTAACTTCCCCCAAAGGTTTCTAGTCTTAAATACTGGGCAGAAGCATGCCAAATCTACTAGTCCTTCCTTCATATCAAAATCCTTTAAACACCGGAGGACAGCTACCTCCTCCCTCCTCCATTACTAAATCCTCGTATGACATGGCCTCCAACACTCTCAAATAGCTCGGCCTTCCTCCTTTGGCCAGAATATGCCTCCTCCATATGTGGCACCTGGACACCGTGATGGTGGCCTGATCAAGAGAGGCCATCCCTCCCCACTCTTGTCTGCTTTGGCTCCAGCCTCTTTTTTTCTTAGTAGGCCCTTGCCTTTGTCTTAGAATCAATACTAAGTATTGCTTCCAAGGCAGAGGAGCAATAAGGGCTGGGCAATGGAGGTCGAGTGACTAAGATCGCCACATCTGTACAGGCCTTCGGGAGCCCTCCTTCTGACCCTTCCCAATGGAGCCCAATCAGTGATGGCAATTTATATCCCAGGAAACTGGCAATGGTAACCAATGCACGGCATCATGGGCCGGTAGTAACTCTGCATATAAATTGGATTGGCACTTACATCATTCATGCTGGATGAGGGTCCTGCTTCATTTAGGTTCAGGTCTGGAAATTCAGGAGTCGAAGCCTGAGGAAAATCAAAGTTAATGTCAACACGATTCTTTGAATCCCAGAATTCCAGCCTGACGACTATGGCAGGAGAAGAGATTTCTGGGGGGAGCTGGACTTTCCCATTTCCAGAAAGGGAGAGAGAAAAGGCTAATGATAGGGATGAAACTTGAAAAAGTTGGGCCGTGTGTACAATTTTTTCCCCCTGGTGAGCCAGGTGCGAAATATGGACAAGGGGATCATGGTGGCGTGAAGCAGAGTTCTGGATATTGGAATCAGACCACACGCTTGGGAACTGGACACTTCCCATGGCTAGGTACAGGCTGCGGAAAATGCAACATTGAAGGGAACTTCTGTTCTGAATGTCATCCTCGCCTCCCTCCGGCTGCCCCTGACAAGGGGTGGGGGTGGGGGAGAGATCATCATCATCATCATCATCACAATAAGGGGAAGGCCATGGTGGCCAGCTGAAGAAGAATGGCACGGACCAGCTAGCATCCGTTGCTCATATGCATCTGTTGCTTTGACTAAAGACGGCTTTGAATGAATCGGGCAACGGTAAGAACAAGAGTAAAGATGGCGTGGCCAAGACGTGCCCCGAAGGCCAGTTCAAAGAAGGCCTGTGGCTTCTCTTCTTTTTCCAGTTCCGAAATAAGAGGCAACACGCGCCACTGCTGGGCAGCAACAGCAACAACAGCCTAGGGGTTGAGGCCTGAGGTTTTTTTTTTTTTTTTTTTTTTTTTTTTTTTTTTTTTTTTGCTGATCTTTTTTTTTTTTTAAACCCTTGTACTTCGGTGTATTGTCTCATAGGTGGAAGAGTGGTAAGGGTGGGCAATGGGGGTCAAGTGACTTGCCCAGGGTCACACGGCTGGGAAGTGGCTGAGGCCGCGTTTGAACCTAGGACCTCCCGTCTCTAGGCCTGACTCTCACTCCACTGAGCTACCCAGCTGCCCCCTGAGGCCTGAGTTTTTGCTCCTGGCTCAGCTTCTCAGTTTCCTCAACTCTGAGATGAGGGCGAGGGTGAGCGTTCTGCCCCTGCTGTCTGTGTGGGACAGGGACAGGAAGACGATCCAGTGTCACAGAACAGTCAGTTGTCAGGCTACTCTTTGAAAGATGAAAATCCTTACCTTCTGCCTTACATTAAGACAGAAGAGTGGGAAGGGTGGGCTATGGGGGTCAAGTGACTTGCCCAGGGTCACCCAGCTGGGAAGTGTCTGAGGCCAGATTTGAATGTGGGACCTCCCGTCTCTAGGCCCGGCTCTCAATCCACTGAGCTACCCAGCTGGCCCCTGCATCATGTTCTTCTTAAAGGAGTGAGAGAGCTAAGGCTCTCATAAGTCCCAGACCTAATGGTATCTGGAAGAACCCTCCTGTCCAGGCCCTGGAACGAGCTGCCCTCACCTCAAACAAGAGTGCACTGTCCTCGGCCAGTTTCCTCGCAGCCAGCATGGAGTGTAGATCCTCCAGATTTGTTTCGATACAATTCATAAAATCCTGCATTTCATCCCTTAAATGAAGAGAAGAGGGGAAGTGAAAAATCTGGCCTGAAAGGCAAAGGAAGGCCGACGGAAAAGGAGGGGATCGAGTTAAGCCTCGAGCCCACCGCCACAGGCCATCCTGGGGCAAGTACCACAAAACATCCATTTCACCCGTCGTGGCGCGTCCTAGAACGTGAAACCACCAAGCGTATGGCCTTTTCCACTCAAAGGGATTTCATGTGTGGCCTATAAAGCCCGCGGCTACTCAGGAGACGGCGGCCCATTGCTCACTGCTTCGACCTGAGACACAGTGGCCTCCCTCCAAGGAACAGGCCAGGGCTCTGCAGTTTGAAAGAGGGAAGGGAGAGCGTGCAAGTGAGGGAGGGGGTGTCTCTGTGCGTGTCGAGGCACGGGATAGCTACTATTTGAACCAGGAGGCCCTCCTCCATCTCTTGCAAAGGGAGTCTTCACTCTCAAGTCAATGCTGACTAAAAGGGGTGCCCAAAGCCCAGAGGAAGGGAGGAGGGAGCTGCTAGGAATCTCCACGAGCTCGGCAATTTGGTCTCGGCAAACGAGATTCCGAAAGGGCTACATTTCTTCCAGCAGCAGGCCGTGCCCAGTTTGTTAAGACGTTCTCTCATTGGATAATAGGCATTTGGTAGGAGCTGTTGAACAAATGAGCGAAGCGTACGGTGCGTGAAATCTATCGATAGTTGGGAAAGAAAAAAGAATCAAGCAGGTCTTTTCACCACCGAAATATTGACAGCTCTCCATCCGACTCCAAAGAGCCAAGAGATCATGCGCTCAAGGAGGTTCCCTGGAAAAGGCTATGCATTTCCACGGGATATTTGTTAAGATTCCACTTTAGGGAGACACACATTGGAAAACCCAAAGGGGTCTCCCATGCTAATGTTTGCAATCTAGTCCTGGGAGGATCCCTTGGGGACACCAGCAAGTGGGACAGGAGGCAAAAGGGACAGAGGGAGGGAGAGGCAAAGGGGAGAGCCAGACCTGAAAAGCCAAGAAAACATGGCCACCCCTTGGGCCTGACAAGGCACTGAAACGAGGAGCCGTTAGCCTCAACTTCCGGGAAATCCTGATGGAAGTCGAAGACCTAGTAATGTGCATGGTGAGCCCACTGGCAGCTGTTGAAGACCACTTGCTGCCTCATCTCAAGAGCTGACTTCCTGGACTAGCTGAGGTTCTCCAGAGCCTTAAAAGATGAAAAGAGGCCCCCTGCCCTTCGGCCAGACCAGGGCCCATCTATGGCCTTCTGGGAAAGCTTTCGCTATCATTGATTTCAGTTTTCTCTCTCCAGAAAGAAAATGCAGCCCGGTACATTGTGCCGGCCCCACTGTACCTGTGGGTTTATTTGGCTAACCTGCTTTGATTGTTTTCCCCTCTCATTTTTATTCTTTGTTCTAAGGGATGGCTTGGGAGGATGAGAAGTGAAGGACATAGAAATGCCAAAAAAAAGGCAGGAAAACCCGTCATTTTATGAAATCACAGGAAGGAAATTCCATTGAAGACGATCAAGAATAGGCCTCGGGGGCAGCTGGGTGGCTCAGTGGATGGAGAGCCAGGCCTAGAGACGGGAGGTCCTAGGTTCAAAGCTGGCCTCAGACACTTCCCAGCTATGTGACCCTGGGCGAGTCACTTGACCCCCACTGCCCACCCTTACCACTCTTCTGCCTTGGAGCCAATACACAGTATTGATTCTAAGACAGAAAGTAAGGGTTAAAAAAAAAGAAAAAGAATAGGCCTCAGTCTGCCAATCTGTGAAACGAGGCAGTGAGACTAGATGGTGTCTAAGGTCCTCTTCGATTGTAAATTCGATGCTCTAGGATCCTGTGTCCTGCTCTGTCCCAGAGATTATGCAATTAGAAAAGAGAAAAAGAAAATCTACCGAGGGACCTGCTACCAGACAAATGGCTCCTTTTCCTGGGCCTGGCGGGGGGGGGGGGGGTGGTGAGGGGGCTCGGATGAGGAGAGCACATGCCCAAATCAGATGAGGAAGTGTGCAAGCCCTGTCCAGCACCATCAAAGGCTGCTGATGGGGCTCAACGAGGGCTGGGCAGGCCTCTCCCTTGTTTTGTCCTGGGTGGAGATCTGCTGACGCTAGTGTCTTCACAGCTCCAATTTGGTAGGCCTTTTTGCTGAAGCGCACACAACTTCCTCGCTTCAGGAAATGAACACATCCTTTCTGCTATTGTTTCGGAGCCAAGACTCAAATAGCCACTTGCACATGTAAGAATTCTGCCACGGATGACTGCCAGCCCAAAGGGATTCCTCTGGTCCCCTCAAGACGGCCTGCCCACTCTGGGCCTTGACTCTTCTGAGTCCTTAAGCCTGGGATTCCCTCTTTCTCCCTCTCCTGACCTCCTCCTTATTCATCCTTTTGAGTCCAATCCAAACACCCCTTCTCTCTCGCTGCTGTGCCCTCCCCAGCCCTTTCAGCCAGTCATGTCCTCCTCTATTAAACCCCTGGAGCTCAAACCCGCCAGTCAGTCAGCTCCACGCGGGCAGGCGCATGCACAGGGATGGAAATGGACTGAAGTGAAGACGTGCAGAGAGGTCCGAGGGCCAACTTTGGGCACTGGCACTGTTGGGGTGCTTTGCTCTTATTCTTCTTGTGGTTTTTGTCTTTTTTTGTGGGGGAGGGAAGAGGGGGAGCTATTTTCCTAAACTACTTTCTGCTCTCCTCACTATCATACCACAGGTGGCCAAGGACATGGTTTTTCAGAGTCAGAGGAGCCAGGCCCAAATCACGACTCTTCTATTTACCAGATGCATGACTTTGGACAAGTCACTTCTCCTCTTGGGTCTCAGTTTCCCTCTTTGTAAAATGATGGGGTTCAATGCACTATCTACTTTATTTTTTTTTAATTTAATTTTTTTTTTAAATTTTAAACCCTTAACTTCTGTGTATTGGCTCCTTGGTGGAAGAGTGGTAAGGGTAGGCAATGGGGGTCAAGTGACTTGCCCAGGGTCACCCAGCTGGGAAGTGTCTGAGGCCAGATTTGAACCTAGGACCTCCCGTCTCTAGGCCTGGCTCTCCATCCACTGAGCTACCCAGCTGCCCCCACACTATCTACTTTAAAAAGGAAGCAGACTACATTTCCCTCACGGCCCTCCACTCCCGTTCTCTATGGGAAGGTTCCTGTTTTCTGGTGTCAGTTCCAGTTTGTATCATGGAGAGGGGTGACACTTGGGATCTCAATGGCTAGAAAAAACTCCCCCTAGCAGTGTGATGGGTCAGGGCACTCAGGCAGCAGGGTTCAAGGGCACAAGAAGAACTCGGGGCTTCTGGCTCTCTGCATATTAAGGCACATTGTCCCTAACGATCACAATAAAAGAAGCCAATAAGGCAAAACAAAGAAACCCAAGACAACAGAAGGGACAAGATTAGACAATCCTGAAGCTGTCAGTCTATTGCCCAGGACTGCAGAAAGATCTGGGCCTTGGAAGTCTCACTAGCGACTAAGTTCTTCCTCTTAAATGGAACTAACTGAGGAGGGTCTCAAAGTCACCAAAGACTCTGGACACATTTGTAGCAATGTGGGAAGTGGGTAACACAATGCTTTTTCTTTTAAGTCTTTTGTCTTAGAATTGATAAAGCAAAAGTATAGTAAGTGACTTGCCCAGGGTCACACATCTGGCTCTCTCTATGCACTGAGCCATCCAACTGTCCCCAATATAGTTCTAAAGCTAAGGCCTTCCATTTGCAGATCGGCTCATGTGTACGTCAGCTGCTGCCCTCCTAGCAGACCCCCTCATTTCCTTCTTCCAATCAGAGGACTAACTGTCTGCAGTGATCCCTTTTCAAGCCCCTACCATGGTGGCCTCGAGGGATCTGAAAGATTAGAAAGTAGGGCCATGGCTCCTCCACTCCCAACCCTTTGCTTCCCAGCTGTACCTGTTCATAAATCCCATGCTCTGGTCAGACAGATGGTCGCCATTCAAGATCGAGTCAATGACTGCAGCAGTGTCTTCAGAGTCACTGGTCTGGGAGTGGAGGTCCAGAGGAAGGTCCCCAATGTCATCGGCCTCCAGGGAATCCTCAGTGATTTGAAGTGGGCAGTCAGTCACATCCAAGTCCAGCCCGAATGATGGCATCATATGCACTGGAGATATGTGGCCACCCCTGAGAAATGATCCACATGTGGACATCGATCAGCTCAGATGGATTAGATGACGTTGGCGACCACATATGGCAAAGCATTCAAAACAGAGCAAATGGCCTTTGAGGTGCTGTAACAGGCATGGGCAGCTAGGACGCACATGACAAGGAATGCACTGGCGAACAATAAATATTCACAGTAGTACCTTCTGTGGTAGCCAAGAGCTAGAAACGGGAGGGTGCCCATCGACTAGGGAATGGCTCGACAAGTTAGGGCATGTGGATAAAGAATGATGGTTTTAGAGAAACCTTGAAGACTCCTACAGACCGATGCAAAATGAAGTGAGATGAATTAGAAGAACAATTTGTCCAATGGTAACACGCTCAAGACAAATAACTGAGCAATATAATGACCAGAGGGGACTCAAGGAACTTTGTAGGAGGAAGGGGACGTGTGTTTTCAGACGTGAGCAGTGGATCAATTGGTTTTCCCCAGTTATACCCATTTGTTCCCATGATTGCCTTTTAGTTTTTGGAGGGAGAGACGTGGATAAGTCATGATGGGTGATGCAATAGTAGTGATACAGGAATAAAGGAAGAAAAGATGATTAATGGCTCATTAAAAAGTCCATGGAAAAGAGGAGGAAAGACAGCAAAGGAGGCAAATAAACAGAGACTATCCTAGGCCTACATTGGGCCAATAACTTTGGGTCTCAGTTTCCCCAGCTACAAAACAAGGGCTTGGACTGGATGCCCCCTCTCTACGTCCCCATCTCAGATTATGGGAGATCCTGCCTATTCTCTCTCACAGGGCTCACCAATTGGAAAGTGACGAGCAAGGCCAAGACACTCCCTTGTTTCATGGCTGGAAACAGGGAGGATCACAGGGAAGCCCAAGAGAGGGCTGGTCACCAGCTAGCTGGCATCGTAACTCCAGCTACTTGGTGTTCCTCTCCTCCTGCTCAGTTAAGGGCAAATCAGAGCCCTCCTGGAAGCCACCATCTTCCTGTCCACCTTGGCAGGCAGTGCTCTGCGGTGACGGGGCTACCATTGCCATCTCTCATATTAGAGAAGTTCCAGGGGCTCCAAAGGGCTTTTCTCACCACCTTGGGAGAAGGGATGGCAAGAGTCGCTCTTCTTTTTACTGATAGGGAAACTGAGGCTCAAGAGAGAGCAATGGCCTGGCCAGAGTCCCAGCCAGCGCTGAAGCTGGGTTTCCTGCCTTCCTCCCCTCCTGCCACACGAGGCCTCTCCAGACCTGGGGTTGGTCTTTGTATGTCAGTGAGGTAGTTGTCTTATGGTAACCCCCTGCCCTCTGGGAAGCTGGAAAGGCTGAGAAGCTGAAGTACAGCCTGGGAGGGGGAGAGGAAGGGGAGACAGCTGTGGAGGCGGAGGCCAATTTTCCCAAAGGATCCAATGTTCCTTTGCACTAGGCTAATTAAGTTGGACTTTCCAAGGCTAATTAAGTTGCCTAAGTAAGCGTGATTTTCCATCTCTTCTCTTACTTGCTAGTCTGGAGAGCTGTCAGTACAGCAGAGCTGCCCAGAGACCCAAAGTGGATAATTGGGGCTACTCCAACAGGATCTGCAGACAGGCCCACTTAAGAACCATCACTCACTGTATTATCTCCTAGTACATTTTAATAGCCAACTTAGAACTCCACTTAGATGTTCTTGCTGCTCTCTCTCTGGAGCTGTGGACAGTCAGGGCTGGGGAAGGTGGGGTGGGGGCACAGTCCGTCTTCCTTCCTGCCCTCCCGATCCCCTCTGCTACCTGCCGGCACCAAGACAGAGACCCTTCATTAATCCTAGCTCCCCCTTCCTGAGGGCTGTGAGGCTTCCGATGCCGAGTGACTATTCCCTCTCCTCCTTTTCACACATGAGGACACCGAGGCTGAGCCGGGAGATGAGCCGACTCCTTGGGGGCGAGTCCAAGGCAGGCTGGGAACTATGCATCTCCCAATTCCAAGGCCTGGGTTGTACAGGTGATGTGGAAGCCAAAGCTCACCAGACTGAGGGGGGGTCATCTACATCGGGCTTGTCCCCACCCCCTTCCCACCACAATCTCCTACTCCAAAGAGTTCCCCTGCAAACACCAAAGCGTCTTTCCTCCTCACCCCCATCCCTGCTTCTCCAAGGCCCTGCCCCAACAGCATGTGCCTGCCAAATTCCCCCACCCCCGAAAACAATCCCATCCCTTTCCCGGTGCCTCCTGTCCAATGCCAACATCCTGAGGATTCTTCTTGGGCCAAAAGCTCCTCCCCTGGAATGTCCTCCTTCCTCAGCCAGCCTGTGCTCGGACCACCCAGGCCTCGCCCATCCTCGGGCCCTATTTCTGCCTGATGAGAGCCCTACACAAACAGCCCTCCCTGCCACAGAGGACCCTTTATGCAGACAAGCTGGAAAAAGCGGCTTTTCAGCCACTGGCCACCCTATTTACGTCCCTGTTTTTTTTGGCATTTACGCAGAACCTCACATTCACCAGCAGACTTTAGGGACTTCGCCAGGCGAGCCCAAGTTTCCGTCTCATTGTAACAGCTTCATTTAGGGATACTCTTTGAACAAGCCTGACATCTGTGTCCTACACGGGGCTACTTTGAAACGTTTTGTTTCCCTGATGAGCAAATGAGATCCTTCAGCCCAGTTGGTTGGTGTTAAGTGTCTTGTCTGAATGTGGCTCTGCTGGCCTTGGGGCGAAGGCTGCTGTCTCTCTGGGAGCCCTCCCACCCCCACCCCGGGCTGGTTAGCCTACAAATGCACGGTGCTGGCCACCAGATGGCTTGGGAGCCTCATCCTGGTGGAGAGGGGACCCTGGGGTCTCAGTGGAACACCTGAGCTTGGGAAGAGAACTCAACTCGGAGTGAGAGGATCATGGGACTGCGTGTCAAGAGATCACAGAAATCCCAGTGCTAGAGCCAGCAGAGCCCTCGGTGGCCATCAAGTGAAAACATCCTGAAGCTATGAGCAGGGAAGAAAGATTTAGAGACCAAGAGGCCCGCAGAAGCCATCTGGGGAACCAGAGTCCGGCTTGACTCACCCCTCACTGAGAATGGCAGCAAGGCAACCAGTCTTCTGTGGGCTTTGTGGCTCCCACACGAGGCTGAGCCTCCAGAAGGCCAGAGGCCCCATTGGCCGAGGCTTGCCCAGGAGCTAGGCAGCTTTTCAGCTACTCGAGGGGGGAGGAAGGACCCATTCTCTAAAGAGATCCCTGATCTTCAAAAGGTAGAATCAGAACAGCGCCTTAAGTTTACCACACATTACCACAGTTGATCCTCACCACCGCCCTGGGAGGTAGGTGCTACCCTCACCTCCTAGATGAGAAAACAGAGGCTCAGGCTAGGGAAGGGACTTGCCCAGGGTCACCCAGATAGTTAAGTGTCTGAGACAGAACTCGACCCCACGATATTTGTACAGAACTTAGCACAGTTCCTAGTACACAACGGGCACTTAACAAATGCTTGTTCCCTTCCCTTCCCTAACTCCAAGTCCAGTGTTCTCCTAGATGGGCTGGGGTAGAACCCATCACTCCAACTGAGGTAGGAGTGAAAAGCCCATATTCTATTGACATGCTAGCTTAACAACAAGCTTGGCCCTCTGACCAGTATAGTAAATGGAGTATTGGATTTGGAATCAGGAAGACCTGAGTTCCCATCTCACACAAGGCAGTGTGACCTTGGGCAAGTCCCTTCCCCTCTTTGGGCCTCTGTTTGGACTGGATAATCTCACAGCCTTCTCATTCTCAGTCCTGATTGTCATTTCTTTACTACCTCTAGTGGGCACCAAAAATCCCAAAGGAAAGGCAAAGGGGAAATTCGCACACGTACCCTTCGAGGAGATCTGACGGTTCTCCAGAAAGAGATGGAGATCCAATTAAATTCAGAGTTGGAGACGGAGGTAATGGAGCAACAAGTCCAATGAGGCCATCATCCACGGAACTGGTAACGTCTTGAATCATGATGGCACTGGAGTCATTTTCAGTTGAAGGGCCAGAGTCTAGCACGTCCTCCTAAACAGAAGCAATGCGCAGGGGAGCTAGGGGTTAATAGCCCGTTTTATTCCGACATCTGCTTTTCCACAGCTCCGATGTGATCTGTTTCCCCTCGAGAGCAGAGGAACAGAGAGGCACAAAAGGGACTGAAGAATTCAGCGGTACCTCGAACCCCCCCCCTCCCCACCATCACCTTCTCCATTAAACTCACAGCTTCCCCACTCTCCACGGGGATCGGGGCACACTGGCGGCTGAGCTTCGAAGGCGGGGAACCAGACGCATCTGGCAATGACCTGCAATGACACCCCATTTCCAAGCACGATTAGTGATAAGAATCCCAGGGGTGGGCACACAGACTCCGGGAGCTCGAGCTGGTGATCCTGGCCCTGACAAGTGGGGATTTTTGAGTCTCTGCTCAGGAACAACCTTATGGAAGAGTTGATGAAAACTCTATGGTCTGAAGCTACAGAGACTGGATTCCTTTTCGGAGGCCCTGGGCTTTAACCAGCTCTGATATTGGGAGGCGGCAGGAGCGGCGAGGCTTCGTTCACAGAAGTCGTCTTTCATTGATTTAGTCAGTCTGGGGGACCGGCCCCCCCCAGTCTGGTTCGAACCTCCTTTTCCCGGCCTTATCTCACATGAGTCTCCTCCATGTGAGAGGCAACGTCTCCCAGCTCAAAGGGTGCCGGCCTTGGGAGTCAAGAGGCCGATCCCCGGATCTCTCCGAGCCAGGATTTCCTCTCATCGGTGAAATGGAAAAGTGATTGCATTCCCTTCCAGGGTTGTTGGGAAGAAGGCACCTCGCAAGGTTTGTTGCAAGCCCTACCGTGACCCCTGGGAAGATCGGTGCTCTCCTTTGGGAGCAAACAGTGCTTCCCAGGTGCCCCCCCATGCCCCTTCTTTCAGGGTGAAGTCTCTGCCTCCCCTCCCTCCACAAGAGGGAGCCCTCTCCCCTTGCTCCTCTCAGGGCATCTGGCCAGGACCCCCCCCCCCCACCTCTGTGCTGATCTCACAGTCATTGACGTATGAGTACGCTCTGAGTCTTATTTCTCTGCCTCCTCGGCGGTTATCATACCAGCACCCTCCACACGGTCGGTGCTTAATCAGAGCTGCTTGCCTTGGTTTGGGGAATAAAGCCCCTGGCACGGTACGAGGCGTCGGGGTGCCATGTAGGGGATGCCCTCTCCTTTCAAGGCCAACGCAAGCAAGCCCGTCACCGTAGGACACCACAGGTCGGGTCTGGAACTGAGGGATGCAGGACGGGTTGGCGAAGCCTTAGAACTCGGGGATGGGAAGGAGGACAGTAGCTCCCCAAACATCCCCAGGGTGGTTCCAAGCCCACCTCCGGGGCTCTGATCTGCTGTAAGATGATGCTGGGGCAGGGCGGGAGAGAGGCAGTTTTGAAAAGAATATTATTGTTACAGCAACGAAGGCTTACGAAGCACTTTCCTCACAACAACCCTACCAGGTAGGTAGGTGGGTGGCACAAGCGCCGTGATCCCCACAGGCTCCAAAGCTGGAAGACGACTTTAGGGCTACACCGTGCGGCTTCTCCAGCGTCCTTTTTGGAACCAAGTGAAAGGCAAAGGGTGTCTGGGCACTCCTCAGGCTAACTCTGGGCCAAGGGTATCCTTGAGGACAAACTGAGTGCCAGAGACCAGGGCTACCCTTGTGAATGGGCTGCCCCAAGAGAGCTTGCCATTAACCCGCTCACCCATCTTGTACTGCTTTCTTACGCCGCCACATGCGCCGCCACAGCCAGTGGCTCGACGAGGGCCTAGCCAGCTCTCTTGGGTGGTACCGCTTCCCACCCACAGAGCACAGGATGGACGTGTGGCCTGAATAAATGCTCTACACCGAAAGCTAAGAGGTGCATTTTGAAAGGCCGAGGCTTCAGGCTATTGGGGAAATTATGGCCAGTTACAGAGAGAATACTCGGGACCAGTAATTTCACCTTTTTCTCTTGATGCCCACAATGTAGTTTCCTCTCATCAAACCAAGTATGAACTGGAAGATCTGAGAAGAACACAAAGTATGTTTCAATCAGCAGCCCGTGCTTCAGGCGAACAAAGACTCTGAGGCATGCCTCGTTCTCCTCGCCTTCAGATGATGACAATTTGGTGGCAGCCCAAGGGCCCAAGATCTGAGCAGCTTCAATCCTTCCGGAAAGACCACTGGCATGGCCCCAGTGACAGTGAACTGATGTTCCTGGGCTCACTGCTGGTAGGCAGGCCACCGAGGGGAGGGAAGGAGCAAGGGACAGACAGAGGAAGGGAAGAAGACGATCCGTGATTGGGGCAACCCAACCCATGAAACAAGAGGCCAAAAGCTGGCTGCTGCTGAGTGTTTTCTGCCCTAAATCACATCAGTTTAGAGAGGAGCACAAAGGAGAAGCCTACGAAGGACAACTGCTACCTTGGATAACAGCTGCTGCTGTTGGCCGTGCTTCTTTCTTAGGTTGGCCACTTTCTTCCAGAAAGCTTTATTAGTTCTCTAACATACAACAGACCCCCAAAGTGAAAAGGGCCAGGAGAAAGCTGGGCCTTGGGATGGAAAGCTGGCTGGCACCTCAGGCATAGGTGGATGGGCACCATGGGCAGGAGCAACCTGGTATGTCATGGATACTTGTTCCTGCCCCAGCTGAGGCCAAGGACATTGTGCCTGGGCACTCCAAAAATTGCGCTTTGACTTCACCTGGAATCCTGTCTATTCTCTTTGTCCACAAGTTGGAGGAGGCCTTCTCCTTCCCCTCCCCATCATAAACACCCTCCCTTGGGGGGTGCGATCAGATAGGAGTGTTGCATGTAGGGATTTGCCACAGGCCACTTTGGCTACAAAATTCTCAAAGAGCCATTCACATTTAGTTCCCTTCGGTCTTCTAGACAGGTGCCTGGGATGGAGAATGCATGATCATCTTTACTCCTGAAGAGAAGTTTCCAGGAAATATTTTCTAAGATAAGAAGGACAAGAGCCGCTTCCCATTCAGAGGAGTGGAACAAAGGGATATTGTGTCACAAAGCCTGTCTGCCTGGGTGACACTGGGCAAATGTCTTCCCCCTTTTGGAGATGGGCCTACCCCTTCTCTGAGTTCCCTCCTCCAGAGATGAAAGGAGTTGGGCTTGCTGATATTTGGGAGTCCTAGAAATGAGAGGCGCATAGGCCTAGAGCACTCATGCTTTCCTCAAACTCCCCAAAGCACAGAGCCGCCCGCTAATGAAAGAGTCTCATGGGTAGAGGGATGAGGAGTTGCCTCCCTCTGTCAGCTGGCCCTTTGAAGCCCTACAAGGTTGCCTGGTATGCCGAGGGCCAGTTGGGACTGGGGGGGTCAGAGAGAGAAGGCTCTATAAGCACCCAGGAGATAGCCGCGAACCCAAGCCAAAGCTCCCCAGGCCCAGACACCAGTCTCTCCCACGGACTTCGGGCATCAGGGAGAAAAGGGGCCACGAACAAGGCAATCTTAGGTGTGGAAAGCACTTCACAGGCCAGGTCTCAGTGGCTTCTCACAACAACCCTGTGAAGTCAGGAACAAGAGACAGCCGTTATTCAACTAACTCTCATGTGCTGGGCACTGTGCAGCAACCCAAGAGACAAATCCAAGGAGTGCCTGCCTTTGAGGAGCTTAGAACCTATGAGGAAAACCATCTGAAAGCACAGGAGGAAACCCGGAATATCAAGTCACTACCAAGTAGTTTCAGCAGGGACGGCTGGAAGGGCCCAGGCCCATTCTCTTCCAGAAGGCAGCACATCTGAGCTGAGGCCTGAATGGAAGAGATCAAAGGCTCTGAGAGAGGAAGATAAGGAAGGAGGAGGAGAGATGGGCTGTCACATCCAGGAAAAGGCAAACGGGTCAGTCTGGCCAGAACAGAGAGAGCCATAAACGGGAATCATGGGAAGTCAGTCTAGAAACAGAACCTGGGGGCTATAAGGGAAACAATCCAGTGGGCCGATGCCATTCGCCGGGCAGAGTATGCAGCTTACAAAGAAAATACTGGGTAGAAAGAGGTGGCCAGATCCCATTCTGCCCATTATTGCCTCCATGAATCTTCCCCGAGTGTAAGTGATATGTGCCTCCTTTGACAGCACGACGAGAGGGAGTCGGACACTAGTGTATGAGAACATACATCCAACCTCGATTCTGTTACCTGTCTTCTTGGGGAAGAGGGAGGGCACGTGGATGGTGAAATGTCAGAAAACAAGTATTAAAAATTGTATCGACATGCCATCTGAAAAAAAAAAAACCACCCAATAAAGAAGACCCGTCCTCTCCATCTGTAAATGGGGGCAGTGTTATTGCTTGTTTGCCGGTTTGCTCTCTGTAGATGACCCTCTTCAAAAGAAGAAAAGAAAAAAGAAAGACAGCCCAGTGGCCATCTGTGAAAGGTAGGGTTAGCTGTGCCAAAGAGAGGAATTTGAATTTCATCCTCCAGGCCACTGGGAGTTATTGGAGCTCCCCAAGCTGGAGGGGAAGGCACACATGAGCTTAGGAATATCAATATGGCAATATGCTGGGAGGACAACAGATTGGGGAGAGAAGAGTCTACAGTCAGGAAAAACAATCAAAAGAGGGGCAGCTGGGTAGCTCAGTGGATGGAGAGCCAGGCCTAGAGATGGGAGGTCCTGGGTTCAAATCTGACCTCAGACACTTCCCAGCCATGTGACCCTGGGCAAGTCACTTGACCCCCATTGCCTTCTGCCGGGGAGCCAATACACAGTACTGACCCCAAGATGGAAGGTGAGGGTTTAAAAAAATTTAAAAAATTTAAAAAAAGGCTATGGTGGAAGGGTGGGAACCCCGGGGACAAGTTGTTCTGATAAAGATCTAATTTCTAAGGGAACTCATTCAAATGTATAAGAATAAAGACATCCCTCAATTGAGAAATGGCCAAAGGATCCGAGGAGACCATTCTCCGGAGAAGAGACCCAAGCTATCCATACAAACAAAACTGCAAATTAAAACAACGGTGAGGTTTCATCTCACACCCATCACATCAATGAGGAAAAGGCCAAATGCTGGGAGGGCAGTGGAAAAGCAGATTTATTAATGGCCCGTGAGTGGAATGTGAACTGGTCCAGCCATTCAGGAAAGCCCTTTGGAAGTAGGTCCAAAAAGTAGCTAAGCCATGCGTGCCCTTGGACTTGGTCCGTGATGCCAACAACATGAGGTCTGGAGCCCCAAGAGATCAAAGAAGGACAAACATACTTCCAGCAGCTCTTTTAGTGGTGGCAAAGAATTGGAAACTGTGAGGGTATCCATCCTTGGGGAATGGCTGAACGAGTTACGGCATATGAATGTGATGGGGTACTCCGGTACCAGAAGAGATGATGAAGGAGGGGGTTTCGGAAAAGCATGGGAAGACTTAAATGAACTGAGGCAGAGGAAGTGGGCAGAACTCTGAGAATGATTGTTGTCTGGGAAGACAAGCAGCTTCAAAAAGCTTAGGAACTCTGATTGGGCAATGACTACCCAGGATTCCAGAGGGCTCATGAAGAAGCATACTACACGGCCCTCCTGGCAGAGAGGTGATGAGTAGAGATTGGGGGAGGGGAGGTTTGATTAAAAAAATAAAAACGTAATTAAAAATACCATTTCAATCATTCAAGCGAGGGGCGACGTGAGCATCAACTAGGGTGGTGGCTATGTGAAAGGAGATACGAGAGATGCTGTGAGGAAAGAAATGACAAGAGTTGGAAACAGGGGAGCCAGTTGGGAAGCCACTGGGATAATCCAGGTAAGAGGTGTTGAGGACTAGACTAGGGGGGAGGGTCAAGAGAGGAGAAAGGGACACAGGCGAGAGAGAGCAGAACTCGGGCGACTTGGTAACCGAGTAGATAAACGGCGGGGGGGGTGGGGGTGGGGGTGAGAATTAAGACTGCCTCCCAGGCTGCAAGCCTGAGAACCAAGGGGAATGGTGGCACCTTTGACAAAAACAGGGAAGTCAGGAAGAAGAGTTAGTCTTTGCAGCAAAGATCAAGATGACCAGCAAGAAGCGTATGATAGGATGCAGGCTGGGGTAGGGAGAGGACAGCTGGATCCAAAGTGAGTCAAGCTTAGGTGACAAAGTTGGAATTACCAAGAGAGAGTGTGTTGAAAGACAAAACGAAGAGCCAAAAAGAGGCTGAGAAGCACCAAGAACAAGGGCTATCACGTCCATCCAGAGAGGAGACGAGCCGGAAGGCCAGGGTGGTGCCAAGAAGGCTCAAGATGGATCATCGGAGACTTGGCAAGATCAGGTTCAGTTGAGTGGTGGGGTCTGAGGCCAGCATGCAGGGGTCACTGACGCGAAGGAGCGGAGGTGGCCCTTTTTACAGATGAGGAAACTGAAACTCTGCAAAAATGTTGGGCATCCTCTAGAGTCACAGAGACAATAAATGCCGGAGGTGGAGATCTGAACCCGAGTATCTCCTGACTCCGAAGCCTCTTTCCAACACGCTACTTCTTCAAACCGATGGCAAGTGTTCCTTGGAGCTGTGATGGCCAGCTCGGACCCCAGGCACCTGGCCTCCTCAGCACGGCACCTGGGAGGGACTTCAGAGACCAGTTACTCTTGACTCCCTCATTTTACCGAACAGAAAAGGGAAGAGCAGAGAAGGCAAAACACTTGCCCAACCTGGTCCAGTGACTCCATAGCACAATCTGAAATGAATACCCTTGTCTTCTGAATCCAACCAGATTCTTTTTTTATAATAAGGTTCTTCCTCTATAGATGTCCTCATTGCCTCCTCCCTCTCTGGATAGCCAGGAAACATGGTGGAAAATAGGGTGAGACCAGTAACAACTTTCATTTCTAGAGTTCCCTCGTGTTTCCTGAGAGTTTCCCTCATTACAACTCTAGAAGTATATAGTGTACCCATTTCACAGATGGAGAAGCTGAGGCTCAGAGAGGTCAGGTGACTCGTCCAAGGTCACAGAGCTATAGCAAGGCAGAGCTGGGCCTGGAAGGCCAGGCTCCTGATGCTGCCTAAATCTAGCACATGATACAAGGCAGGGGAAGAAGATGGGAGAGTCAGGGAATGGAAGGGGCTGCAGCCCCCAGGTTCCAGCCTTGTACTCTGATGGGCAGGGCTCCTGCTACCGGGATCTACACCCACCTCTTCATGCTCGCCAGCTTGCTGTCCACACCGGTCTGCTGCTCTTTGACCTCCTGTACTTCAGTGAGAGCTTTCTGCAGGTCATCAGAGGACCCTTTGAGCTCCTCCGTTTTCCCAGATGACACCTAAAACCGAAAGGGGATGCCCATAGTTAAACCACAACCAAGCACGCTCAGGCTCCACCCATCCAGGCCTGCACATCATCCCCAAGGGTATCCTCAGTCACCAGCCCAGGCCACCAAGGACACTGTAAGCTCTTCTGGCCAACCGCACTCATAGAAATGCATAGCTGTTCCCTGTTCCCAAGCTAATAGCTTCCATGATGTGCCCAACACCATGTTGTAGGAAAAATGAAGTAATGATGTTAACATGGGCACACCTGCAATCCCAAAGTGAGCCAAGAGGCCAAGCGGGAGGGCAGGGCGTGGCAGCCAGCTTAAATTCCAGGGTGGCCTCTGACACTCACATGGGCCATCTAAAAGAACCTGGATAATAATACACGTGCCGCTAATCTCCCGGGCCTCTTGTGTCCTACAAGCCAACTGCTATTGAAATGGGAGCTACTACTATCACCAGTAGGGAGAGCACCTGAGCCTGGGATTGCCTCCACCAGTGTATATGGGCACCTGGCCCATGACTGAAAATCTCAGAGAGGCCTGGGGTCACATGGCTACTTTGCGTCAGAGGTAGGACTTCAAAACAGGCCTTGCTGGCTCTATCCCCTGTGCCACGGTCATTATTTACACATAAAATTAAAAACAGTGAAGGAGGAAAGCGATCTCTCCGTCAAGTTACAGATCTGAGAATGTAGCTATACTATAACGAGATGAAGAACAGAGCCCACGGCCTAAAAGGTCCAACCACCAAGGTATGACATGGTCGAAATGTGGCTCTGGATGGATACACCAGCTTATTCAAGAGAAACAGGTTCAATAAAAGGGTAAAGACGCTCTAGTCGTATGAGGAAGTCCAAGAACCAGAATAGGGGAAAAAGCAGGAGGAAAAACCATTGAGTGATGATCAATCAAAAGAGAAACAGAAGCGGCTTTATTTGGTCATCATTGACACATACTAGATTCCACTTGGACAGCAAGAAGAAATGGATGATATTTGGGAAATGGACCACAAGGCTGCCATAGAGGAAGGATAGAATAGTGATGGGGGCAAGAGGAAGAGAGGTGGCTTCGATCATCCAGACAACTGCTGGAGTTCTTCCTGCCAAGAGCAGGGCAGCTAATATGTCTTGCCTTACCTTAACAGTAATTTCACACTTCAAAAAGTAGAGGAACAAAAAGGAGAAATCTATTTTGGGCCTGAATTCTCAACAGGGAGAAACTGATCATGAAGCTAAAATGAAGGGGACCCTGAGAAGATAGGATCACTGTATTAGAGTTTGAAACTGAAGAAGAAGGAGCCAGAAACAGCCTGGCATGTGCCTACAGTTTGGGGAAGAACAGATTTCAAAGGAAGGGCAGGCATATAGTCAAAGGCTTCAAGAGAAGTCAGCCCAGGATGGATGAGGGTTGCTCAAGAATCCATCTTTGAAGACACAAAGGGAAATCATTCCAGTGAGAAGGGAAAAGGGCAGTTGTCCAAAGAGACCAAGGTGGATTCACAGGAAACTCACCAAGCAACACAGAACAGAGGAATAATGTCAGGAATGCTGGCACTCAGAATGAATGGAGACAGACGGGGGAAACTGAGGATAGCAAAAAGAGGAGGATCAAAGAAAGACTGAAGCCCTCCTTTGGATTGAAGGGATGGGAACTCACTCATGGGGGAAGACAGAGCTGCATGATTCTTGTTTTGCTTATGGTTTTTCTGCCAAGAAGATTGATCTGTGGACCGGAAAGGACAGAATAAAAATGACCGATGGGGAGTTGATGGTTAAGATCAAGGATGAAGATAACAATCAAGCAGCTGGCCGCCTTCGATGACTTCAAGTCACTGGACAAAGATCATGGAGAATGGGACTGGAGAAAGGTACCCCTGGGGACCTGGTTTTCACCAAACGGAAGAGAATAAAGGCCAGTGAGCCTAACATTGCATAGATTCCTGGCGAAACTCTGAAAGGGGGCAGTTAGCAATCAGAGACAGAGGCAGTGATGGCCAAGAGCCAGCTTGGTTTCTCAGCCAGGGCAGGCCAATGCCAGGAGGGTTTGATTCCTTTTCTGGCGGGGCCACTTCAAAGTGGTATGAGGGAGAACCATAGATAGGGGCTTAGATGTTAGGGCATTATTTGCTCCTTTTCTCGTGCTTTAAGAGATGGGAGAGAATGATGGGAGTCAGGTAAGAAGACAAATAGAGAATTGGTAGTTGGTCTGGGGAATAGCAAAGCCAAAGAGTCATGAATGGTTTGATGCCAAATTGGAAGGATGTCCCCAGTGGTGGGTTCCAGGGATCTTGTGTTCAGCCCTGTGCCAACTGGCCTTTCATAAAGGATTTAGATAAAGGGCTGATCGGCATGCTTGTCAAACATGCGGGTGACACAGAACTGAGAGTGAAAGCCAACACTGGAGGATCCCGGCCAGCTGGCCCACTGGAGTGAAGTCACTAAGATAAATTCAAGAGGGATAAGTGTAGTTTTATACTTGGGTTCAAAAAAATTCGCCTCACAGATACAAAAAGATGCTGGGGGGGGAGTGGCTAGACAGCCAGAAGCTCCTGTGAAAAAAGATCTAGGGCTCAGGAACACGGCAGCCTCCAGGCAGGCCTCGGTGCTGGGCAGACCGCAGGCCGTTGTTTAGATGGAGAGCAGAAATTAAGAAACACATCCATGGATTTTGCACCGTTGGCCTGTAATCGGAGAGAAGCTGTCCTGCCTGAGATCCACCCTTATACTAAGCCACACTCCGTCCCCTCACCCAGTGCCCAGTTTTGGGGCTTCTGACATTCGGCTGAGCCGTAGGGTCCAGCCCAGGGCTAACGGACATCACATACTCATGGTGGTTCAATTTTTGGCCCAGAGAATTTAGGAGCTCGAAGGCCCAGAGATTCTGTGTGGACAAAGCAAGTCTTTCGTCTCTCCTCTCCCTCCACTTGCTGGCCCCCCCCCCCACTCTTCCCCTGGTCTTTCTGTTGATTCCCCTTATGCTTATCTATGTGCAGACCAACCTCCTGAAGGAATGTCAACTCCTCCTGCTGGCTCAGGGGCAGGGATTGCTTCTTTCGGCCTTTGTCTATCATTCAGCCCGGTGGCTGGTCTGCAGCAGGCCCTGAATGTTGGCTGCTTCGCCAATCTAGTTGTGCCCCCTCATTTCCAAGAGAGGGAAACTGAGAGCTCAACAGGTGAAGCGACTTCTCCAAGTTCAAGCAGTAAGGGAGCTCCCCACCTGGCCCTCGGCCTGCCTCCAGCACAATGCCTCCCCTTGACACCTTGGTTTGTCCTGTGCCTGCTAAGTTCCTAGAACATTTCCTGGAGGCTGAGTACCAACCCAAATTGCAGTTCGTGTTTACTAAGCACTTCAATGTTTACAAAGCAAAAGTAGCCCAATTTAACAGCTGAAGAACCCCCAGGTTCTGAGGGGGCAGTGCCCCGCCCAAAGTGGCACCAGGGGAGAGCCAGCACTTTTGTCTTTATGAGAACACCACCACCTGCCTGCATGAGCCAGCCTGCACGGCGGGCAGAACTGCCAGCTGCATTAGCCCCGCCGATTTCACAGAAATCTTCAAGTGGACTCCTTCCCTCGGACCCCCACAGCAATAATAACCCAGGGAAAAAGGGAGCTACTGTGTAAAAAACATGGCATACTTAACCGCCTCTGTGTACCCTCATTTACACATTATGCTGAGTCACTAAGAGAAACAAGTGTGGGCTGGAGCAGTCAGACAAGGCCCGAGTGAAGGGAGCCCTGAGGAGAAAGCACGAAAGGGCCCGATGCTCTGAGCCCTGCCATCTGCCCAGCACTGTGCTAGAAGCTCGGGATGCCCACAGTCAAGCACGAGTCGCACTCGCAGAATCCACAAGCTAACGGAAGGGCGAGGGGCACCCGAAGGGGTGAACGCATCTTTAAAAGAGCCTGGCCAGAAGAAGGCCCACGGGGCTTTGGTACTGGGGTCAGGCCCTGGCGGGGGCAAGGAGAAGGCCAGTGTTCCACCCCGAGGGGCTCCAAGCTAGTCTGTGTTAGGGGAAGGCCTGGAACCTGTGGCTCCCCAACCCCATCGCCTCTTCCAGAGGGAAAGCTGAGCTGAAGGCAGTCAGAAGAGCTGGGTGGGCATTTTGGCTTTTTAACCCCGAGCACGGGTGATTTCATCTGTGTGAGCCTGTCTCCTCAACGGAGAAAATGGGGAGAAGGCCGCATCTTTCTGCTGTTTTCTGCTTAGAGAAGCCTTGTGAGAATCAGGCAGGATCCTAGGGTGCAGAGCCCTGGAGGTCAGAGAATCAAAACCCCGCATTTCACACGGGATCTAGAAAGCAGCAAAGTCAAGATTCAAACCCAAGGCCTGGGCTGTTGTGATCAGAACATGCCATGCAAGGGGGCGTTATTGTCATTTCAATCACGGACAAATATCTGAGTGCTACTGGATGTACTCGGCCCCTTGAGGAACGTTAAGCGGGCCTTATCCAGACTGGGTTTCTCGCCTGTGGTTCTTTCGCTCCGGCGTGGGCACCCGGTGGGGAGGCGAGCCAAGGTGATGGGTGATCAGGGCCAAATGAGTGTTGGTGATGGGAGAAAGGACACGGTGGCATCCCAAGTGACTTTCCACATCTAACGGGCCGCCCCCTGAACTGATCCCGAAACCTCTCTGGGGAGCAGCACAGTCATCGTTCCCTTAGGTGCTCACTATGGGAAGCAGCCAAGCTCTCTCGCAGCTGGTTCCATACTGGAGGGAGAAGGCAAAGTTGGCCGCTCCTCCCTTCTTCCATCCCCAGGCTTCAGAGAGCCAGCAGGTGATCGGTCAGTGCTGCCCGTGGGACTTTTAACTCAACAACGGGCAGGGGGAATTCAGCTACCTCCATCCCACTGAGGATGGAACCCGCAGGACATGAAATGATCTGAGTGGGCCCAGAGTTGGCTAGCCATTGCTCCTTTTCTCCAAAGAGCCACTCGGCGGGAAGGGCCACTACACTACACTGAGCTGAAGGTTGTGACCAACCTTCCTCCTGAACCCTGGCTTCCTTCTCCCAACTGCCAAAACAGGTGAGATGCCACAGGCTTGGCCAGAGAAGAGCTAGCCTAATTGAGGTAGCATTCCAGCGTCCTGGGCCTGCTGGACTGCCCATTTCATCCTGGTCAGGGGCCATGGCATCCATGTGCACTGTTGAAAACAGCAAGAGATGTCTCGGACTCACACCCTATCTACAGAGGTGGAAAGATGAGGCTGGCTATTCTGTTGCCAGTCTTGGCCGACGGTGGCTCTGGGGGGGTCTGGAGAGACAAGGCACAGACTCTAAAGCACAGGCGGGGCCCTAAGCTTTCAGTCCCTTCTGCCCACTTCCCAAGATGTTAGGGACTATCTTGTAGCCGGGAGGCTTGGTGGGGCTGTGTGCCCTGAGGGATGGAGACTGGAAGCGTGGAGGGTTGCCAGAGGAGGCCCGGAGCTGAAAAAGAAGTCTCCTGACAGAGAATCCCGAGGGCCGGCACCCCCGGGCCCACAGATCACCACCACAACACATGGCCACGGTAACAAGGGCTCTGTACCTTGCGCTTGATGTTCTCCAGAAGGTTTGGTTCTCCTTGTTTGAAGAACGCATGCTGGAACTCAATTGGCATGGTCTTCTCTGGGGCAGCCACCCCACTGTCCACTGCGACCACTTTGTGGAAACCATCTGACAAAGAAAACAGCAGACGTGTCCATGGGGACAAGGTGGAAAATTGTCCAAATAACTAAGCAACAAGCGCCAAACGTTTTCGTATCCCCGAGGACGTAATGGGCTCTAATAGCTGGGCTGCCTTTTCAACGGAGGGAATCAGAGCTCCAAAGGCTGGCCTTTTGCACGCTGTTGTTTTTTTTAATAGCACATAATGACCAATTTCAGGATAACAGGCCACACAGAGAGCAGAGACAATCGAAATCCATAGATGGTTCTCAAAGCTCCTTTGAACTAATAGCGTCAACTTGTGCGGCCCCCACCAAGCCAACTCCTCCATCCCATGTTGCTGGGGAGCAAAATGAAGGCTTGGATTGTGTTTCTTTTCTGTCCCTAGTCCTGCCCCTGGTAATAACTAAGAAGAGGCAGCAGGAGGAGGAAGGCCAAACCATAGCAAGCAATGGCACCTGCGGAATGATGGGCAGCCTGGGCACAGAGAACCTGCCCCTGAATAAGCCAGAATTGGCCAGAGCCCGGGGGCGGGGGGCAGGGCGATGGGCGGCTGTGGAGAGGGCGGGAGTCTAAGAGGGCGAGGGGGCCTGGAAGTCACGATCAGGCAGCGTCTGGTTTCTTTGGGCCATGGAGCCCACGAGCAGGCCCTTTGCAAAATAAGGTTTCGAAATAAAGCCCAAGTTCATCAGTGAAGAGCAGATGGCTTCTCCTGCCTTTTCAAATTTACCCAGACAGTGCCTGGCCCCTCGGTTTAGCTCAGCCAGGAGATCTGACCCTCTGAATTCCCTTACCAAGTCCTGAGGCCATAAAGATGAAACAAGGGAGGACAAAGGCATCCAGGTGACAAGGGGCAGGAGAATCACCCAACATATCGATGCCAACACTGACTGGTTTCCAAAGCTTGACTTCTTCCTCACGTGTTCAAGAGTTTAATTATCATACTCTCCACCCAAACTACACACACCTACCTTTTCTCCCTTGGGATGGCAACAGCTCAAAGGGCTAGAGCACCATTTGAGAAAAACCCTGACCTTCGGTCTTATAATCAGTATTGTGTATTGGTTCCAAGGCAGAAGGGTGGTAAGGGCTAGGCAATGGGGGTCAAGTGACTTGCCCAGGGTCACACAGCTGGGAAGTGTCTGAGGCTACATTTGAACCCAGGACCTCCCGTCTCTAGGCCTGGCTCTCTCTACCCACTGGGCCATCTAGCTACTCCTCTCCCAAATATCATTTTTACCCAGAGAAAGCAGTGCCTTAAATACGCTCGTGAGGGTGTGGGGTGTGTTCTTGTACTAGAGATCCCAGAGCCTTCATTTCCTACGGCCACCAAAAGCCTAGCAAATAGCCCTGGGAGTGTAAAGGGGCCTCAGCCAAGCAGCCTGCAGCTGTAGGCCACTCAGAGTCCCTGCTCCTCTCCTCCAGATGCATTTTCACAGGGAGCTGCCAAGGCCAGGCCAAGAGCCTTCCCCAAAAAGGCTGCCCAACCAAGGCTCTCCAGATTACCCTGGGTCCCGGCAGGCTCTTCCAAGTCAAACCCAAGCTCTGGCAGGGCCACCTGGGCCCTAAGAGCTGCCAAGGACAGCCCTGGGCTGGCCCAGCTACTTTACCCAAGTGTAAGGCCTCTGCTCAAGCAGCACTCAGAGGACCAAGGTGAAGACAGAAGGTCCTGCCCTCAAGGAGCTTACATGCAAAGCTCTCCAAAATCTAGATCCCATCAATGTTCAACTCGGGCAACTCCTTCCTACAAGAAGCCCACACCTCCTCCTCCTCCCTCCCCATGGTCCGTGGTCTCTGCTCCCTCCTCCACGCCAACTTCTGAAGCTGATTTACTACCTGCCATATCACCTATCCAGGCAATGGACAAGCATTAAAAAGGGGCGCATCCTTTGCGCAAGGCACTGGGGAGAGAAAGGCAAAGCCGTCATTCTTGGGCAACTTACACTATTGAAATGGGAGCTATTTTCCTTGTTGCTATTTATGAGATGAAATCCTAAGAATTCAATGTGGCAACTGAGAGCCAGGCCCAGAGACAGGAGGACCTGGGCTCCAACCTGCCCTTGGCCATTCCGTAGTTGTGTGACCCTGGACGAAACACTTAACCCCCATTGCCAAGTCTTTATTGCTCTTCTGCCTTGGAACTGATATACAGTATTGATTCTAAGATGGAAGGGAAGGGGTTAAGAAAGAAAGAAAGAAAGAAAGAAAGAAAGAAAGAAAGAAAGAAAGAAAGAAAGAGAGAGGAAGAAAGAGAGAAAGAAAGAAAGAAAGAAAGAGAGGAAGAAAGAAAGAGAAAAAGAAAGAGAGAAAGAAAAAAAGAGAGAAAGAAAGACAGACCTTAATGTGGCAGTGAGGCAGACTTGTAGAATTCATCCACGCCAGGATTCTGTCTGTCTCAGCTAGTGAGGCCACAAGTCATACGATGGGAGAACACGGGATGGGCGTCTCTAGACAAACCACTTCAAAAGACAGGATCGAGCAGAGGCCCAGGATGGTGCAGGTGTTCACACGTCAGTGAGAAATTCCCTAAGTGTACTTCCACAGACCCCCTCAGGCTGAGGAGGAGGCCTCCTGGGATGACTCAGGGCCCAGGGGTGACCTTGTGGTTCTCAAGTGCTATACTAACAGAGCCCAATAGCAAGTCCAGCCTATTAAGCCAGAGACACTTGAAGACCAGCCTGCCACAGACTGCTATGAGACTGGTCCAAAGAATGGGCTGGCCAAGGGAGCTGGGCCTCAGCGTCCTGGGTAACTGTTGGCCTAGCCATGTGGGTCATGGTCAAATGAAAGGAGGCTCAAGGGAGGGTGTGGCCTTCTGGGCAAACAAGTAGGCCATAGGAGAAGGGTCTCGTTAGCTGAGAAACAAAACTTGCCATTGGCCAGCAGCCTGGCTTCTGGTTATGGGCAGAGGATGGCCATGATAGTGACCAGCAGGGCCACCCTTGGGAGCTGGAGGAGAACTCTGGAACAAACTTGCTCAAAAAGGCAACAACTTCCCTTTCTCGAAAGAGCCTCGAAAGCCTGACTTCCCCCTCATGTGGTCAAAAGTCTAATTTACCATTTTAATTCCTTCTCCCCTCGCCAAAGACCCAAAGCCCTGCCTTCTGTTCCCTCGACAGCTGAAGGCCTTTTAAGGAGAGCACAAAGACCCCAGCAAAATCTGAGAGACAACCATGCCCCCCAGACCCAAAGCAGCCTTCATGACAGATGGACTGCCTGACTGCCTGACAGGCTTCTTATCCTTGCAGTACAGCCCACTGCACTTTGGTGGGGTTCACTGTGCTGTGTGGGCCATGGCTGGGCCCTACTCCCAGGGCTCCCTGCTTGGCCTGAAGGATCTGCCTTCAGAGAGGAAGGGGCACCTCCTTCAAACGCCAGAGAGGCCCAGGAGGCATCCTTCCTGGCCCCTCCTCGCCCACCTGATTCCTCTCTCGGAGGCCTTGGAATAGTTGGAAAGCCAGGCCAGAGTATTTGAGAAGGAGGAAGCACGCCCCCACAGAGGGCCAGAGGGACCCGTGTGCGTCAGCCAGGACGCTGGCCGTGGTCTGTGTGTGCTGCTTTCTTTTCAGACACCTGCTCACATGTCAGGCACTGGAAACTGGTTTCCTGAAACAACCCAGCCAAGTTTGGAAAGGAGGCGCTTGGCTCTGGCCCTGACTTTCCAGTGAACCTGGAGAAAATGCCCTGAACCCACCTAGGCCCTAGCTGCCATGAAAACAGGCAAGATGAAACTCTCTCGGCCTTGAGGGAGCTGCCAAGCTGGCACATCATGGCCAACACAGAGTGTGAAGGGGTGGGGAGGGCGTGAGGTCATTTCCCATCATGCTCAAGCTCTCTCAAACTCCTGGGACTAGTCTAGAGAAAGGCAGTGTGGTATGGTGATGAGGACACTGGGATCAAGAGTTAGGAAGATCTGGGTTCAAGGCTAGCCTTTGTTTGACTTATACTGGCTGTGGGATCGCCCTCTCAGGGTGTTCAGGGAACTCTCTCAAGACCATGAGTTGTGGAAGAGGTGGCAGGTGGGAGTTTCCTTATTGGGAGTTCCTAGCCATCTCTTTAAAAAAAAACAAACCTCTTCCTTTCTGTCTTAGTAACACCTCTGAGGCAGAAGAGCAGTAAGGGCTAGGCAATTGGGGTTAGGCAACTTAGCCGGGGTCAGATTTGAACCCAGGGCCTTCTGGCTTCAGACCTGCCTCTCTAGCCACTAAGGCACCTAGCCGCCCTGAGTTTCTTCTTGATGTATGAAACTCATCAACGAGTGGACAATCAACCTCTGCTTAAGTGCTTCCAGGGACAAGCAACTCTCTACTTTCAGAAGTAGTTGCTGTATCCCCTTTAGGACAATAGATGGAAACCTGCCTCGCTGTCACTTCTCCTCACTGGTCCTCCATGTAGGTGTATTTACTACTTCTCTGAAAGGCAGGCCTGGCCTTCCTCTTCTGGGGCCAAGCAGGACTCCTCGCTCTCACGACAGCAGAGTGGTGAGAAGCTCGCTCATGGGAAGAAGGCCAGGGCTGGGGTGGCTAGTTTGAATTGGGCCCCGGCTCTGAAAAGTTCCGACGTTGCACCGGGACAGGGTTTGAGCTTAGAACAGGACCACTAGGGAAGAGAGCAACTTCTGGTCTTTAAATGGTGCCGGAGCATCCCAGGGGGAGCGAGGGGTCGGATGTTCACGGCCTCCGTGTCATTCATTCCTGTAATTACTGAGGCCGGGCCGGAGTGCGAAGCCCCCCGTACTTACACATGTTGAGCTGGCGGACGAAGCTGGACAGATTGTTATGCTTGAAGTACTTGGGAAGCAATTCTTTGGCAAACTTCTGTTCATCCAAGATGGAGAAGCTCTGGCCATTCTAGAAGGAACACGAGAATGAAAAGTCACAGACTGAAGACAAACAGACACAATAAAGGAGGGCCGAGAGGATGGATAAGCACATACCAGCCAATGCTAGGGACCCGTGGAAGCCTACAGCCCAAAGGCTTGGACTGAAGCCCTGGGATCCCCTTCAGAGGGGCCTGGGCAACTTTGGCCCCCATCTCCATCTCTGCGTCCACACACGGTGAACTCTAAATCCACGCTTCTCGTCGGGGTGCAGAGCGGGAGAGACGCAAAGCACACGTGTGGAATATCAATGATCTCATTTTAGCGCTACTTAAAAAGTACCCGCCACACACAAAATATCCGGGATTTAAAACCCTGCTCCCAAGGAGGGTCAACTCTACTGCAAATACAGAATATAAAAAGGCAACCCAAGACTAGTAAAGATAAGAGAGCCCCGACGACCAGGGACTCCACAGTGGGCCTCCTCCAAGGAGGCGGCACGAAAGCTGGGCCTTAAAGGAAGCTACGGAGTCTCTGAGCTGGAACTTGCGAGAACAGGTCATTCCAGAATCACCTTATTTCCTTTTCTGACAGGGTCACTGAGCTGGTCCATCCAGGGAACGCTGGAGATAAGAGTCTGTTACGAGTTCAGCAAAGTATCTGATGAACTCTCTCAAGCTGTTCTTGAGGAAAGGCGGATGGACGTGGCCCAGATGGCAGCGGAACTGGATGCCTTCCCAATTGGTTGAACAGACAGACCCCAACATTCGCGTGAACCCGGAAAGGGGTTTTGCAGGAACGTATTTTTATCATTGACTTGGACAAAGGTGAATCTGCAAATGTGAAGCCGAGAGGGCCCAGGGGCGACGCGCATTGGACTCTGGAGGCGAGGTACAAAAGGAGGAAGTCCCGAGGCAGTGCGAGCCTGAGTTGGACAGACTTATGACCATAACTACCGATTCCACGGGCCCGCGACCCCCCAACGGCCTTGAAAGGCAAGTAGCCCCATCGCCCTTAGCGCCATTTTAGAGATCTCCACCATCGCTTTATCTTGGCATGAGAAATGGCCTGGGGCTCTGTTCTCGAAGGCTGCAGTAGTAGAGGTCTGGCAGACCTACCCAAGCTCGAAGAACTTGAAGCGTGGGCCTACGGAGGGAAGGGCCATTCGGCGGCCAGAAGAAGGCCAATCAGCCCTCAGCACAAGGAGCCTCATCACCGAGCTGACCACAGGGGAATGCCTTTTGTGATCACAGCAATTCTTGAAGCCTGCTTATTAAGCCGTGTAAGGGGTGGGTCACCAGGGGCTGCCCCCGGCGGAGACCCCAAGCTCAGAAGTGAACAAGGAACAAGTCTAAGCTACGAATCCACTTTCCTTTCAAAGAGCCTCATGGATCAGTATCTGCATTCCTCCAGACAAGGAAACTCACCTACAAAGGGCCTAGGGATGAGCGGCTACCATTTGATGCTTGTCTTCTGACTCAAAGTCCCAATAAACGAATCCAACAAAAATCTCTGCTTCCTTCCCCATCGGGAAAAGAGTGGGAGGCAGAGCCTGAGAGGCACTGATTTGAGGTGATCCCGGATTTAAGAGCTCTAAATGGAAGTCTTTTCAATGGCACGAGAAGAAAACTAGGAGTCATATTCCAATGCCCTTATTTCACAGATTTACAAAAAGGATTTCTTGAAAAACAAACAAAATGGAGGCGGCTGCCAGTGTGTTCCAGGCCGCAAGCTAAGGCAGCTGCGGAATTAAGAACAGAACCAGCTCTCCTGGCTTCCAGGGCAAAACGTTCTCTCCAACAAGCCCGTTTCAGGGGGTCGCCTTCAGTCCAATGTCGAAGGGCCCTTACTTCTTCCTCACTTAACTCCTCGGCGGTAGACTACAAAGCCCTTTTGTGTGTCTGTGTACACACACACACACACACACACACACACACACACACACACACACGCACGTACCAAGATATCTATATTGAGAGAGAGATCGATACACGTCTCACTACGGACGACGGGGACCTTGGAGATCATGCATGGTCTACCGAGACCCAGACAGAAATAACTTGCCCAGGTTGGCGATAGCCTTGGGTGAGCTGAATTGAACGGGAGAAAGGGGCTTAGATCTCCATGCTGGCGGCCCACTTTCACATCCTCAGCCCTGGCCCCCATTAAGACCCAAACCGGCTCTCAGAGGAACAAGGAATCGCGCTGAATAGCCGGGTCCAGTCCCAGTTGCTTTTGTCTAGTGACATACCTGAGAAAGTAAGTCTGAAATCCGTGGGTGGTCAATGAACTGGGAGCTCCTGGTGGGTGTTCTTCTCCTGGGGCCCAGTGGATTAGGAATTAGGCCAGGCTGGGCTTTCTCTGACCTCCTGCTGGTAAAATCATTCCTGGGGCTTACATCTGTGCTCCTGAAGTTAACCTGGGATTGAGTGCCCTGAAGGCCAGAGGAACCCCCAGGAAGTGGAAATTCTATCCAAGGTCTTTTTAGCCTCTCCTTTCTTTTGTTTGGCCTTTGAAAGACACCAAATAGCCCAGCCGGGGACAAGAGGAGAAACAAGGAGCTTGGATGAATCAACAGACTGGGTAATTGGCATCTGAACAAGCAGCCTCTTGACTGTGTGGCCTTGTGAGAGTTAAAATCAAATTGGGCCAATTCCTTTTCCAATTTCCTCAGTCTAATATGGAGAGCTTAAACAGTAACCCAAGACTGCAGGTGTGGGCTCGCTTAAAAGAGAAAAGGGAACAATGGATGAGGCAAATCCCAACGTTCACAAATGAGGCGGGGGGCTGCCTGCTGACTGGGCAGAAAGATTCACCCCCAGTCTGTTTAACTAGCAAGCCCCAGCTTGGGGATCCAAAGAGGTCCCTTGACCTCACCCACTCGCCATCCACAGAGGAACACCTGTTCCTGGCTGCCTTTTACTCCAACACAGACACATGGCCCCGTTGGCATAGGAAGTGCCACCTCCCAATGCGGATGGGCATCTCTGCTACCATTTCTCGTGTCAAAGGACTTGATCTGGCCTTCCTTCCAAGATGCCGCCTCGGCCTAATATTTTGAAGTTCAGGTTAGGGAAAGAGAAGGGACCCGTGACCCCACTGGGAGCAGCTCAGCGACCTTCCCTTCACCGAGACTCCCCGCACGCCAGGGGCGGCTCCCTAGCCACTAAGACAAGCTGCCTCTTTTCTGTTACCAAGAGGAAAACTGGCAAGGATCGTGACCGAGAAACCAAAGCGCACCTTCTAAGCCATCTTTGGGCCATGAAGTGCCAATTGGTTCTCATTTTTTTTTAAATCCTCACCTTCCATCTTGGAGTCAACACTTTCTATTGGCTCCAAGGCAGAAGAGTGGTAAGGGTGGGCCATGGGGGTCAAGAGACTTGCCCAGGGTCACCCAGCCGGGAAGTGTCTGAGGCCAGATTTGAACCCAGGACCTCCCGTCTCTAGGCCTGACTCTCCATCCACTGAGCTACCCAGCTGCCCCCCTGGTTCTCATTTTTATGGGTCTGAGATTAGCCGAGAAAGGTATCTGCCTCGGCTGTGCCACGAAACAGGAGGAGGATCAGATAACGCTTTTGGGGGTGTCCCCTCCCCCTTTCTGGGTGTATCTGCTCTTCTCTAAATTGAGGGGGGTTGGGGAGCCCGTTCTGCTGACCATAATAAAGCCCCAGCTTGTGAGGAGGCTTTATTCCGAGCCCCGCCAGATGGCGGTATTCCCCAGGCCGGCCTCCTCCCACCAGGCTCTGGATTCTTTTCTACTTAACCTCCTGCTATAAATATCCAAATCTAATCACTGAGATATAGGAACTGCACAGAGAGAGTACATCACTTCAAGGAAAATGCGTTTGTTTTTCACCAGGCTGCAACTGGGCTCAAAGTCTCTCCCAGAGAAAACAATTTAGCAAAGGCTTCGCCATTGGCCAGGGCTCGCCCGTTCCCTCGCTCAGAGGAGAGGAGAAAAATAAGGGAAGCCATACAAGGCAGAATGACTCCCCAATTAATTAGAGCAGCTGAATGCCTCTTCCAGTTGGGCCTGAAGCCTCTGTTCCTGGAAGGCTTTGAACAGAAGCTAGACCCCCAGCTTCTGGAGGCTGCTTTGGTTGGGGGCTGTGATGCCCAGGGGCCCTGCCGGCTCTTGGGGGGGGGCTGTGATTCAGGAGGTGATTTCGTGTGGGGGCTTCTGTACTTGGGCAAAACAGACCATTTCCTTTCCAGTTTTACCCCCTGGATCAACTCCGAAGGAGAAGAAACAGATTGTAGGAAAAGGCGAGCATCCAACCCGAACAGAAATCCCCACATCCCAGGGCTGGAGGAGCTGCCGAACACGCAATGTGAGGGTGGAGGACAGAGGCCGGCACTGCTCCAAGGGCCCCCCAGGTTACTGAATCCTAGAGCAGCGAGGATGGAAAGAAAGGGCGAGCCCGGCCCCTCACTCGACAAACGAGCACAGGGGCACCCACAGGTGCCAAGCGGCTCGGCCAAGGCCTCGAAATGAGCTAATGAACAGAAAAGCAGGTTTCCCCACCCCCACAGTACAGGAGGCACCAAATCAGCGAATTTCGGGATTGGAAAGAACTCCACATCTAGTCCAATACACACAGGCTCAAGGAGAGCAAGTCACAAGCTCCCCGAGCCTTGGTTTCCTCATCTTTAAAATGAAGGCATGAGAGCAGGCAAGCTCTGGGGACCTTTCCAGGTCTAGGTCAGTGGTCTACCAAGCGGGGGACACTAGATGATCCACTGAGGTGCAGGAAACACCACCAGTCCAACACCAGCTGTTCAGCACTTGCTGTCCTTCCCCACCCCTACTCCCAGGCATTTGCCACCCGGCCCTCTGCCACAGCAGCCCACCCCTCACAGATCGTCTGGCCCTGGCTCCACGGCTGGAGACCACGGAGACCAGGAGAACGTGGGAGGCCCAGAGGAGCCAGCACAGCTGCCGCCACCACTGCCAGTGGGCTTGGGGATTAAATGGCCAAGAAGAGGATTCTTTCATATCTGTATCCCTGTTCCCAAGACTCCCATCCCACAGGACAAGCCAGAGGCAAATGAAGAAGGCCATCCCCCAGCAGGTAACCAGGGGCTACCCAGGCTCCCTTCCATCTACCCTGCTGCTGGTGCCTTCCTCCCGTTCTTCTGGAACAGCTACCCTATGGACCCAGGCCCTGGCCCCCAGCCCCAATTAGGGAAGACAGAAATTGGCAAGTTGATTTTTTCTAATATCATAAATTTAGAGCTGAAGAGAATTTTAGTGAGGGAGTAGAGTCCAACTCACTCATTTTACACACGAGGAGACCGACACATCGAGGCGAAGTCACTTGCCCGGAGTCGAGTCTCAAAGATAATAAGGGTTGGAGGCAGGATTTGAACTCAGGTCTTTTTAATTCCAAGTCCAACACTCTATCTATCCACTATGCCACACTGCCTCTCGCCAGAAATCTTTGCTGCATCGGTGGCTATCTTGATGTAGTAAACAGAGTCAATGATGTGCTCTTTCCACTTGGATCCACGTGACCTGTAGAGGGATCTTTTTTTAAAGCTATAATAACATTTAAGACCAATTCCCCAAAGAGCTCCACTTAAGACCAAACCTTCCGAGTGCTGTATCATCAGGTAAGTCTTAGACTAATTAAAAAGAATAATGAAGCCGATTCAGTGACGCTGCTTCCAGGCCAAAGTGATCATCTGAACGGAGGACAGGAAGGTTTTCCAGACCCTCGATAGAGAATGAAAATGTTTCTATTTTTACCCCGTTCTTAGAACTCGGATGATGCTGAGCTCTTAGTACAGTTCATTTGTGTCTTTACCTTATACATAAAAATACACATATTGGGGAATATCTGCTCGGCCATTTTTTACTAACAGGGGTGAAATTAGCACAGCAGTTTGGCTGCTCTGGGTCCCTCGAGGCCAGGTTAAAACCACGACGATTCCTACAGCTGGCACCCAAGGCGGGTTGGCTATCCTGGCTTCCCTCCTCAGAATGTTCTTCCTCAAACAAGCTGCCTAAAATCCAATGGAAAAAGCCCAAGACCTGGATTCGAATGCCACCTCAGGTGTTTCGTGTGTGTCTGTCACCTTGGACAAATCACTTAACTAACTTCCTTTGACTTCAGTTTCCTCAACCCCAAAATGATGAGATCAGAGCAGCCGACTCGAAGATCCTCGGCACCAGAAGCATCGAAATCTCCGGATTAAAACGCCATTGTGGGGCTGGGGGCAGCTGGGTAGCTCAGTGGATGGAGAGTCAGGCCTAGAGACGGGAGGTCCTGGGTTCAAATCCAGCCTCAGACACTTCCCAGCTGGGTGACCCTGGGCAAGTCACTTGACCCCCATGGCCCACCCTTACCACTCTTCCACCAAGGAGCCAATATCCAGAAGTTAAAGGTTTAAAAAAAACAAAACGCCACTGGGAAATGTTTCTCAGAATAAGATAGCCCAGATGATGCTAATTGGTGGTTTTCAAAGTCAATGGTTTTTAGTTGAGTTTGACACCACTGTTCTCCAAGGCTCGCCATTACTCAGAAATGAGCCCTCAACAGATCAGACAGAGCCCAGTAGGGCTAGCCAACACCCCACAGTCAGCTTCTCAGAATGCAGCCTGACGTGGCATCAATAGCTCTTTTGGCTGCCTCATCACCCCATCTACCATGACTGAATGTGCCCACCCCAAACCCTTGGGTATTTTTTCATACTAACAGCTGACTGGCTATGACTTCCCCATTTTGTATTCGTGAAGCTGATCTTTGGAACACTTCGCCTTTGCCCCCATCAAACTTCCTTTCTTCCATCCCTTCGTTTTAGATTCGGCCTAATGTTCTCGGTCGGGATCTGGCTTTCCCACTATTGTGTCATCTGCAAATGTGGCCGTCAGGACATAGGCGGCTTTATCCAAGTCACCGAAAAACCCCCGACACGACACAAGGCCACGCCAGCCCCCCCCCCCCCCCCCCCTTAAGAGGGGGTACTCCCCCCTTTTTTTTTTTTTGAAAAACCATTTTGTTTGTAGTTCTCAAAGAATTGGAGATGAGCAACAGAGATGGTCCAAAGGCAGAAAAAAAGCGGGTTGGGGCGCCACCGGGGAAATGTTCCTACAAAGTCAATCAAGGGAGGAAGGCTTTTGCTGAGCACCTGTTACATGGGTGGTCGGTCTCGAGCCCTCGATCTTCTCGAGGCATCCACTGTCTAGTTGGGGGCCTCTAGATTTATACACCCCAATCCGGGAAATAACAATAAAGTACTGAATCAATCCAGCGCCCCGAGTGACCTTATCTCCTTTCTACAGCACCTTGTGGCTTCCTTTCTTTTTTAAACTCAATTTTATTTTTGCCACCATCAAAATCTACCTTCTCTTCTTCCCATGGGCACCCCCCCAGCCCCAATCAAGCCAAGAAACCCAAACTCCTGTTACAAAACGTGCATAATAAAATAAGACTGACTTCCTCATCTGCCTCGCCCCCGCCCCAATCTCCCCCACTGTGCCCTGGGAGTCCTTCACCTCTGTCTCTATCAGGGCTGGCGAGGCCGTTTCATCATTATTCCTCCAGAATGGTAGTTCGTCATGACACTGATCGGGCCTAACTCTGGCCTTTCAAGTTGTTTGCCTTTACAAACCAGATCCTCCTCCTACCCCTTCCAGGGTCCAAAGACCTTGCTTGTCTCCAAATGCCAACCTTGGCCAGAAAAATGATTCACTGTGATTTTCTTGACCTTCCTGACCAGCATTCAGTCTGGTATGCTTTCTGCGTCTGGCTAGAGGAGGGCTTTTGTTTTGTTTGGGGGAGGCGGGGGGTTGGCTGTTGGCCGTGTGGCTTTCCTGCATCTCCGCTATCTTGGCTCTGTCTTGGGGCTTGCTTTTTTTTAAGCCCTTACCTTCTATCTTGGAAGCAATGCCAACTATTGCTTCCAAGGCAGAAGAGTGGAGAAGGCTGGGCAATGGGGGTCAAGTGACTTGCTCAGGGTCACCCAGCTGGGAGGCCAGATTTGAATCCAGAACGTCTGGTCCCCAGGCCTGACCCCATCCCCTGAGCTCCCTAGCTGCCCCTTTAGGTTTCACTCTAAAAGGGTTATCCACACGCTAACCCTAGGAGTCAGTACAAGTGAGATTATTCCATTTTACAGATGAAGCGACAAACTCAAGACAGTACAAGGGACTTGCCAGTGACCGATGGCAAATAAGAGACCGGACTGAGACTCAGACTCAAAATCTAACGGCACTTCTTTAGCCTAAAGGCCAATCTCACAAAATCGGAAAAACCAGCAGGTGATGATCCAGAGCCTTCTGAGAAGGGAAGCTGATTCAGGGAAACATTTGTCCAACTTTCCCAAATGTTGGCTGCTTTCTCCGGCTAGGAATATGGAAGGCGGGACCCTCTCCCAGACTCCACAGAAAGGCTGCCTAGTGGCCGGCAAAGAAGGCCAAATGAAGGACAGTGGGTTTTGTTCTCCCTCAGCAGGTACTGGATCAATCAACCAACCCATGGGACCTGGGGAGTACTGGCAATGAGATTAGGTAGGCAGACGAGGGAGCAGACATGGCTAATGGAGTAGGAGGATCTCATTCCATCTCAAACAAAACAAAACAAAAATAAAAATGTGTTTCCTTTAATGGCATCACACTAGAGGGTAGCTAGGTGGCTCAATGGTCAGAATACCAGGCCTATAGATGATTAGTCCTGACTTCAAATGTGGCCTCGGGTACTTCCTAGCTGTGTGACCCTGGGCAAGTCACTTAACCCCCATTGCCTAGCCCTCACTGCTTTTCTGCCTTGGAACCAATACACAGTACTGATTCTAAGACAGAAGGTGAGGGTTTAAAAAAAAAAGATCACATTAGATCCTGGATGTGGTACTGGCCATGTACACTCAGTGAGAAGCTAGGTAGGGAAGTGGTGAGACCACAGGCCTGGTGGCAGCACACATGGATTCAGGCTCCAGTCATTCCCTTTCTACATAAGTTCTAGGCTTCAGGTCTTTGCTCTAGAACAGGGGTCGGCGACCTTTTTGGCCATGAGAGCCATAAACGCCACATTTTTAAAATGTAATTTCGTGAGAGCCATACAGTGCTCACAGTGCTGCTCCTGTAACAGCGCCTGAAAAAAAAAATGGACTTTATGGCTCCTGCAGAAAGAGCCATATCCGGCCCTCGAAAGAGCCAGATATGGCTCGAGAGCCATACATTGCCGACCCCTGCTCTAGAAAAATCCCATTAGCTCTATCTGGCCAGCTTAAAAGAGAGAACTGTTAGAAGAGAATGAATAGAGACACTTCCTAGCTGGGTGACCCTGGGCAAGTCACTTAACCCCCATTGCCCAGCCCTTACCGCTCTTCTGTCTTGGAACCCAGACTCAGGATGGATTCTAAGACAGAAGGTGAGAAAGAAGAAGCAGAGGAGAAGGAAGATGATGATAACGATGAATATTACCTCAAAACCCAGCCGGACAAACTAGAAAAAGAAATTCTACTCAAACGTATTTGCGTGTGTCTGACAGACGTATATGTCTCTCCATGGCTAGGAGGTCACCTACCGAGTCCCATCCAGGCCCATTTGAATGAGAAACACTCTTTCCAAAAACAAGGGAAGAAATGGAAGTGAGATACTGAATGCTGTGAAATTATGAGCAAGCCTGGCCCCAAAGGGGAGGTGAGAAGGCATTGCCTCACCTTTCTGCACAAGTCAGGGACTCAGCGTGGATACTGCACAGGATACCGTCTTTTGCAAAGAGTCGATTGGTTCTGTCGAACCAGTCTCCCCAAAAGATGGCTGTCCAAACAGATGCAGACCACCCTTCCTCTCCCCTAGCTCCCACACGTCTACTCTAGTCACCACCTGAAGTTGGCACTAGACCAAAAAACCATGGAGAAATCCAATGAGAAACTCCAAGTGATTTAAAAAACAAGCCTTACCTTCTTTCTTAGAACCACTGGTTCTAAAGCAGAAGAACAGTAAGGGCTAGGCTACTGGGATTAAGTGACCCGACTAGGGTCACACAGCTAGGAAGTATCTGAGGCTAAATTTGAAACCAGGACCTCCTGCCCCCAGGTCTCACTCTCTAACCATTGAGCAACCCAGCTGTCACCTCCAAGGGATTTCTATTGCAGAATTGCACAAAAAGGTGGCTATTAGCTCAAGGGCAATAGGGAGGAGGGCCACTACTGGCAAACCTGGCACCAGCACAGGATGGACAACTGAGAAGCCTGCCTAGCAGTGTGGACCCAAACTGTCCAGAGCTATTAGCAATGGGAGCAAAGGTAGGCCGGAGATACTAGGAGCTTATAAAGCACTGTAAAAGCCTAATTCCTGGAGGTAAAGGTCAGCACAGGAACCCAGGGGATGAAGGGTTAAGACCACACAAATTTAACACCATATCTAAAAACTAAACAGATGAGGGAGCCTAAATCTGGCACAATGCCTTGAAAGGACCTTCGTTAGAGAGATGAGTAAAGAAAGCATGAGAGAGTTATTGCAAATCTGGAGATGCTCCCAAATCCATCCTAGATGGAGACAAAGTTTCTGACAACTCTAAGCAGAGACTCAAAGGAAATAAATGGATTTTCCTTTTTTATTCTTTGAAAAAAAATCAAAATTTTGTTTATAATTTATTTTAAGTATTTTATTTTGCCAATTAGATGCAATAACTTTCAACCTACATTTTCCAAAAGTATAAGATCCAAACTCTCTCTCTCTCTCTCTCTCTTTCTCTCTCTCTCTCTCTCTCTCTCTCTCTCTCCCTCTCTGTCTCTGTCTCTCTCTGTCTCTCTCTCTCTGTCTCTCTGTCTCTCTGTCTCTCTGTCTCTCTGTCTCTCTGTCTCTCTCTCTCTGTCTCTCTCTCTCTCTCTCTGTCTCTCTCTCTCTGTCTCTCTCTCTCTCTCTGTCTCTCTCTCCCCAGAGCTGGCGAGCGATTCGATCTGGGTTACACGTGCATTGCCATGCCGGACCTATTTCCATATTGGTCATTGTTGTGAGAGAACACTGGTCAAACCCAACCCCCTAAATAAAAAAAAAAACACCATTAAAGCAAAGGGGGAAATGGTCGGCTTCCATCGGCACTCCGTCTCCAGATCTATCAGAGAATAGAGGGCCCGGCGAGGCTGGAAAGAGCCCACTGCTCACCTCCTGAAATAAAACCCGGGAGGAAAAATCCCAGGAATATCACAGCCCAAATCCCGAGCTCCCACCTCAAGGCAAAAACAGCGCAAGTAGCCCAAAAGGTAAATAGGAAAGGAGGCACAGGCAGGATCACTTCGGTCCTGGAAAGTCCTATCATCAACAAGAGATCTAAAGAGCAAAAACAGAGGTGTACCCTCTCCCTCGGAAGGAAAAACAAAAAAGCAAAGCACTCTCGCAAGGCTGAGTGGAATCCTATGGGTGAAGAAATGGGAAGTTTAATGTAAATAGAAGACTTTAGACCAGAGGCGAGGAGGAACTCTGAAATACAAATATTGTACGAGTCCAGAGAAATCTGGGAAGGGAAATGTACTTAATCAACTGGAAGGAGATGAATAATGATACAGTGTCAACAGTGAACCGAGGAAGAAGAAACAAGGGTCTCTTTAGAAACTCGATGCCTTCAAAGGGTACCGAGGGGAGCCGCGAGGCGACTCAATGGATGGAGAGCCGGGAGAATCGAGGTTCAAATCTGGCTGTAGACACTTCTGAGCCGTGCGACCCCAGCTAGGCAAGCCACTTGACCCCAAGTGCCTGGCCCTCGCCGCATGGAAGCAGTACTTGAAGTGATTCGAAGAAAGAAGGGTTTCAAACAAAAAACCCGAAGGGTATTATTGAAGGAGGTCAATAGGAAAGCCCGAAGTCCTCCAGGTGGATCGGTTCTATTCTGGCGGAGGGTTAAAAGGAGGAATCCCCGAAGGTAGGACTGAGGAGGAAGAAGGGGAGAGAATTCTTTTTCAGCATGGGAGTCCACAGGAAGAGTATGCAGACACGGACGGACCTCCTTCTTATCTCAAATGGACAAAGAAGGGCCGAACACACACGTTGGCGGAGAAATACATCAAACTCAACAGTCAGACAAAGGAGGATGGGAGAGGCGAGGGGGAGGGCTTATTGTGGGGGCTGCCAAAACAAACTCCCTGAGCTGAGCCTTCTTAAAGGAGGATTAAGAGGAAAGGCCAGAGCTAGACTCCGAGGGGGTAACCATCAATTGGCAAATGGCTGAACCAATGGCGGTAGATGAGTGTAACTGGATGTCGCTGTGCCCGAGGTGGGGAGGACAGAACTGGTTCTTTCTTGAAATCAGAGCACTTGAGAAGACTAGCAAACAGATTAGGCACCAGATGAACGCCTCTCTCTTATCCAAGATGGCCAAAGGGAAGCGGAATACAGTTTGGCATGGAAATATATCCAAGCGAAGGGGCAAATAACTAGGACTAGGCAGATGGGGGGGCAGTTAAGAGGGAAAGGAAGGGGAGGGAGAGGGAGAGGGCCTCACTCTGAATGAGGCGATGGCTAAGCAAACTGGGTCCTGTGAATATAAGGGTCCAGTGATCTCAAAGGATTCTGGGGAGTCGGAGCTGATGTTCAAGCGAATGGAAGCTTGGGAACAATTTCTACAAGGACAACCCCATAAAGAAAACCAGCTTTGCAAGCTGATGAATGCCGTGAAGCGTTTCTCCATCTCACGAGGAGCACGGCAATGGCCTCCAAGCACAGGGTGTGACAAGGGGCACGCCTTTTTGGACATGGCCTCTAATGCATTTGGGTCGCTTAACCACGCTTCTCTGTTACAAGGGGCTGCTTGTTTTATGATCTAAGTTCTTATGGGGGGGGGGAGGAGGTAATAGCGATGCCAAAAAAAGGCACTGAAACATTTTTTAAAATATATACAGAAAAAAGAAGTTCAGATGGAAACACAAACAGCAGAGTTTGGAGAGGCGTGTGTGGAATTCGTCAGAAATATAGTTTTAAAGTAGATATATTTGAAGTCGGGGGTAAAATCGTTTGACTGTTTCCTATACAATACTCCTTTTAGGCTTTTCTAGGTATGTGGAAATCCTTGGGGGGTTTTATTTGGTGTTTGAGTCCAGGATAGGAAAAAAACCGAATCTAATTTGAATCTGGGGGGGGCAGAAAAGATCTGGGTACAAATTATTTTTGAGAAATCAAGACGAAGGTTGGAGGGATTGAATTGTTCGCGATCGGGCCGACGTGATAAAAATGACCCCACCAGCCAAATTCATTCACAGAATCAGTCAATGGTGTCAAACTCAAGTAGAAACAGGATCACGAAACCGTCCGGGAGGATCCCTGCGGCTAGCATGAGGGCTTCGTTTCAAAATGTAATGATGTTTTATTGTATTTGTATTTGTATTGGGGGAACCAGTTCCCAAATCCATCTTAATCTGCCTCTACGCTCAGGAAAGCCAGTCTCGGACTCCTCGGAGAACTCAATAAAATAACCAAATGCATCTGCAGGAAAAGGTCAATAATGTCAGTGGAAAGAAGGACAAAAGGGGATGATGGAGTTAGAGCAGGACCAGATCTCAGATTGTACCGTGAAGCAGTAATTGTGGAAATAATTTTATCGTCAGCCAAAGGATAGAAAAAAATATCCCTTCGGGAGTTTTCCATGTGTCTCCTGTGACAGCACGAGGAATACGGAAACATGGAGTGCAGGAAAGCATGGGCACGACCCGCGCCAGATGCTTTACCATCTCAGGGAGGGAGGAGGGAGAAAACCGGAATCCCAAAATGCCAAAGAGTGAGCGTTCAAAGGGGTTTCTAGGAGGAACTGGAAAGACAAGGGCGCCCACTCCACTTCAGTGAGCCACTGAGGCAGGAGGGAGGACAATGACTTTCAGAGCCACACGGAAGAGGCCTTACACTGATTCTGCATCGCGCTGGGAAGCAGAGCTGCAACGAATATGTGCGAACACTAGGGAAGTCCTTCAGTTTTATTAAAATATACTTAATAGATGGTTATTGAATGGCAAAAAGAGAAAACTGCATCAGTGAATAGAACGGATTAGGCCCACAAACGCCAGCCTGTACCTAGGGCCCCTTCGAACACAGTAGCTCAGTGTTCAGGAAACCCAAATACACCAGCCACAGTGGCCGGGGCCCCTTCCTCATCCCCAGAGACTACTGGCCCAACCTGAGAGCAGTCGCAAAGAAAGGGGGGATACACGATTTAGACCCAAGTGCTCCCAGAGATAAGAACCGAACCCGGGGGGCTCCCCGGTGTGGCAAACTTTGAAGCCTTAGAAGAGCTGCCGAGAGCGCCAAGAAGCTAATTGGCTTGCCCCAGAGTCGCACCGCCAGGATGGGGTGGTTAGAGGAAGGATGTGGACCCAGAGCCTCTTCACTTACTTAGAAGGATGCCTCTCCTATCATAAACAAATCGGAGGGCGAGGGAAGGAGCTATTTGTCACGATTAGGGATATGAGGGGGAGAAGATGTGACTAAACAAGGGAATGAGATGAACATAAAAGAGCAAATGGATAATTTTCGTTACACACACACACACACACACACACACACACACACACACACCATGAAAAGCTTTTGTGCCAGCAAAAATGAATGTAGCTGTAATTAGAAGGGAGACGGCTAATTGGTTTAAAATGTTTTTGCAGTCAATTTCCCTAATAAAGGTTTCCTATCCAAGACGCAAAGAATGGATATAAACATGTAAGAGCCATTCCCCAATAGATAAATAGTCAAAGGATCCCCATTTAAAAACAAAACAAAACTCGTACCTTCTGGCTTAGAATGAATACTGCGAACAGATTCCAAGACAGAAGAGTGCTAAGGGCTAGACAATTGGGGTCAAGTGACTTGCTCAAGGCAGGAAGCGTCTAAGGTCAGATTTGAACTCAAGACCTCTGGTCTCTAGACCTGGCTCTCCATCCACTGACTAGCTGCCCCCGGAACAGGCTATCTTTTAAAAGAGCTGCAACCAATACAACATACAAAATGCTCCAAATGACTAATAGTAAGAAAAATGCAAATTAAAACACCTCTGAGGTTCCATCTCACACCCATGGGATTGGGAAAGACGCTGAGTGAGAACAGGCATGCACATGCCCTGTTGATAACCCCAGGAATTGGTCTGACCATTCTGGAAAGCAATTAGATTCTATATGCGAAAAATCACTCAACCGTGCATCCCCTTTGACCCAGCAACACCACTAATAAGCAGAAACCCCAAAGAGGTTCAAGATAGAAAGACGAGGCTCCACGTGCATACAAGAACAAGGAGCGCAGCGCCTTTATGTTGTACAGAGTGGCTACACACACTGTGTGTTCTCTGAATAGAGTAGACTATTGGGTTGTGGGAAATGCTAAAAGGTCAAATTCAGAGAACCGTGGCCAGACTTAGATGAATGGATAGGCGGTGAGGTGAGCAGGACCAGAAGCACCATTTAAAGGAAGGCATTTATTAAGTGCTTACTGTATACAAAGCCCTGTGCTAAGGGCTAGGGATGCAAAGAGGAAAGATGAGCTGGTCCCTGCTCTCAAGGAGCTACACGTCCTAACAGGGGGAGGCAACGCCTAGGGAAACATTCGACTAGAAATGAGACCAAAAGATCCCATGGTCCATAGGGGGCCGTGACAAAGTAGATGCTAATGCCTCTTCTTGAAATGGCTTTCCACTGATCCGATCAGTTGTGTTTCTGATGCCGAACCATTTGGCAAGGCCGGGGACTCTGGTGGTAAACATGAGCACACACACACACATAAAAGCACACCCTGGTTGAACGCTCGCTATAAATATTCCATAGTCCCTCTTCACTGAGCAGCCAAGAAATGGAGAAAACTCTTTCTCCTTCTGGGACCACCGAACATCTTGGCAGGTAATGCTTTCATCTCAAAACAAACAGAACTCGGGGCATCTAGGTAGGTGCCTTAGTGGATTGAGCCAGACCTGGAGATGGGAGATCCTCGGTTCAAATCTGAGCTTGGACATGTCCGAGCTGTGTGACCCTGGGCAAGTCACTTAACCCCAATTACCTACCCCTTGCCCTTCTTCTGCTTTGGAACCGATATCTAATATTGATCCTAAGACAGAAAGTAAGGGTTAAAGAACCAAACAGAAATGTCTATTAGGTTAGAAAGAAATTCTGGTGTTTAAGCTTTGTTAGTCGATTATTTGCAGACGACGAGCTTAACACCTATGGGTGAGACTTTCCTGGGCCTTTCCATTTTGGCCTCTGGCTGGAAGGGCCCACTGATGACCTCTGAGGCAAGTCAAGGAGGAGACACGTCAGCTGGGCACATCCTTCTCCCAGGCTACTGACACTTCCCCAGCTTCTGCAAGCTCACTCGGTGCTGTTTATGGACAGCAACTTGGACAGAATCGTGAAGGCTGATGAAGGTGATGGGCCCAGCCCAATTTCAGGAATCCCAAGAAGAAAGCTGCTCCCCATCCCTCAGCAGAAAGGGAATGACTAGAGGCCCCAAATAAGATGCGCTTTCCTACAAGGCCCATTCACTCTGCTTCCTCATTACAAGAGAGCTTCCATTTTGTCGTGAGGACTAAAAGTGATGAGGCCGTATGGAAAATGTTCGGCAAACCTTAAAAGGAGTATAGACGTGTGAGCTCTGGCGACTGGAGGGAGTCGATGGGTGTCGGTAAGTATGCAAAAAAAAAAGGATCAAGAAATATTTTACCGAACATACAGAAGAGAGCAAGAAACCATTCAGGGGAGTCACATTTAATATACGTTAAAAAAAATACCAACCTGGACAGAAAGGAAGTTCTGCTTCAGAGTCAACACTGGTTTTTGTTCTTTGTAGGCCGCAGTGTTGCTGTTTATTAAGTTCATCATGAAAAAAGACATTTGGAAAAAAGAGAAGGAGACAACGGTTGTTGAAGAGTTTTATGGCCTCCCCCCAACACGCGGATCTGTGATTTCGTACTTCTCAAGTGGCCGAGGCTGAAAACGACACTCCCCACCTGATGGCCGCCCTCTCTGCAGACTAGACCCCAAGCTCCCAGCCCTTCTGGCACCAAGAGGCCCCGGCTCCGGAGGAGGGCTTTAGCGAAAGACAGAAATGTAATTTGTTGGAACGGATTGAGTGACAACATGTGACCGATATGAATGGGCCAGGTTGGATTTGCTATTCATGGGACCCTTAATGTTCAATACTTGGATTCATTCTAGAGTGAATTTCATTAACTGACAAGTCAGAAAGAACCTAGTTTTTCCTCGTACAAATAAATACTTTATTTTACCCGAGGACTTCCCCTCCCCTCCCCAAGAACAAGGAGCAATTCTAACCTATGGAATGTCAGACATTTTTCGATGGCGTTCTACAGTGGCCTAGCATGTATGTGCCCTAATGGTAACGAGGAAAACACCAGCAGGGTTATAACACGGTGTTTGTGGACAGGGGAGCCATTCTGGCATAAATCCCAAAAGGAAATGGTTTGCGTGTAGTATGGTAATAGGTGTGGGTCTCAGTCTGTGTGCCTCCCGGGGCGAGGAGGCAGACCACGAAGTGCAGCACATACAACACCCACACCCATGGAAGAGTTTCCACTGGGGCCCAAGGGGGTGGCGGTAGAGGCTGGGTTCAAATCTCAACCCCCCCCTCCCCCCCACTGCTGCTGACCTTGGTACACTGCTGTACTCTCTGAGCCTGCTTGCAAATCTGACAAATAAGGAATGATTCCCAAGGTCCTTTCTAACTGGGCGGGGGAGCTGGGGGATGGGGGGGGGGCTGTGATCCTCCTGGGCAAGTCACTAATAAAAGGGCCCAGCACAAGACCAGAGAGCAGCTCTACCAAGCTGCTTTACAATCAAAGAGGGGAGCCTACCAGTTGTGATTCTGAAATACCAACCAAACAAACCAGCATTCATGAAGTGCCTTCTCTGTGCCCGGTACCCTGTTGGGTATGATCGAACTAGTCCCTGCTCTCATGGAGCTTACGGTCTCTTTAGGAAGACTTATACATCAACAATTCCCTATGTACAAAATGTGTACTAATCCAAGGGATGATGAGGGGGCGGGGGAAGGGGGGCAGTTGATTTTTTGAACTCCAAGTGGAAGACTTGACATTGATCCCTATTAAATTCTATCTCGGGAGGCCCCAACAGCTGGGAGAGATCACAAAATGGCTTCATGAAGAAGGTGGCTCTTGGGCTGGGCTTTCAAGTCCACTAGAAGATTCGGAGAGGAATTCCAGCTGGCATGGTGAGCCATCTGGTGGTACCCAGGCAGCTGGACTTAGGATCCTCTTGCTTTGAGGCCCAGCTCTCACATTACAATGCTCCCTGCCCTGCCTCTGTCTTGGTTCTCAATAACTATGCAGGGGGAGATTCTTGCTCATTTCTTGGGCAAAGGGTTTCCCAAGGCAAGAATCTGTGTGTTAACCCATGCAAATTTCACTGGCAGGCCCCTTGGGCCTCGGAGAAGACTGAACCCTGGAGTTTCTGAAGCACCAGCACCAACGAAATTCTGATATATTGTCCCCAAACAAGACATCTTTTGGTAGCCTTTCTGGAGAGAGTGGTTAGGTGGGCACATGGGGAAATGGCGTCCAGTTCCGCTTTTGCCATCTTAAACAAATCACTCTGAGACTGAACTTCCTCACCTATAAAACGAAGGGGTTAGGTTAGCCCTAATGTTCCAGTCTACGGTAAAAGGTCCCTTGCAATTCTACGACAATCCCAGACTTTCAAAAATGATGCTGGAGAAAAATTCAGCCAACTGCTAACCAGCAATTCAGCAAGATACGTGAGCTCATTCTCCTAAGTTCTAAAAATCGGGCCCATCAACTAGTACGAAAGTCTGAGTATTAAAGTCAGGAAATGGTTAAATGGCGAGGTTTCATGTAGGGGGAGGAAACTGGATGTGGTGCCAGCCCGGGCTGGAATTCCAGCTTTGCTGCTTACGAGGTGTGTGACCTTGGGCAAGTCCCTGCCCCTCTCAAAGGCCTCGGGATCTTCCTATGGAGAGAATGTGGGGGAGGGGGAGGTAGCTGTAGTCCTGAAGGACCTGGCAGGAAGGTGGTGCAAAACGGGGCTGGAAAACCTTCAAGGATTACAGAAATAGCAGCTCTTATTATTGCTTTGACTAACAATCGAGGCAACCTAAACCATTTCTGGAAAAAGGGTTCGCGCCAAGTCGGCAGCCTTTTGTGCTCCTACCTTGCCAGCTCAATCAAAGGGTCTGAGCTCTAGAGCTGGAAAGGACCTTGCTCTCCAGGGAGATGGAGGGAAGGGCCCATTGGCACACACGGGGTCTGTATCAGAGGAAGGATGGGGTCCCAGGTCCTCTCACTCCAGAGTCTCTGCCCTTGCTAGACAGAGCCCCCAACTTGGATTTTCCTCCTCAATAGGGGCTAGGGAAACGTTAAAAATTCATGCTCATGTCAGCCGACATTCAGATGGGCAGCCAAACCCAGAAAGAGTCTGAACCAGGGTTTGGCACCAAATAAACAGGCTGTTCAGAAGGGCCGATAATATTGATCGCGAACCCTCGGAGGATCGAGCCAGCCCGCTGGCCTTCCTCTTCATTTCTGTGTGTGCCCACACTGTCAGCCTGGCACCTGACTGTGGTTAACCTCGAAGGAGGGGCCCGATTCGTGCTTGTAGTCTCTGGGCAGTCTCTGAGGCCCAAGGCCAACCTGGAGGTTTGGCAATCAGAAGCTGCTCAGAGAAAGCGGAGGGAAGAGATGGGAATGAGAAAGGAGCCTTCCCAGTTCTGCAGTTCTCCAGTTTGGCAATAAGAGGGGGTTCGAAGGAGCCCCTCTGGGGTGCGGCAGGGGCAGCAGTCAGGGGTTCCTGCAGAACGAGCCCAAGTCCGGCTGTGGTGTAGAAGAAGGGAGGGGGGAGAAGGGCAGGGGAATAACTGTCTCCAAATATTTGAAAGGCTTCAGAAGAAGGAGCAGACTTGTTGTGCTTGGCCCCAGAGGGCAGAACCAGGAGGAAGGGAGGGGGCAAACTCAGAGGTAGAAGACTTAGCTTGGACAGAAGACTTGGGAGAGATTAGCACCATCCCTGAGGAGAAGGGGCTGCCCGCTTCAGGGCGGTACAGGGTTCCAAGGCAGCCACTGTATGCCAGGCTTTGTTTGGGGAGACAAGGATGGTCGGGGGAGAATGGAACCAAATCCAACAAGCGTTTCTTTAAGTTTCCTAAGCTCAAAGTGTGGGGAGACGGAAAGCAAAGAGCAGCCACGAGACCAGCCTGCAAGGAAAGAAGAGCTTTCCCCTGGGCGGGTGGGGGGAATTGGGCTGGCCAGGGTGGCATCGCAAATCCTTCCCATGGACAGGAGGTGGTCAGTGCCCAGCCAGGGATCCGAGCTATATGCAAATAGGCAAATACAGGCACACAAAGCAATCTGTAGAGAGAAATAGGGCTGGGACTTGCCATAGCATCCTAGGGCTAGAGCTGGAAAGGACCTAAGACATCTAGTAAAATCCCACTGGTTTACAGATGGGAAAACTGAGGCCCACGGAAGTGAGGGGACGTGCCTCCAGTTACACACAGGATTCTAGTCAACTAAATGAAATTCAACTTCCTCATTTTACAGAGGAGGAAACTGAGGCACAGGGATGTAAACGTGCCTGGGCAAGATCACCCATGGTAGTTAAGGAAGGGGGCCCTGAGCTGAGCTGAGCTTTGCCTGCAAGGAAGCTAGGGGCATTCATTCGAAGGCACCAGGGGCTGGGAGGGCGGGGGAGCCGCCAAGGCAGCATTCCCACTTCCAGTTCTGGAATTCTATAATTGTAAGCCCGCTGGGATGACAGGGAACAAACAGGCATTTGCAGGAGGAGAAAAGCAAACTCTTGTGGGCCATAAACTGGGAGGGGGAGGGGAGGGGAAGGGAGGGGAGGGGAGAAGGGAGGGGAGGGGAGGGGAGGAGAGGGGA
>NC_058136.1:68772317-68792081 GCF_016433145.1 Gracilinanus agilis | reverse complement strand
CCCTTAACTTCTGTGTATTGGCTCCTAGGTGGAAGAGTGGTAAGGGTGGGCAATGGGGGTCAAGTGACTTGGCCAGGGTCACCCAGCTGGGAAGTGTCTGAGGCCGGATTTGAACCCAGGACCTCCCGTCTCTAGGCCTGACTCTCCATCCACTGAGCTACCCAGCTGCCCCCGAATCCATGCTTTTTGACTCTTAGCTCCCCTAATGAAATGCAGTAGGCTTTCCAACCTGGGCAAGCATACACCTCCGGGGGTATGTGGGAGAATTTTATTATGATGACTTTATTATGCTACTGAAATATTTCAAAAGGAGGTTAGTGGAAGAGTATAGGGATTTGCAGAGAGAGCTGTGAGGGGGTACAAGTGGGATCATCACTGTGCAAACGAAAAACTTGCAAGAAACAGTTGTGGGAATAATTCCTTCTGACCAAAGCTAAATGAATGAGATTTGGAGATGAAATCCTTTTAATACCGAGCCAGAAAAACTCGACAATAATGATGCAGTGAGAGACAAGTTCATTGATCTTCGCCATAACCAGAAACTCCAAAGTGATTTTCAATCAATGAAGTTGCAAGATGTTCAGTGCTCCCTTGGAGACACATTCCTACTAACTGTGCTCACAAGGCTTGAATTTCATTTGTAACAACTTCCTTCTGTGAAATCAGGGCTCTCGGTCCTGCTCTCCATCAAATCCAAGGCAAGAAACACATCGGAGGCTGAATGTTTCTCTTTCGGAAACTCAATGGAGAAGAAAACCATCGGTTGACCAAAAATCAGAGCTGAGCACCTCATTTGTTCATCTGATAAACCCTGAACCCCTTTAGGCGACTTAAAATGTTGTGATATGTCAAACAGAACTTTTTATGAAAAATTAATCTCCTTATCGTAATACTCCCTTGGCTCTGAAAGACATTTGGTGCATGCTAGCTGTGCCCAGGGAGAGAGAACTCCAAATTGACTGAGAGAAGAGAGAGCTCAGGGGTGAAGATTTGCCATTTAGAGAACTTGTCTCCAACACTATCCCCTCCCTGTGTCCCCTCAGCCTGCGGTTCCAATTCAGGGCAGTTATCATCTAAGCCCAGCTCTGGGATCCATAGCAGAAGCTGTGCAGGTGACAGTAGGAAAATTCCTGCTCTCTTCTCCCTCTCGCACTCTGAACCTCTAGGGATCATCCTCTGTCTCACTCAGAAAGTGGGCTCTATGTTTTGAGGCTGTGATTAGTCAGAGCACCTCCCCCTTTTCTTTTGGGTTGGGCAGAATGAGTTTCAAGGCATGAGCAGGTAGGATTTGGGAGGCAACGGGCAGCTCAGTTCTCACTGCATTCTCTTTTCCCCTATACCCACCCTTCTTCCAAACTTTCCTCTTTCTGTCAAGGGTACCACCATCATTCCAGAAATGTCAGCACCAGCCTTTCTTCCTTACTTTCCCTCACCCTGTGTTTCCGAAAAGTTGCCAAATCCTGTAGTTTCTACCTCCACGGGGCCTTCTTCCCTCTACCACTCATAGTCATCAACCTAGTTCAGAACCTTGTCACCTCTTGCCTGGAATATCATAATAGCCTCCTAACTGGCCTTTCTGCCTCCAGTCTCTCCCCTCTTCAACCTGCTTCCATTCAGCCACCAAAGTTATTTTTTTGAAACCCTTATCCTCCATCTTGGAACCAATAGTAAGCATCAGTTCCAAGTCAGAAGAACAGGAAGGGTTAGGCAGTGGGAGTGAAGAAACTTGCCCAAGGTCGAAGTAGCTGAGGCCAGATCTGGATGCAAGACATCCAATTTCCAGGCCTGGCTTCCTATCCAATGAGCCCCCGAAGTTGTTGCCCCCGAAGTGATTTTCATTTTTCTTTTCAATTTTTAATTTAATTTTTTAAAATCTCCATATTATTCATTCTTGTAAGTGAACAATCCCATAAAACCAGCCCCCCCAAATACATCCAGATAAACAAGTGAGAAATCATATGTTTTCATCTGTACCCCTATTCCACCAGTCCTTTCTCTGGAGGTGGTGGAGAGCATTTTTTTTTTTTTTGTTATAAGTCCCTCAGAATTGTTCTGGATCATTGTTTCACTGAGAGTAGCCAAGTCTTTCACAGTTGATCATTCCACAATATTGCTGTTACTGTGTGCAGTGTTTTCCTGGTTCTGCTTATTTCACTCTGCATCAGTTCATGGAGGTCTTTCCATTTCTCTCTGAAATCATCCTGTTCATCATTCCTTACAGCACGAGAGTATTCCAACATTTGCCCATTGTTTTAATCTCCCAAAGTGATTTTCTTAAAGCACAAGTCTAAGCATGTCCCTATCTTGCTCAAGAAGCCTCAGGGGCTCCTTATTGCCTTCCAAATACCACTTGAATACCAAATGTTATTCCATATTTAGTTCACTGTTTGTAAATGTCTATTTTGGTGTCAATTTTATGATGCGCATAGCTATCGCTAGAGTATTCTATAGGACTAGGGACTGAACTGGTGATTTCCTTGACACAGGCAGCTTTTGGGTGAACCACATCATCTTGCCAATGGAGTTTGCCATCTTCTCTTGCACTTTATAACCTTAGGGAGTTGCATGTTCTGGAACCCTGAGAGGTTAAATAATTGGTCTGGGTCACTCGGCTGAGATAGGGCAGGGGCATGACTCGAACCTTAGGTCTTCCTGATTTCAAGGACACCTTTCTATTGATTAGTTCACGCCTGCCTTTATTTATACAATTTATAAATAAATATATCTACCCATAGGGAGAGTGCATGCTTGAACCCTTTTTCTTAATAGAGGAGTTTGATGGAAAAAGTTGGAAGACCTCCAGCCTAGAGGGGACAATCAGTACCCAACATTGGCTATTGTTCCTTGTCTATCGGCTTCCCTTCTTTTGTCCAGGCCAACTGGTTTCCCTTTCTTCCAAGGGAGCTTCAAATATTTCTCGAGATGTGTAACTTGGGTTTTCATAAAGGCTCTATTTAATTGGCCGGCTGATACAGCCGTAGCCCCTACAATGATCTCGATAGATTGTTTTTTTCTTTAGGATTGTTATGGTCAAAATAAAAATCCATCCCCTTGTTGACCAAGCTTCTGGCTCTGGGTGCCGATACCTTTCCAGAGTTGAGCCTTGGATGACAAGACAAAGAGCTGAGCCCCAGGGAGCATCCCAGCCTGGCAGATTTTCTAGCAATGGGTAGGTTTTTTTCAGAGGTCACAGGGCCCTCCTCATCCCAGAGAATCTTCAAGGGAGCCTGGAGGACCCAGAAGCTGCTGTCTGCTCCTGTCGGGCCAGTGAGATTCATCTTTGGGACCTCCCCCTGGAGAACTGACAGGGGTAGCCCCTGCTTGGGAGATGGCGTGGCCACCAGCTGGAAATCACATGCCATTTGGGTCTGCTTGTGTCACAGCAGGCAGTCTCTAGCCTTGGGTCCTTAACCTGGAGCTGGCTGCATTGGACACGATTCCGAGAGATACTGCTCGGGCTCGAAGGGAACAGATGCTAACTGATGTGTTATTATAGGAGCTTAATTGAAGGGACCCAGAGAGATGATATAAGTCAAGACTGATTGTTGATATTTGGAACGCAGATTGTCAGAACTGTGAGGGACCTTAGAACATCACAGACGGAACAGTCTTAACAGTGTTCCTGGATGTCTCTCCCCTCCAGTCCATTCTCTACAGAGCTGCCAAGGCGATTTTCTTTTCTTTTTTAAACTCTCATCTTCGGTCTTAGAATCAGTACTGTATTTTGGTTCCGCAGAAGAGCAGCAAGGGCTAGACAATGGGGGTTAAGTGACTTGCCCAGGGTCACATAGCTAGGAAGTGTCTGAAGACAGATTTGAACCCAAGACCATCCTGTCTCTGGGCCTAACTCTCAATCCACTGAGCCACCCAGCTGCCCCCAAGATGATTTTTCTGTGTCAATTCAATTTATTAGGTGCCTACTGAGTGCCGGTCACTGGGCTAAGCAACGGGGATACAGATAAGAAAAAGAAAGATAGTTCCTGCCTTCCAGGAGCTTCCAATCTAAAGTGGGAGATAACACCCAAAAGAAATCCGAAAAAGGGTGGGGGCACTGGGGATACTTGGTATATGGGCATGATGTTCTATGGAGTTGGAACCGAACAGAGCTGCTCCTGGAAAACGGAGAATTACCCTAGGGAAATCTTTGGGAATTTATTGTTTTGGAGTTGATTGATGCACTCACTGGCCTTCAAAAACAAGTCATATGCATGGGGATGAAATTTCGGGTCAGTTTATTGTGGTGGATGGAAAGCTATTTTTGAGGAGTTGAAGCCAAGCGGAGCTCCTCATGGGAAAAAAAAATGGCGTTCCCCTGCACCACCTTGGTCTCTGGGGAAAGGAAGAAGATTAGGTTCATTGCTTAGCTTGGTTCCCATACAGCACAGACCCAGTTCCAAGACCCCAATCCCCCTTGGGCTCAAGTCCCAGGTGCCCTGGCTTTGCGGGGCTTCCATGCTAGTTTGGCTGACTGCATGATTCCACCTGCAATCTTGGCTCCCAGGTCTCCATGGCATTAACACCCGTAGTGCCTCAGACTGAGGACAAATGACATGAAACAGAAACAACCATCCTGGGCCCGTTTCTCCAAGCTGGGGGCAGAGGGGGATTAAAAGAAAGGGATCGGGGGAAAGAGAGTCCTTCCCTTCTCAGTGATTCAGTTCATAGCCTACTCTGGCACAGCAGATCGCCAAAAAGACTGGTTATTTCAGTCTCCCCGTCTTAAAGACAAAGGCAATCTGTCAAAGGAGGCTACCCCCACCTACATGGTAGGGGATGCAGAAATTTCCATATTAGGCAATCCAGACATGCTCCATAGGCCCCTCACAAATTGGACATGCCCAGACCAGCCCAGGTTACACATTTCCCCCTGTATAAAATTTGCTGTCCTCTGCAAAAAAGGCAAGGATACATTTTTTTTCTTTCTTTTTTCCATGGTACTAATCCCAAATCCAGAACAGTTTTCTATGTTCTCTGTATAAGCAAAGTCTATTCACTTGTTTTCCCAGTGCCTTGTAGTAAGCAATGTCTCTAAACAGCCAGTGTTACATTATTGTATGCAATCCCACATATAAAAATTACAATTATCTCTAAAAGCAAAAGTTCGCTGATTCAGAGAACAAAGAACCTTTCACAAAGTTCCCTGTTAGTCAACAAAAGAAGACTTTTTTAAAAATAAAGTTTACCAAATATCTCTGTTTGCTTAGCTTTATTTGTCTTATTGGATCTCTCTCAACCTACAAGTGAAAAAGCAAAGATAAAGAAAATTGGCTTCTGTCTCTGACAGAATCTGGTCCATGTTGAGCTTTCCAAGCCACATGGGGCTCATCCCACAGGGATTTGGGGTCAATCTGGCACTGCTCCTTTCTCAAATGAGAAAACCATACTTAGTAGAAACTCTTCCATGATTCCCTCAGTGCAGAAAGCCATCCAACTGAAGCCTAAACAAAGTGACCCTTTCTTACATGAAAATTCTCTAGGGATCCCCACAGAGGTCCGGGCAATTTCCTCTGGGTCCCTTATCCTAAAGGGTACCCAAAATTCACTTCGTGGATCTTTTTCACCGCTAGGGTATAAACCAAATGGAACTGAGAACTTCCCCAGCAGGCAAGAGGGAAAAGTAGGCTCAGCCAGAGAAATAGCAAAGAATGTGTACTACCTGTGGATTGTAGGCACAGGCTTTCTCACTAGAAGTTGCAGGGAATTTTACTTTCACAAAAGGCAAGCGGTCTGCCTCAATGCAAAAGGGATCATATTAATATTTCTACTATGGATTCCAAATTTCTCACATTGAATTCAATTACCAGTACTCACACAGGACTCAATAATGTATATTGCCTATCAGCGTACCAATCTTTATTCAACGATACAAGAGAAATTTTTAAACAGTCAAGCAATCGACAAGTGAGAAGTATGCAAAATCATACTACTTGTTCTAGCCCTTACTCAAGGATTTCCAGTGGCTCCCTATGACTTCCCAAGATCACAATATAAAATCTCACATTCAGTATTAAATAAGCCGATAACCTGGCCCCTTTCTGTTTCTAGTCTTCTTTCTCCTTCATCTCTCTTACCCACCATATGATACAGCCACATTGGCCCACTTGCAAATAGGACCTTCCATCTGTCATTTCCCCATCCTTCCCCTGGTTGCCCCCAGGTCTAGAATGCTTGGATGCTTTCCTTAGTTTCCTTTGCTTCCTCAAGGACTCGGCTCAAATCACATCTTGTGCAGGAGATCTTTCCTGGTCCACCCTGGCTGCCGATGCTAACCCTCTCAGATTACTTTCATATAACTGGATATTTTTTGTGTGTGCCTAGGCTATTTACTCGCTCCCTCCCGCATTGGAATGCAAACCCCTTGAGAGAGAGTACGGTGGTTGTTTTATTTTGAGGTTTTGCCTTTCTTTGTATCCCCAAAGAAATATGTTCACCCTGGCTGGTATGTACCAGTTAGCACTTAATACATGCTTGTTAAAGGTACACTAGTTCACTGTTTGGGAAGCCGTGAATTGGTCCAGCCATTCTGGAAAGAAATTTGGAATTCTGCCCAGAAAGTGACTAAACTGTGCATGTTCCCTTTGACCAAGCTCTACCACTCCCTTGGCCTATACCCCAAAGAAATTAGAGAAAGAAGAGAAGAATCGATAAGTGCAAAGATATTGACAGCAGCTCTTTGGATGGTGGCAAAGGATGGGAAACTAATGTATAGCTCTCTTCTCAGAGAATGGCTAAACAAATTGGGATCCATGAATGTCACTGGGATCGTGCCAGAAGAAATGATGAAACAGACAGTTTCACAGGCAACAGGGAAGACCTTTCCAAATTGATTGATGCAGAGTGAAATGATTAGAACTAGGAAAATAATTTATACAATGAAAACATGATGGAGAAAGACATCTTTGACAGACTTTAGAACCCTGATCAACACAATAATAAACCAGAAGGTTGAAAGGATGAGGAAATGCCACTCAACCCCTGCCAGAGGACAAAACTCGAGATTCAAAAAGGTAGAAATTTTAGGATGTGACTCATGTAGGAATTTATTTTTGCAGGGCTATATAGATAGATATTAAGGAGTTTTATTTTTTTAAAAATTCACTGAATGTGTGGAAGGGGAAGACTAGATCAATAATTACAATGAAAATACTTGTCATTTTATTTGATTTATCTTATTTTACTTAGAATCAATAATATGCATTGGTTCCAAGGTAGAAGAATGGAAAGGGCTAGGCAATGGGGGTCAAGTGACTTGCCCAGGGTCACACAGCTAGGAAGTGTCTGAGGCCGCATTTGAACCCAGGACCTCCCGTCTCTAGGCCTGACTCTCGATCTACTGAGCCCCTTACCTGCCCCTTAATACTTGTTCTTTTAAAAATAAAAATAATAAACTTTTTTTTTCAAAGAAGAAACTTTTTTTAAAGAGTTTTGAAAACTCTTATTATTGACTGACTAAATCAGAAAGGCGCTAACAGATCAAGTCCAAAGGTCTCTAGAGACTTTTGACCATGCAGCCTGAATCAGAAAACAAATTTTGAGCACATTCCCTCCGATATATGTAAATCTTTTTATAAGCCAGATATGCGTACTCTAGTACTATTATGTACAGTAGAAGACAGATCCAAAAAGCAAAAAGGATAAGTTTCGGAGAAAACGGAAAAATAGTTTTAAAATGTTTTTATTTCATCTACACTCAGTACAAAATCCATTGTTTTCCCATTGAGAGCTTTGATATTTTTGAAAAATATTTGCATATGTCCTGGGGGATAGAGGCAGATTTGTAAATGATAATTGCTTGTTAGTCATGAATCATTCAGTTAATTTGATCACTGTAGCTAGCCATGAGAGTGACATTTTTAAAGATATTTTATTCTTAAGATAGACAATACACATACAAATCAAAGAGCAGAAGTGCCCATTCTCTGGTTCTCACTGGTCCCCACTCCCATTGCCAAAGCAGCCCCAAAATGGATTGTCTTTGGTTTTCCCCCAGAAGAATGTTTTTAGTAGAAATCCATTTTCTTTCCTTTCCATGGTTCTGTTTAATGCAGGGCTTCCCAATCTTTTCCCAGGCGTATAAAAATATTTGCCCAAAATATATTGGTAACTTGGGGAAGCATTGTGCTTCTAAATTTACAACATCATGGCCATCTCCAGTAAGGGCAGTTAAGTGGCACTCAGTGGATAGAGCAACTGACCTAGAGTCAGGAAGATCTGAGTTCAAATCCAGTCTCAGACACGTTTATCTGTGTGACCCTGGGCAAGTCACTTAATCTCTGTTTGCCTAGGAGGCATTGGGGTGGCTCAATGGATAGAACTCTGGGACTGGAGTCAGGAAGACTTGAGTTCAGTTATAGCCTGAGACACTTACTTATTTGCTATGTGATCCTGGGCAAGTCACTTAAGCTTTTTTGCCTCCGTTTCCTCATCTAGAAAATGAGCTGGAGAAAAATAAATAGAAGAGCCAAGATGGTGGCTTAGTAGTAGCGAATACTGAAAGCACTCTGACCATCCTTCCAAACCAATCTTTAAAAAGCACCTCAAAATGGCAGGAATCAAAAACCAACAGCAAGATGGAGTAAGGGGGCTCTCCTGCTGAATACAACTTGAAAGGGAAGGAGAGGGAGGGAGAGAGAAAGAGAGAGAGAGTCAATTCTCATGGGATAAGGGGGAACCAGAAGCAAAACTGCACACAGAGAAAATAAGTATAAAATGGCAAGCAACACAAGCATCTTGGCCAAGAAAACCTCAAAAGGAGGGTATGCCCTTTGGGCGTAGTTCTGCTCCCCAGAATGGGTGGATCAATTGGCAACTCTACCTATAGGTACATTGACATTATATATTTAAAAAACCAATTTACTTACCTTAAGTAAAAAATGCTTTATTGGGGCAGCTAGGTGGATCAATGAAGAGAGGATATCTTAGGAATGTACAAGATATATACAGTTATATGAAAGTAATCTGAGAGGGGGAAGTCATTGGCAGCTGGGGTGGACCAGGAAAGGTCTTCTGCATGAGGTGTGATTTGAACTGAGAATCAGGAGGTCCTGGGTTCAAATCTGGCCTCAGGTATTTCCTAGCTGTGTGATCCTGGACAAGACACTCAACCCCACTTGCCTAGCCCTCACCACTCTTCTGCCTTGGAAGCAATACTTAGTACTGATTCTAAGACAGAAGGCAAGGGTTTAAAAACCAGTGCTTTATTGTTTAAAAAATGTTAAGCATCATCTGAGTCTTTCGCTTGTCATAATCTTCTTGCTGCCTCACTGTTGATGGCTGCTGACTGATCACAGTGGTGACTGCTGAAGGCTGGGTGGCTGCGGCAATTTCTTCAAATAAGTTCGCCACACTAATTGACTCTTCCTTTCACTGGAACATTTAGGGACCGTTGTAGGGAGACTAATTCACCCAATTTCAACATTGTTGTGTCTCAGGGAATGGAGAGGCCAGAGGAGAGGTCACTGGAGCAGTCGGAATTCATACGACCGTCATCGGTTGAGTTTTCCGTCTTACGTGTGTACCCCAAAGCAATTACAATTACATTAAAGATTACTGATCACAGATCACCGTAAAAGACATGATGAAAAGGATGAAATGAAGAAAATGAAAATGAAAATAAAGTAACAATGAAAAAGTCTCAAATATGGCAAGAATGATCAAGCTGTGACACAGAGATGTCACGTGAACTCATGCTGTTAGGAAAATGGGACCTTCACTTTGTAAAAAAAACCCACCAAAACCCCAATGACAACAAAAAATTTTTACAAAGCGCAATGACATAAAAGCTCGATGAAATGACGTATGCTTGTAATGGCCACAAGTACATGTAAAGCACGGCCCTATATTTCTCCAGCCTTATGGGAAGGACTCTGGATTCAATTCAATAAAATATTCATAAAATATTTCTGGGGGCAGCTGGGTAGCTCAGTGGATGGAGAGCCAGGCCTAGAGACGGAAGGTCCTGGGTTCAAATTTGGCCTCAGACACTTCCCAGCTGGGTGACCCTGAGCAAGTCACTTGACCCCCATTGCCTACCCTTACCGCTCTTCTGCCTTGACTCCAAGACGGAAGGTGAGGGTTTAAAAAATATTTCTGAAAACTCATATTATTTTTTCTGGGTAAGAAAACCAATTTATCGATCAGGTTAGCAATAAGCAATCAATTAATTGGTCAGTGATCCCTCTCGGAGATCAAAGACCAAGATATACAACATCTTGAGTCATTAAATACAATTTTGGAAGCTCATTATTCAGCTCTCTCCTTAGACAGCCCAAGACATTTCTAATTGGTGAATACCTAATGAAGAGGAGGAATACTGAAAACTCATATTATGAACAAAATTTCATTCAAGGCTTCAGGGATCAAAAAGTGTCGGGGGTGGGGACCCACAAATAGTTATAGGATCAGAGATCTAGAACATCCTCATTTTACAGAGGAGGAAACCGAGACTCAGGGAAGGGAAGGGATCTTGGACCCAGATCTGGCAGGGCCATTGGGTCCTCGGATCCAATCCCTTTCTTCTGTAGAGGAGGAACTAAGGTTCAGAGAGATTTAAGTCATTCCGTGCTCAAGGTCACATGGGTAGTTCGAGGGAAGAGGTGGGAATCCAACTTGGTTCTGTGAGTCCAAGTCCAGCTATCTTTGCCTCAAAGCGTACTGAGAGAGCTAGACCTCGAATTTAAGGGCCATTCATTCTGAATTGGTGTTGAGCTTGTGACACAGAATCATCACATCAAGTCCTCTGAGTGTTCTCCATGCCCCAACTGCCAGGCATCTTAAGTCTAGCACTCATTGTTGTTCAGTCCTGCCTGGTTCTTTATGAGCCGATTTGGGGTTTCCTTGGCAGAGATACCGGATTGGTTTGCCATCTCCTTATCCAACTCATTTTACTGATGAGGAAACTGAGGCAAACGGGGCGAAGCGACTCATTCAGGGTCATACGACTAGTAAGTGTCTCAGGCTGGATTTGAACTCAGGAAGATGAGTATTCTTAATTCTATCCACCGTGCCCTTTCACTGCCCCTGAGCTGGTTCCCTGGGTGAGCATTAAAGATGCCTCTTGAAGTCAATGTGTTACAGCATTAGTAATAATAGGAATAATAACAAATAATCGTGATAAATACCTGAAGCCAAAGGAAAACAAGAATTAACCGAAGCAAGTTCAGTTTTAGGGAGGGAGAATGAGTTGCCACAGTGGCCTCGGGCCAGGCACTTGGATTCAGAAGGAAGTCCAAGGTCTTCTCGCCTAATTCACGGAGTCTGGAGTCCCACGCTCCTTCCGGTACCTCAGAGGGGTCCCACAAAGGCTCTCCCACACATAGCACATGAGAGGAAAAGCTGTAATGAGAGCTAATATTTTATTAAGCACCTACTGTGTGCCAGACAGTGTGCTCAGCACTTTAAAAAAGATGATCTCATTTGATCCTCACAATAACCCTGGTTCTATTAAGATTTCCATTTTACAGATGAGGAAACCGAGGCAGACAGAGGTGAAGTGACTTGCCCAGGGCATCTGTGGTTGGAATTAAACTCAAGACTTCCTGATTTCCGACCCAGAGTGCTATCCAAAGTACCCACCTGTAGCTGGGTATAACACTATGCTCCCACTCTAGGAGCAAATAAATGTGCTTGCTTCTTGAGGGCAGGTAGGAACGAGGCTGCCTGGGCTGGGAGGGCTGGAGATTTCTTTGTGGGCCTGAGAGGGAATTTAAAGGCTACTATTATACTTCAGTGTCCCCTCACCTACTTAGACTCTGCCAAAGGAGCGCGCCCTTTAGATTTCCTCTCCTAGAACCGAGTCCTGTGCTAGTGGCAGGCCGCTCTAGTGGCACCCTACACCGTGGGGATGGGAGGTGGCGGGGAGACTCATGGCCCGAGGGAAAGCGCCCCATGGAGCTCAGAGAAGTAAAGGGAAACCCTACTGGCAGAGGACCCATCTAATGCCTTTTCCTGGCTCTGAGAAGTCTAAAGTTCCACCCGGCTCGTCTCCCAAATGCCAGGGGAGAGAAGCCTCATATCCCCCAGCCTCTCCATGCTGGCTAAGAGCAGTCTGGGAGAGGTAGGTGCCCTCCTTAGGGCAATTGGCCCCAGCTGCTCCCTTCTTAGCCTCCGAGGTCATTTTCATTGCTTTCTTTGTTCCCCTAACACCCAGGGTTAGCCCTTCTTAATCACGGACTCATTGTGGGTCCCTCCTGCTCAATGCTTCTCCCACCTGCTCACTAATGCCACAAATTTCCTTAACAGGAGATTGGAAAGCCTCTTATTCCACAATTACAAGTCAGGCCGAAAAGTCAAACATTCCTGAGTGGCTTGAATTTCTTTTTTTAATTAGATTTCATTTTATTTTCATTTCTGCATTCTTCGCCTCATCCCCACCCATTGTGAAGCGCTCCTCCCGCCACAGTGAAGGCCAACTTTGGACATGCCAGTCACCTCTGTTGTTTTTAATTAAAGGCAGAAAGAAGACTAGGAGGACAGGTGAATCAACCTGTCTCACTCCCCCTGACCTTTCTGAGAGCCTCCGTCTAAATTTACTCCCCGAATTGGACTTAAGCTCGTACTTAGCTCTTTATCTCTTGGCCCTACTCACAAAATTAGAAAGGGTCCATTTAATCCGAACCATCCCCAAACAAAAATCCTGCTGACAACCACCTGACAAGCCATCATTCAAGCCTTTGTCTGCAGACCCTCAGGGAGGGGGAACCTGCTGTTTATTTCCCAAGGTGGTCCGTGCCCCTCCTTGGGGGGGACGGCTCTCGTCGCATCAGGGAGCCGTTGTGATGTCAAGTCTGTATTTGCCGCTCCTGACTTGGCTTTCTGGAGATAAACAGAGCAGATCTAATCCCTTTTCCACATGACAATTTTTCAGATAATTAAAAAAAGTATCGTGTTTCCCCCGAATTATCTCTCTAGGCTAAACATGTCCGGTTCCTTCAACCTAATCTTCGCTACCATTGTGCTTTCCCTCTCTTGGCTATCCTTCTTCCCAGAACCTCCATTTTGGGGAAGGGCCCCTCCCAACCATGCCTCACTCTCCAGTCTAGCCACCAGGCCCTGTACCTTTTCCCATCATTCTCCTACCCTCTCTTCAGTTCCCCCTTCATGTGCTTATGATCCTCCCTCTTGAGAAAAGAAGATCCTCGAGGGAGAGAATTGTCTTCCTTTTTTATTGTATTAGTATCTTCAAAGCTTAGCACGAGTCTTCCCATAGAGTAAGTGCTGACTGACTGAGTGACTGACTAAATATTCTCCCGCCAGTCAACATCCTTTCTTTGAAAACCCGTCCCTTCTGTCTTAGAATCCATACCTAAGTATTGGTTCCAAGGCAGAAGAATGGGAAGGGCCAGGCACTTGGGGTTGAGTTGAGTAAGCTAGAAAATGTCTGAGGGCAGATTTGAATCCAGGTCCTCTCATCTCCGGGCCTGGCTCTCTATCCCCTGAGTCGCTTAGCTGCCCCTTGTCAATGCCCTCCTTAAAATGAGGTGCTCAGGACTGAACGGAATACGGCAAATGCGATCTGACTGGGACAGAGTAGAGTGAGACGAGTACCTCCTTGTTCCTGAGAGTTCTGCCCCTCTGAATTCAGCCAACAGTCCGGTTAGCTTTCTTAGCTGCCACCTCGTATTGCTGACTCCTATTGGGTCTGCAGTCTGCTACAGCCTCTAGAGAAACTGCTAAAAAACAGGTTTCCTTGATCTGACGCTTTCAAAATCAACTTGCTGAACCCAAGTGTAAGACTTGATATTGCTTCCTATTCAACTCCATCTTACTGGATTCAGCCCAGCGTCCCTTTTTGGCTCTAGACTTCAGATCTGGGATCTGAGAATTTGAAAAGTGTCGGGTGAGATGGACTCCCGATTGCCCATGCATTCCATCTCACGTTCTAGCTATTTGCTTCCCGGTTACCTCTCTACCTAGGGTGGCACCTTCCTTCAGAACTTCAGGTTTTCCCTTTGGATTGTTCCTACTGTGATAAATCCTGGAGAGGGAATGGTCATGTGCCTCAGGCGAAAAGACATCAGTGGCTTCTCCTAGATGCTCATGACAATCAGAAGTGGTGGGGATGGGGCACCTGGGTAGCTCAGTGGATTGAGAGCCAGGCCTAGAGACGGGAGGTCCTAGGTTCAAATCCGGCCTCAGACACTTCCCAGCTGTGTGACCCTGGGCAAGTCACTTGACCCCCATTGCCTACCCTTACCACTCTTCCACCTATAAGTCAATACACAGAAGTTAAGGGTTTAAAATTAAAAAAAAAAAGAAGTGGTGGGGATGATCCCTTGAAACTCAAAATGATCAAGAAGCTGGCTCCTTGGGGCTTTTAGTTTGGAGTGGAAGGAGAACAGAGGACAGGATGAGTTTTTTGTTGTAATGGGGAGGGGACTGATCAGGAGAGCCCTGATCAATGTGATGAGTCCCACCCCCCAGTCAATCAAGTGGATGATTTTACAGGGTATAGACTTTCGTTGGAATGGTGCACCTTTCATGGAGGCAGACATATCCTAGCCTAATGCTGAGAGGACAAGGCGAATTCCTCTGATCCATCCCCAGTGATGGGACTGTCTCTAAGAAGATCAGTGACTAAGAATCAGAAAGGGAGGTCCATTATTAAAGGAAGTTCCTTTTCCCTTGGCCTACAAAGGCAAGCTTCTGTATAGCCCATCGCTTTCCATTTTCCCCACTCTCTCCTTTGGACTTCTAGACCGTAGTGCTCTGACCCCAAGAACTAAAAATGGCAACTTGCAGAAGTGAGCTCACTTGGATAATCAAAAGCTGCTTTTCTGGTTCCTTTTCTGATCAAAGTTCTGAGACTAGGGCTCCTGAGAATAGACCTTTAGGAGTTACCTCAGTGGTGAGCCTGAGTTCTTGACTTTTCAGGTTCTAAAGAAGAGATTTCCTGCTCCATCAAAGATTGCCCTGAACAGAGCCAAAAGAACATTGTACACAGAGACTGATACCCTGTGGTAAAATTGAATGAAATGGACGTCTGTACTAGCAGCAATGCAATGACACAGGACAGCTCTGAGGGATTTATGGAACAGAACGCTACCCGCATTCAGAGGAAGAACTACAGGAGAGGAAACACAGAAGAAAAACAACTGCTTGAACACATGGGCCGATGGGGATATCATTGGGGATGTAGACTCTAAACGATCACCCTAGTCCAACTATCAATACTATGGAATTAGGTCTTGATCAATGATACATGTAAAACAGTGGAATTGCACGTCAGCTAAGGGGGGTTGGGGGGCCTTGGGGGAGAGGGAAAGAACGTGAAATATGTAACTAGGGGAAAATATTCAAAATAAAAAAAATAATTAAAAAAAAAGATTGCCCTGAACCTGAAGGACTCACCATAATATGAGGGGCCAGGAGAGCTCAGCCTCACCAATCCTCTATGATATTGCTATGAGTTGTGCAAAAGATGCAGTTCCAAGTGAAGGAAAACATTTGTTCACAAGGGCCAAAGGTGGTTTTAACTTCTGAGGAAAGCCTAATGAATATAATGAGAGCCTATTTGCATTTATGCTTGCTTTGGTTCATGGGCATCTGTAAGTCCTTTGCATCTTGTGCATTTTCTGAGGTGGATGAAATAAAAGCTGTCCCATCCTCAATACCCATACTACGTAATATCCATGCCATACTGTACTGTCATGTGGCAATCGGTAGTGCTGAGGAAACTTTATCCTTTTTACTTCTTAGATTTCCCCAGGGTTTTACTCTGCAGTGGGGGTATGGAGCCAAAGAAATAAGCTGACATCCTTGGGGTCAGGTCATCAGGATGGTACCCAGTCCATGTTAGCCCAGAGTTCTGGAGAATGATAATGTTCTGGTCAGAGGAAGAGAGAGTTGTTTGGGACTGTGTGAAAGCTAAGTGAGAATGAGTCATATGGATCCCCAGAGACCTGGATTTCCCCTCTAGGGGGAAGCTCCATAGAGAGAGTATGGGCTAATAAGAATTTAGGCAAAGCGTGGAGGCTGGCACCCAGACTGTATGGCTGGCTGACAACACTGAATGTGCATTGGGTCCCAGTGGTCTTCCCATGGAGTGAATGTAGCATTTAGGGATAGTGATGCAAGAGCCTTGAGCAGTGCATCATTTTGAGCCCCCAGTGGTGTCCCCAGAGGAAAAAGGAATGTCTAAGGGTATGCAATCAGACCTGAAGCTTGGGGAATGATCGAGCACTAGGATCCATGTGTGCCTGGAGGAATTTGGGATCTCTCCCTTCAATAGCAACTAACCATCAGTTTCCCAACAGAGCCAAGCCCTGTCCCACTTCTCTTTGTGGCTGGTAGTTGGCTATTGACTTTCTTACCACCTAGTGGTAGGATTTAACACTTGAACAAGTTGACTTGAGATGACAGTAAAATGTGAATGATTGGCCTTTCCTAAGGGAAGACTTCTATAGTACATAGCTTACCCAATTTTCCTGAGACAGTCCAAAAAGACCTGTAACACAAATTGCATACTAGTTAGTAGTAGAAGCTCTATAATGTGAAAACAAGTCTTTGGACCCACTTAAAAAAACTCTTATCTTCTGTCTTAGAATCAATACTAAGTATTGGTTCCAAGGCAGAAGAGCAGTGAGGGCTTTCACAATTGGGGTTAAGTGATTTGCCCAGGGTCACACAGCTAGGAAGTCCCATTATAGGATCAACTTTTGGGAAGGTACCACATAATGTTGAGAAAAAGGTATATTCCTTTGTGTTCCCATTAAGTTTTCTCCAGAGGTCTATCAAGTCTAACTTCCCTAAAGTTCTCTTCACCTCCTTAATTTCTTTTTTGTTTTGATCTAATCTTTATTTCGTTTATCGTCTGAGAGGGGAAGGTTAATATCCCCTACTAACATAGTTTTATTGTCTGTTTCCTTTTGTAACTCATGTAATTTCTCCATTAGAAATTTAGATGCTAAGCCATTTGGTATCTACGTATTTAATATTGATATTACTTCATCGCCTATGGCTCCTTTTATCGATACATAATTTCCTTCCTTATCTCTTTTAATGAGGTCAGTTTTCACTTTTGCTTTGGCTCAGATCATAATTGCTACCCCTGCTTTTTAAAGTTTTTTTTTAATTCAGAGATATCTCATTTCCCCAAATTACATGTAATAACAATTGTCAACATATGTTGTCTGAAATTAGAAGATCCGAATCATCTCCCTCCTTTTTTTCCCTCCCCCCCTCTTAGAGATGGTAAGCAATTTGATCTGGATTATGCATGCATCACCATGCAAAACCTATTTCCATACTGGTCATTGTTGTAGGAGAATACTCTTAAAAAACCAAACCCACCCCCCAAAACCGTAAATATACTGAGGTGAAAGACAGTCTACTTTGATCTTTCTCTGGAGGTGGAGGGCATTCTTTGTCCTAAGTCCCTCCGAATAGTCCCGGATCATTGTTTTGCCCATAGGAGCCAAGTCTTTCCCAGTTGATCATCCCACAATATTGCTCCTACTGTATACTTTTCTCACTTGAGCTGAAGCATAGTAGATTTTGCTCCAGTCCTGTCTGTGTGTTTACTGAGAAGTGAACACACATTTCTCAAGCACCTACGTGGTGCCAGGTACTATGCTAGATGCTAGGGATACCAGATCCAAATGAAACAAGGAATTTGCATGCTATCGAGGCAGATGACATAAATATCATGGAGACCATGAATACCAGATAATTTCAGTGGGAAGGTTCAGGAGGCTGGAGCAGGGATGGGTGGGTGGGTGGCCAGTCAGGAAAAGTCCCATGTAGGAGATAGGGCTGGAGTTGAGTTGAGAAGACAGCTAGGCAGAGGTGAGGAGGATGGGCATGCTAGGCAAAGGTATGGAGACAGGAAATGAGATTCCAGGTATGAGGAACGCTTAAGAATAAGCCTGGAGAGAAGTGCTCTCCACAGCTATAGGAACTGTCAGAGCATGAATGCAGACCAAACCATGCCATTTCTTGCCTTATTTCCTCTGAGTTTTTTTTTCTCACATATGCGACATATGTCTTCTTTCACAACATGAGAAATAGGGAAATTTGCTTTGCATGACAGCACTGGCATAACCTTTATTATAGATTGTTTGCCTCCTGGGGAGAGGGGAGAGAAGGAGGGAGAGAATTTGGATGCAATTGTTAAATGATCATAAGAGGAAATTAAATGCTTGTTTGTTTTTTAAATAAAGAATAAGCCTAGAAGGGCAACTAGGTTGCTCAGTGGATAGAGAGCCAAGCCTGGAAATAGGAGGTCCTGGGTTCAAATCTTACCTAGGGCACCTCCTGGATGTCACTTAACTCCATTTGCTCAGCCCTTGCCACTGTTTTGCTTTGAAACTGATTACTTAGTATTTGAGATCGTGGCATTATAGATTCAGAAAGGGCCTTAGAGATTATCTAATTCGACCCATTCTTTTTTTTAAAAAATCAAATTGTTTGGGGGCAGCTGGGTGGCTCAGTGGATAGAGAGCCAGGCCTAGAGACAGGAGTTCAAATCTGGCCTCAGACACTTCCCAGCTATGTGACCCTGGACAAGTCACTTGACCCCCATTGCCTAGCCCTTACCACTCTTCCGCCTTGGACCCAATACACAGTATTGATTCTAAGACGGTAGGCGAGGGTTTAAAAATAAATAAAAATCAAATTGTTTGGGGCAGCTGGGTGGCTCAGGGGATAGAGAGCCAGGCCTAGAGATGGGAGTTCAAATGTGGCCTCAGACACTTCCCAGCTGTGTGACCCTGGACAAGTCACTTGATCCCCATTGCCTACCCTCACCACTCTTCTGCCTTGGAGCCAATACACAGTATTGATTCTAAGACGGAAGGAGAGGGTTTACAAATAAATAAAAATAAATTAAAATCAAATTGTTGGGGGCAGCTGGGTGGCTCAGTGGATAGAGAGCCAGGCCTGGAGATGGGAGGTCCTGGGTTTAAATCTGACCTCAGACTTCCCAGCTGTGTGACCCTGGACCCAAGTTCCTTGTTTCATTTGGATCTGGTATCCCTAGCATCGAGCATAGTACCTGGCACTGAGAAATGCGTGTTCACTTCTTAGTAAACTCACAGAGTCAAGCCCTGGTTTAACCCCAGTTGCCTAGCCCTAGTTGCTCCTCTGCCCGGGAGCCCATACATACTAGGATTCTGAAGCGGAAGCTAAAGCTTGGGTGGCTTCTCGGCTCAGCCTGAGGGGAGGGAAGAAGGGAGGGAGACTGCGTGCTTCGTGGAACTTCAAGAAACTTATGTGGAAGTTTGTTGCTAAGATAAAAGGAATCCATTTGCAGGCAGGTTTCCAGAAAGATGGCTGGCCCCTCTGGAGCCGCCACTTGCAGTCATGGGGACGAAGCCCGGGTTACCAGGGGATGGCAGCTTGGGAGGTCGTGCCCAGCTCAGATCATTGCAGCTCGGCTCCGGGGGAAGCCTGGGTATATTTGTCTGAACGAGGCCCTGAGCTAGGGGGTTGGGTGTGGAGGATTGGACTGGAAGTCCGGGAAACCTGGGTTCCAATCGCGCAAGCTGCGAGAGCCTGAGCAAGTCACTTCCTGTGTCTGCCTCAGTTTCCTCATCTCTAAAACGGGGATCATATCAGCACCTCCCTCCCAGGGACGGAGCGAGGCTCCCGAGAGAGACTTGGCAAGTCCTTTGCGGGCGTGGCTGGGTTTTCTAAGGGCCAGCTAGGAGAGTGGACCAGGAGAGAGAGAGAACGATGGCGGGGGAGGCAAGAAGTCGGGGGTACCAGAAAGATGGCTGGCTTTGGCAAGGGAGACGAAAGGAAGAAAGAAGGGCAGGTGGTGTTGGG
>NC_058136.1:68731976-68742343 GCF_016433145.1 Gracilinanus agilis | reverse complement strand
TCGGGGGGTGAAGGGGAAAGTAAGAGCATAAATCATGTAACCATGTTAACTTTTCTAAAATATAAATATTAATAAATGTTTAAAATTAAAAAAATCCTAGAGAATCAACTAAAAAGCTAGTAGAAATAATCAACAACTTTAGCAAATTTGCAGGATACAAAATAAATGTACATAAATTATCAGCATTTCTATATATTTCCAACACATCACAGCAGCAATAGGTAGAAAGAGAAACACCATTTAAAATCACCCTAGAAAATATAAAATACTTAGGAATCGATCTACCAAAAGAAACACAGGAATTATATAAACACAACTACAAAACACTTTCCAAACAATTAAAATTACATCTAAACAATTGGAAAAACATTGATTGCTCATGGGTAGGGCGAGCTAACATAATAAAAATGACCATTCTACCCAAGTTAATTTACTCATTTAGTGCCATACCTATCAAACTACCAAAAAACTTTTTTACTGAATTAGAAAAAGCTATAACAAAGTTCATTTGGAATAACAAAAGATCAAGAATATCAAGGGAAATAATGAAAAAAAAACGTGAAGGAAGGTGGCCTGGCAGTACCAGATATTAAACTATACTATAAAGCAGCGGTCATCAAAACAATATGGTACTGGCTAAGAGACAGAAGGGAGGATCAGTGGAATAGACAAGGGGTAAGTGATGTCAGCAAGACTGTATATGATACGGCCTCAGCCACTTCCCAGCTGTGTGACCCTGGGCAAGTCACTTGACCCCCATTGCCCACCCTTACCACTCTCCCACCTATGAGACAATACACCGAAGTTAAGAGTCTAAAAAAAAAAGACTGTATATGATAAACCCAAAGAGCCCATATTTTGGGACAAAAATCCACTATTTGACAAAAACTTCTGGGAAAATTGGAAAATAATATGAGAGAGATTAGGTTTAGATCAACATCTCACACCCTACACCAAGACAAATTCAGAATGGGTGAAAGACTTGGATATAAAGAAGGAAACTGTAAGTAAATTAGGTGAACACAGAATAGTATACTTGTCAGATCTCTGGGAAAGGAAAGATTTTAAAACCAAGCAAGAGTTAGAGAAAATTACAAAATGGAAAATAAATAATTTTGATTATATTAAATTTAAAAGTTTTTGTACAAACAAAAACAATGCAACCAAAATCAGAAGGGAAACAACAAACTGGGAAAAAATCTTTACAACAAAAAATTCTGACAGAGGTCTAATTACTCAAATATACAAGGAGCTAAATCAATTGTATAAAAAATCAAGCCATTCCCCAATTGATAGATGGGCAAGGGACATGAAAAGGCAATTTTCAGATAAAGAAATCAAAACTATCAATAAGGACACGAGAAAGTGTTCTAAATCTTTAATAATTATAGAAATGCAAATCAAAACAACTCTGAAGTATCACCTCACACCTAGCAGATTGGCTAAAGTGATAGCAAGGGAGAGTAATGAATGTTGGAGGGGATGTGGCAAAATTGGGACATTAATGCATGGCTGGTGGAATTGTGAACTGATCCAACCATTCTGGATAGCAATTTTGAACTATGCCCAAAGAGCTCTAAAAGACTGTGTGCCCTTCGATCCAGCTATGATGCCATTGTTGGCTTTGTACACCAAAGAGATCATAGATAAAAAGACTTGTAAAAAAATATTTATAGCTGCACTTTTTGTGGTGGCAAAAAACTGGGAAACGAAGGGATGCCCTTCAATTGGGGAATGGCTAAACAAATTGTGGTATATGCTGGTGATGGAATACTATTGCGCTAAAAGGAATAATAAACTGGAGGAGTTCCAGGCGAACTGGAGAGACCTCCGGGAACTGATGCAGAGTGAAAGGAGCAGAACCAGGAGAACATTGTACACAGAGACTGATACACTGTTTACCACAGTAATCGAATGTAATGGACTTCTGTACTAGCAGCAATGCAATGACCCAGGACAATTCTGAGGGACTTATGGAAAAGATGCTACCCACATTCAGAGGAAGGACTGCAGGAGAGGAAATACAGAAGAAAAACAACTGCTTGAAGACATGGGTTGAGGCGGACATGATTGGGGACGTAGACTCGAAACTACCACACCAATGCAACTATCAACAATTTGGAAATAGGTCTTGATCAATGACACATGTTAAAAACAGTGGAAATGTGTGTTGGCAATGGCAGGAGGTGTGAAGGGGAAAGTAAAAACAAGAATCATGTAACCATGGAAAATTTTTCTAAAAAAATAAAATATTTAAATCTTAAAAAAAAGTGATGGGCACATAGTTGAGCCAGTGGCCAGCACGTCTCCTTGCCACCATAACGATTCTTAACATTGGTCAAGGCCTCTCCTCTGTCCCATCTCTGCCCATGGGGATATCTGTGTTCTCCCATTAATCAGTTCATGGAAAAGCGAGCAACATCCTCCTTTGGCCTTAGTTCATTCCCCAAGGACAGCCTTTGGGTCCAGAATCCTCTTCTCCTCCTCTTTAGCAGCCTTTTCTTCCTTTCAGGGACCCACCATGGACCTTTCCTTCCTTTGCCCTCCCACCTCCCTACCCCTGGCACAATGTCTGCCACATGGTAGTCAATTATGCTTAGTGATTGATGGGTTGGTCTTGCCTTTGCCCCATCATACCCAATCATGTATCTGGGTACATTCTATGTTCCCCCTTCCCTCCTATCATGACGCAATTTCCTTGATGAAAAGTATTCTTCCATTTTTTCTTTCAAACTCAGTTCAAGACCCCCTCCTCCAGGAAGCCTGTCCTGATCTCCCCAGCTGGTAGTGTGCTCATCCCAAAGCTATCTGGTATTTATTTGTATATGATCTACATATATTTCTCTGTGGTGCATTGGCTAGAAAACTGGACTTGGAATCCGAAGGTCCCCAGTTCAAATCAAATCATCATTATCATAATATATAATATTAGTCAATATTTATACATTATGTGCCAGGCATTGTGCTAGGAGTCCTCTTGACACCCCTGGGAGGTAGGTGTTATTGTTATCCCCATTTCACACTTAAGGAAACTGAGGTAAACGGGATTGCACAGCTAGGAAATATCTGCACAGCTAGGAAATATCTGAGGCTGGATTTGAACTTAGGTCTTTATGGTTGCAGGCCCAGCCCTCTATCTACTATGTCTAGCTATCCACCTAACTGCCTTGTTGCCACTACTTGCTGAATGATTCTGGGTAAGTCACTTAGCCACTTTGTTCCTCAGTTTTCTCATCTTTTAATCAAGAGGGTTGGATTTAGCTTCTCAGATCCTTTCCTGTTCCAAATCTATCCACTGAGTCTCCCCTCTTAGAATATAACCTCCTTGGGGGCAAGAACCAGATTTCACTTTTGTCTTGGTGTCCCCAGCATTTAGCACAGTGCCCAGCACATGTAGGTGCTTAAGAAATGTGTAATGGCTTGGGTCATCCCCTTTGATATGGGCCAGATTTGGCCCTTCATTGGTGTAGAGAACTTTTAGTCTCTCTCCCAATATAGGCTAGCACCTTCTCCCTTGTCCCATGCCCCGAGAGGTTAGGAGGTGATTCTCTTAAGCAGAGTCAGGTACCCTATATATTTCAGAGGCAGGACTGGAACTCAGGTCTTCCATAATGAGACCTGCAGTTCTCTCTCCTTGTACCCATTAGGGAGGGCGATTTCATTGGTAAATGGGACTTTCTGGATCAGGATCTTTCCTCTGCAATTTATACTCTTAGAGTTCTTCAGAACCCATCCAACAGGTGTCAGATGTGAGATTTGAACCCATGTCTCCTCTATGTGCCATGACAGGCTCTCTTTTGCCCTGGAATTGAACAAAAATTCTAGCTTCCCAATATCCAGGCTCTTCTCTTATTACTGGGTGTGGGTGTCCTAAACTAATGGCTTCCCCGATCTTGGGTTTGGTCTCCCCTTCTGAAAAACGAGGGAGAGGGTTGGACCAGATGATCTCTAGATGAGTGCCAATTATATGCTGTGGAGACTAGAGACTCTAGAAAAATTAGAAGACTCCATCTCTGCCCTGAGGGGGTCTAGTTGGGAGATAAACTTCACACCAAAGGTCTAAGAGCAGTAGTTCATAATTAAGGACCCAACTGTATGGGATGGATAGTTGGTGCTCCAGCAATTCACAGGATCTCAGAGACCATCTAGACCAATGTCCTCATTTTAGGGAAGGGGAAACTGAGGCCCCAGGAGAGGAAGTGACTTATCCAAGAAGGGACAAACAGGTAGGAAGAAGAAGACCTGGCATTTGAACCCTGTTTTCAGTTCTAGTCTGCACCCTACTGTAGCAGGAGGGAGAAGAGAATAGTCTCCTGAAGGAGTCAGCTGGGTTGATCTTCAAAAGATGGCTTATCTGTCTAGAAGAGATTAGAAGGGCAGAAGGGGAGGTCCAGAGACAAGCCTGAACATGACCCAGAGGGGCAGGGCACTTAAACTAAGCCTGAAATAAATCCCCAAGAGGCCTGGAAAGGGCAGGATTTTTTGGAATTGAAATTGTGGGTTTAAATCTGGCAGGGACCTTAGAAGTCAACTAGTCCACCTTGCTCATTCTACGGAGGGGGAAACTGAGGCCCAGAGCGGACAACTAACTTGTCTCAGGTCATAAAATGACTTGCATGAGCACAAGGAGAGCCCCTTAGCCAATGAAATCACAGGCCAAAATTTTTTTTAAGTTTCAACATCCGATATATTTCTTCCTTTGGCTTGGTGATCTCCTTGGCAGAGGAGCCCTCAATGAAGATTGGTGTCTGCTCTGTAACTATCTTGAGTTCTTAGAGAGCTGCCTGGAAAGCAGTTTAAGCAACTGACCCAGGGTCACACTGCTGGCCAGTAGTCATCCTATGCTGGGAATCTGAACTTGGTTTTCTTGGCTCTGAGGCTGAGGTAGATTCCTTTCACTTGTTGCCCTGGTCTCAATCCCTCAGTTAGCCGGGAGCTCCCTGAAGTTAGAGCCCACATTTCCTTGTTATTTGTATGCCCCCAATGCTCAACATCAGGATAGCAACTTCCATTTGGGCAGTTTTTTCATCTGTAAAATGGGTTTATTCTTATAGCCTCATCATTATCACCACCACCACCACAATAGTTCACACTTCCTTAGCACTGGAAGGCCGATGAGGCTTATTTTAGAAGCAAGATAGCATTGATAGTGCTTGAAGAGCTGCCTTGAAGCCTTAAGAGGACCAGAGTTCAAAGCTCCTGCCTCAGACATGGGTGACCCTGGATAAATCATTTAATTTCTCAGTGGCCCAAGCATATAAATTGAAGAGCAGTTGGTGATCTGTATTGGTAAAGGGAGTTTCCTCATTTTGGAGGTTTCAAGATGAATAAATTCATAGGTCTGATTTTAAAAAGTTTTTTTTAATTTAGAATATTTTTTCCATGGTTATATGATTCATGGTTCTCTCCCCCCTTCCTTTCCCCCTCCCGGAGGTGACAAGTAGTTCCCCTGGGTTATACATGGGTTATACATGAACAATGATACATTGTTCAAAACCCATTTCCATGTTACTCATATTTGCAGGAGTGATCTTTTAACACCAAAACCCTAATCACATCCCCATCAACCCATGTGATCAATCATATGTTTTTCTTCTGCATTTCTGCTCCCACAGTTCTTTCTCTGGATGTGGATAGTGTTCTTTCTCCTAAGTTTCTCTGGATTGTCCTGGGTCATTGCATTGCTGCTGGTAGAAAAGTCTATTACGTTAGACTGTGCCAAAGTATCTCAGTCTCTGTGTACAATGTTCTCCTAGTTCTGCTCCTTTCAATCTGCATCAGTTCCTCGAGGTCTTCCCAGTTCACATGGAATTCCTCCAGTTCATCATTCCTTTTAGCACAATGGTATTCCATCACCACCACAATTTGTTCTCCAATCGAAGGGCATCCCCTCATTTTCCAATTTTTTGCCACCACAAAGAGCGCAGCTATAAATATTTTTGTACAAGTCTTTTCCCTTATTATCCCTTTAGGGTATAAACCCAGCAGCAGTATTGCTGGATCAAAGGGCAAGCAGTCTTTTAAAGCCCTTTGTGCATAATTCCAAATTGTCCTCCAGAATGGTTAAACCAATTCACAACCCCACCAGAAGTGTATTATTGTCCCAATTTTGCCACATCCCCTCCAACATTTATCACTTTCCTTTGCTGCCATATTGGCCAGTCTGCTAGTTGTAAGGTGGTACTTCAGCATTGTTTTTATTTGCATTTCTCTAATCAGGAGGGATTTAGAACACTTTTTCGTGTGCTTATTGATAGTTTTGATTTCTTCATGTGAAAACTGCTTATTCTTTTCCCTTGACCATTTGTTGATTGGGGAATGGCTTGATTTTTTGTAAATTTGACTTAGTTCCTCATATATGTGAGAAATTAAACTGTTGTCAGAGAGTTTTGTTATTAAATTATTTTCCCAGTTTATTGCTTCCCTTCTAATTTTGGTTGCATTGGTTTTGTTTGTACGAAAGCTTTTTAATTTGATATATTCAAAGTTATTCATTTTACATTTTGTAGTGTTCTCTATCTCTTGCTTGGTCTTAAGTTCCTTCCTTTCCCACAGACCTGACAGGTATACTAATCTATGCTCAACGAATTTATTTATGATTTCACTCTTTATGTTTAAGTCATTTACCCATTTTGAATTTATCTTGGTATAGGGTGTAAGATGTTGATCTAAACCCAATTTTCCACAAACTCTTTTCCCATTTTCCCAGCAATTTTTGTCAAATAGTGAGTTCTTGTCCCAAAGGCTCAGATATTTGGGTTTCTCAAATACTAGCTTGTTGAGGTCACTTACCCCAAGTCTCTTCCACTGATCCTCCCTTCTGTCTCTTAGCCAGTACCATATTGTTTTGATGGCCCCTGCTTTATAGTACAGTTTAAGATCTGGTACTGCCAGGCCACCTTCCTTCATATTTTTTTTTCATTATTTCCCTTGATATTCTTGATCTTTTGATCTTCTGAATGAACTTTGTTATAATTTTTTCTAATTCAGTAAAAAAACTTTCTTGGTACTTTGATAGATATGGCACTGAATAAGTAAATTAATTTGGGTAGGATGGTCATTTTTATTATATTAGCTCGTCCTACCCATGAGCAACTGGTGTTTTTCCAATTGTTCAGGTCTAGTTTTAATTGTTTGGAAAGTGTTTTGTAGTTGTATTCGTATAATTCCCGTGTTTGTCTTGGCAGATAGATTCCGAAGTATTTTATATTGTCTGGGGTGATTTTAAATGGAGTTTCTCTTTTTAACTCCTGCTGCTGAGTTTTGTTGTCACCCAGAAATCGTTTTTTAAAGATACATTCGAGGCTTCAAGCACTTAATCAACAAACATTTATTTATTAATCAGTCACCTACTATGTGCTTTCTAGACATGCAAAAAGAAGCAAAAGGCAGTCCTTGTGCTCTAGGAGCTTACAATCTAATGGGGAAGCCACTTTGTAAACAAATATGTACAAAGAAGCTAAGTAGAAAATAAATATAAAATCAATAATCAATAAAAATGAGGCAACTGTGGCTCCATGGCTAGCACATTGTGTCTGGAGTCAAGAGGACCTGAGTTCAAAAGCAGCCTCAGCCACTTCCTAGCTGTGTGACTTTGGGCAAGACAGTCTCTGTATGCCTAGGAGGCATCTAAGTGGCTCAGTGGATAGAGTGCTGTGCCTGGAGACAGGAAGACCTGAGTTCAAATGCAGCCTTAGCTACTTCCTAGCTATGTGACCTTGGGCAAGTCACTTAACTTCTACCTGACAAAAGGATCCAATGGACAAAAAGGAAATGGCAAACCACTCTAATATCCCTGTCAAGAAAATCCCCTGGATAGTGATGGTCCATGAGGTCATGAGGAATCAAACACAGCAAAAATCCAAAGAAAATAATTGACTGGAGGGAAGCCCCTAGATTTAAGAGTGGTTGGGAGAGTCTTTTAGTAAAAAAAGAGTTTTCATTTGGGACTTAGGGGAAGCTAGAGAAGTCAGTAGGTGGAGTGGAGGAAGGAGAGTCTACCATATTATTATTATTATTATTATTATTATTATTATTATTATTATTATTATTGTTGTTGTTATCATCATCATCCTCTTCTTCCACCTCGTTATATCACTTTTAAAGAGTTTTAAGGAGGTAATGGTGAAATCTGAATTCAGGGCCTCTGCCTTGCTGATCAGGGCTCTTCCCAGTACTGGTAGGTGCCTCCTTTCTTCCTGTTGGAAATGTGCCCATAGCTGGCAGGGAGGCGGGGCTGGTCCTGAGTGATTAGTAAAGGCCTGCTTGCAAGCCCAGCCTGGCCCTTTGATGGCTCCCAGAGGTCTAGAAACTGTCTCCTGTTGGCTTCTGTGAGTCACCCAGAAGTGTCTTTCTTCCTTCCCCTCCCTGCAATAAAAGCCTTAGTGCCTGGACTTGGACCCCACTTTAATGAATCCTGTTTCCACCTTCCTGCTTGGGCTGCTGCACTCCAAGGTCCAGGGTGGATGGGGGTGTCCAGAGCTGAGTAATGACGTGGAGGCTTGACGTGCCTCCTCCCATCTTGCCCAGGGGTTCCCAATCGGCCCCAGCTGGAGGCCCAAGCCCAGAGGTCCAAGCCCAGGCCAGTTCCCAGGTCTCCAAGGGCACCGGGCCACCTGGAGAGCTTTATGACAGAGACTTTGCCCTCCCGGCTCATGCTTTTGGCCCATCCTCCTCTCCAAGGCCAGTCTTCAGACGCTAAAGTCACAAGAAGTCAGTGTGGGAGGCCACCCTCCAGGACTGCAGCTGCTCCTAGCGTGGGACACCTCTTCTAAAAGTAAGGCTGATGGATGGAGGCAGGCTCTGGGCCTCCATCACCCCTCTCCCAACCTCTTCCTTTCTCTTAGCACTGAGCCAGCTTAGAGCATTCTCCCTGGTGCTTTGGAGACCTCACCCCTCTCCTTCTCTTCTTCAGTCCCTCTGCCCACGACTGCTTTGCCAGCTGTCTCATCAGGGCTTTGGCAGCTTTTAGAATGGAAAGTTTTCATCTTGGGACAGCTATCTCTTCACCTCAGACACATTCAGACCGCTGGGATGCCTCTTGGGACACCCGCAAAAGGCCTTTGGGATATAGACAGTCTGAGCTGGTTAGGGACTTGGCATGGCTGGAAGGGACCTAACTGTGGGTTCTCTTAACCATTCCCCTCCCAAGGGGTGTCTGGATGGATTTCAGAGGATCTGTGAACTTAGAAGGGAAAAAAACAATTATTTTTGTCGCTAATGTCTAACTGAAATTGAGCATTTCCTTCAGTTAGGAATTGACTTAAAAAAAAAAAAAGATTCTAATTCTGAAAAGTGGTGTGTAGTCCTCACCAGAGATGCCTAGAAGGGCTTTAACATAACAGATAAAGAACCCCTGATCTAATCCAACAATCCCACTTTCCAGATGAGAATGGTGAAGCCCTTGAAAAAGGAGATAGGTGACTTGCTCAAGGTCACACCATTAGTAAAAGTGGTAGATCTGGGACCAGAACTCTCCCTATCCCATGTTGTTTTTTTTTTCTGGTTTTACATGTTGCTTCCTTCCTAGAGGCCCATTTGGGAACCTTTAAATAGATAGATGGCAAGGGAGATAGAAGATGGAGCAGAGAAATGAAAAAGAGATCAGCCAGATTTCCAACGTCTTGTTGGTATGTCACACAGGAGGTCCAGAGAGATAAGTAACTTGGCCAAGGCTGCCCGGTGTCCAACTAAGTAGTTAAAACAGGTCTCCTGACTTCTAGCCTAGCTCTTTCCTTCTAGCTCTTTCTGATTTTTCATTGGGGTCCCCTGAGGTTCCCTTAAAGGTGGATCTTAAGCTGCTCTCACCCCACAGTTTTGTCCCTGGCCTGGCAGCCTTTTAAAGGAAGTAGCATGGTAGGAGGGAGTATCCTGGGAGGGTAGAAGAGGGGCTAATCTGGGGGAGGCCTGAGCTTCACCCGTTTGACAGCTAGAGGAGACAGCCTGGTGCAGTGTAGAGCACCGAGTTCGAGGCGAGGGGGCCTGGCTCCAAAATCCTGCCTCTGGAGCTTCTTAGCTGGGCTTTGATGAGCCCGGGCCTCCATGGCCACTAGGGCCTTTCCAGCTTGGAATCTGGGATCCCCCTTCTGGGCTTCAGCTTCCTCTTTGGTAAAATGAAGGGATTAGGATAAGACGACCCCTCCAGGCCCTTCCAGAATTCATATTCTAAGCTTTCTTTCCAGTTCTAGGTCCCAAGGTCTCTCAGTGGTTTTTCCCAATATTGAGGCCCCTCCCACCTCGGACACTCCCTGTTCTAAGCTCTCTCCCAGCTCTGCAGTTGCCCATTCTAGGCGGCCCTACGGGAGAGGGCAGGGACCCCAGGACCCCCTTTCTCCTGCTGGCCCATGTATGGCTGCTCCGGGGCGGGG
>NC_058136.1:68730472-68731923 GCF_016433145.1 Gracilinanus agilis | reverse complement strand
TGCTCCCCTCCCCAGCCCTCTCCTTTAGGTTCTGATAGCAAAGAAGCCCCGCCCCGGCCCGCCCTCAGCCCAGGCCCCGCCCATTCCAGGCCCGGGCCTCTGGGAGGCCCTGCCCAGTTGGGCCAATCCAGGAGCCCCGACCCCACCGTGACCGCCCTGAGCCTGGCTTTCCCGCCAAGACCCCAGGGCTGGGCTGTCCCGAACCGTGGCGGGCTGGGCCTGGAGGCCAGGTAAGCCACAATCCTCCCTCCCCCTGATCCCCCATGGTCCCTCTCCCTCCCCCAGAAGGCAACGGGGCCAACCTGTTGGCCCCCAAAGGGCACGGTGGCACATGGCTCTGAGGGCACGTTCTTGACCCTTTGGATGCCCAAGTCTGGGCCTCAGTTTCCCCCTCAGGAAGATGAAAGGCTTAGGCCAGTTGGGCTGCCCCCTGAAGTAGGGAGAACTGAGGCCCCACATTTGGAGACCACATTTCAGGTCCTGCCCTTTTCTCCTTTGCTAGCCCTTGGAGCTCGAGCCCGTCGCTTTCCCCTCCCTGGGCCTCAGTTTCCTCCTCTGTAAAATGAAGGGCCCCCACGACATGATCTGACCCACGATGTTATGGTAACAGCAACAACAAACCTCACCGGCTGGGACCTAATTCGGACCCTCTTGCTACCTGTGAGACTTACATAGTCCAGAGATTTAGGGCAGAATTTCGGGGTCAGGAAACTGAGGCCAGGCATGCCTGAGACCACAGGCCGTGCCTCCGATTCGCAACTGAAAGCTTCTCCTCCCTGGGGCTCAGTTTCCTTCTCAGACCAAAGGCAGTGAGTTGGGAGGTGCCTTTGTCTTGGCCAGCCCAGGAGGTTGGGCTTTTCTTGGGGACTCCCCGACCTGCTGCTCCACCCCCGGCCCCCAGAGGCGAAGGAGGGCGGGAAAACCACTTCAAGGGGCCCAGAAAACCCCAACCGGCCCCCCTGGCAGAGCTGGGCTCTGATGTGGTTTCCCAGTTGGTAATGTGAGGAAACCGCAGCCTCCGAGGGGCTGTCTCTGAGCAGGACACTGCCAGGGAGCCAGCCATTGCCAAGAGGCTCTCAGTTCCGTGGTCCAGAGCCTGGGTTGGGATGGTGTAGACCCGCAGACAAGCTTCTGGGGCTCCATGTCCAAATTGAATTTTTTTTAGCTTCCATCTTAGAAGGCAGAAGAATGGGAAGGGCTAGGCAATTGGGATTAAGTGACTTGCCCAGGGTCACACAGCTAGGAAGTGTCTGAGGCCAGATTTGAATCCAGGCCCTACTGACGCCAGGCTTGGCTTTCTATCCACTGAGCCACCAAGCTACCCCCCACTTTTCTAATGATAATAATACTAGTTAACATTTCCTTCCTTCCTTCCTTCCTTCCTTCCTTCCTTCCTTCCTTCCTTCCTTCCTTCCTTCCTTCCTTCCTTCCTTCCTTCCTTTCTCTCTCTC
>NC_058136.1:68713069-68725682 GCF_016433145.1 Gracilinanus agilis | reverse complement strand
TTTCTTTCTTTCTTTCTTTCTTTCTTTCTTCCTTCCTTCCTTCCTTCCTTCCTTCCCTTCCTTCCTTCCTTCTTTGCTCTCTTTCCCCTTACCTTCCAGGCCGACCCCCTCATTTTACAGATGGGGAAATCGAGGCCCTAGAGGGGAAGGGACTTGCCCACAGACACATATGGTGTCAAAATGTCATATTAGACAACATTCATTAAGCACCTACTCTGTGCCAGGTGCTGTGTAGATCCTAGATCTCCAGCTCGAAGGGACCTCTAAGGCCAGCAAGCCAACCCCCTCATTTTAGAGAGGGAGAAACTGAGGCCCAGGAGAGGAAGGGACTTGCCCAGTCAAGTAGTCAAGATGTCAAGTCAACCAACGTCAATTAAGCACCTGCTATGTGCCAAGCACTATGCTAGTGCCTAGGAGGACTGTTGTGCCATTGACAGGAACAGGGCAGTCTGGAAGAGGTGGTCTTTGGAGAGAGAAGTCTCAGATGAAGGAGGCTGTCTGAACCCAGACTGCAGAGAGTAAAGAAGAGATTGGATTAGGCCTTCTCAAGGAGTCTAGCCACAGAAAGGAGGACAGGTACAGGATGAGAGCTAGAGGAGATGGATGACCAGAGGGCCTTTGGAAGACATGTTTGGAGGCAGCAGACAGGAAGAGATTGGAAGTTAGTATGGGAGATACTCTGCTCGAGGAGGCACACTTGAATGAGATCTCTTGGGATGTAGGGGCATCTGGCATCAGCAAGGCCATCAGATTTGGCCAAGGAGGATGATAGTGTCAGGAGGCATCTGAGAGATTTGAGATGAGGACTGGGCGTGGAGTGGGAGATGAGGGGCCTCTCCAGAATGGCCTCAATTCTCTCTGGAGATAGGAGGTGAGGTTCTTAGCTGAGACAACAGGGGAGAAGGAACCATTGGAGGTTGGAGGAGGGTGGGGAAGGTTTGAGGAAAAGGCTGTAGTGAGCAAGATAGTGATTTGTTTAGGGAGGCATAGTCAGATTGCCGTCCTACAGCGAGGGCCCAGTTGAGATGATGCACTAGAAATTTGTATTGGACCCAATTTGAACCATTTTTATGTTTCGTGGTTTTTATTCGCCTTGTTTAGCAGCATGGAACAAGAGGAAAAGGACTGGGGAGTGAGCAGCAGGAGTGCTCCAAGGCTTGGTGGGGCACTGGGATAAGGAGGTGAAGGACTCAAGACAAGAAGACCAGAGGAGAAGCAGAGGTATCAAATACAAGGCCATAGCTAGGAAGTGGCTGAGGCCAGATTGGAACCCAGGTCCTCCCATCTCTAGGCCTCGTTCTTAATCCGCTGAACCCACCCAGCTACCCCCAACAGTCCGTGTTCTTAAGGAGCTCCATGTCTAAAGGGGAAGAAAATGTAAGCAAGGAGGACAAATGAGATCGATCCAGGTTTGTCACTGGGAAATGTTTAACAAAATAAGTAAAACTATAATACAGCGTAGCTTTTGTGCCTTTTTAAACCTCTTACCTTCTGTCTCAGAATCAATACTGTATCTTGGTTCCAAGGCAGAAAGGGCTGGGCAATGGAAGTTAAGTGACTTGCCCAGGTCACACAGCCAGGAAGTGTCTGAGGCCAGATTTGACCAAACCACTGAGCCACCCAGATGCCCCTCCTTTTTTTTCTTTTTAAAACCTTACCTTCTGGCTTAGAATCCATAGGTTCCAAGGCAGAGGGGTATTAAGGGTTCCCATGTTTCTCAGGGTGGGGGGTGGAGGTGTGACTATTATTTTATCCTATATTCCCCAGGGTGCGTCTGTGTTTCTGGGCATGACTACTTATCTCCTTTTGGAGAGGCGGTGGGGGCTAAGTGACTTGCCCAGGGTCACACAGCTAGGACATTTCTGAAGCCAGATTTGAACCCAGGGACTCCCATCTCTAGGCCTGGCTCTCGATTCACCAAGCCACCCAGCTACTCCCGATTGTCTGTGTTCTCAAGGAGCTCGGTGTCTAATGGGGGAGACAATGTAAACAACTAGGACAAACTGGATGGATCTGGGCTAAATTGGAGTCCCTTTCCGAAGGAAGGCACCCATATTAAGGAGGACAGACTGGGAAAGGCTTCTTAGAGAAGGTAGGACTTTAAGGAAGCCAAGAAAGTTAAGGAAAAGATGAGGGAGAGAATTGCCAGCACTGGGAACAACCAGAAAAAATGCTTCTAGTCAGGAGATGGAGTGGAGGGTTCTGGGAACAGTCAGGGGTGGATCTGCTCAGCTCTGGGCTCAAGCAAGATGACTGTGGGTAACCAAGAGGAGGCTGGACTGGAGCGGGGAAGAGTATCGAGGCAGGCTTTTGCCACATAGAGCCCAGGAGGTGGCAGGTGATGGGGGCCTGAACCATGGCAGTGGCAGTCGGTGGCAGTCGGTGTCAGGGGAGAAAACGAGGCCAGAAGAGACATCATCTGAAGGTATACCAATATGTATGCTAATGTTCCTTAATAGGAAGACAGGAGTTGGGGAAGAAAGAAAGGCTGTGAGCCAGGCTCTGAATTCATTGAGGAAGGAAAGAGGGTATCCTGGGAGTTTGGAGAAAACAGCTACCGGAGCCTTGATTGTGTGATTAATATGGATTGAATGAACCTCAAATGAGCCAGCATTGAAACTGGGTAAACGCAGCGGATGGAACCATGGCCCTGAACGAGGTGACTGAAAGAGAGAGCGCAGGGGCCGTGGATGGATCTTTGGGAAACTCGAAAGGTGGCTTTGGTTCAGTGACCTCTCAAAGGGGGGGCCCCCGTGTTTCTTGGAGATGAGAGGATGGAGTGCAGGTGTGCCGCCATATTCCTGGGGGTGTCTGGGTCCATTTGTTGAGGCGTGACTTTTTGATGAGTAACAGCCATGGAGTTGCCTCCCATTCGGAGTAGAAACTGTAAAATGGGTGCAGGAATCCCTTAGGGGTCTTGAAGAAAATAGAGAAGCCTCGGGTAGGATTCTGGCATCTTCCAATATGGCTTTTTTTGTCATTCAGTCATCAGTCAGGTCCAACTCTTGGGGGACACCATTTGGGGTTTTCTTGGGCAAGATACTGGAGCGGTCTGCCATTTTGTACTCCAAACTTTGGTTTGACCACTACCTTGAGAGGATAGGAATGGGCCAAGTCACTTATTGTCTCTGGGTCTCAGTTTCCCTATGTGTAAGGTGAGATCAGACTGACTAGCTGATCCTTTCCAGCTCTGACATCTTGGCCTTCCCTGTGCCAGGCAAATTGTTTATCTAGATCAGTGATGGCAAACCTACCCTCACTCCACATGTGAGCTGCCCCCTTATCCCAGACAGGGGTAGCTCCCACTGGGCTGCTGTACATGGGCTGCGGGTCATGTGAAAAATGTCCTCAGGCGTGAGTGGAGAGGGGAAAGGGAGAAGCCCCCCTCTGGCACATGTGCCATAGGTTCACCAACACAACTCTAAATCATTGGCAAGAAGTTCTAAGCTGCACCCTGGGCTCCAGATAGCCCAGTGGGTTTAATCCCTTGGAAAGGTGGGAATACTGGTTTATTCCAAACCCCCCCCTCGCTAGGCTGAACCACCTGCTGGGGCAGACCTCATAGGTTCCCAAACCTGAAGGTACAAGGGTCTTTGGAGGCCAGCCTCAGTCCAACCTCCTCATTTTACAAAGAAGGAAACCGAGCCTTGGGAAGGGGAAGGGACTTGTCTGGGATCTCACTGGTATCATTAATGCTTTTGCATATGTGGCTAGATCCAGCAATCTGTAGCTCATCCTTCATGGGCTGCCTTGGTAGATAGTGAGCTCCCTATGGCTAGAGGTGGTAGAGTCACTTCTGTGAGATATTGTAGAGGGGATTCCAGTCCAGGTACAAGTTGGATTCGCTGTCCCCACAGCCCTTCCTATCTGAAATTCTGTGATCCTTTGAGATCAGTTTCCCCCTTTCCAGAGGGGGAATCCGAAACCCAAAGTGGGAAGGCAGAACTCCTGGCTCCTTCAAAGGGAGAACAGGAAAGGGAGGAATCATGCAGATCCTGAGGGGTTTGGATAACCCAGAAATAGGAGGGCAAATCGCTTAGGCCTTCCGTGTAGGGGGGCAGCTCTGTGGGACCATGAGTAGACCCCCTAGGTTTGGAGTTAGGAAGACCAGAGTCTGAATCCAGCCTCGGCCACTGCCTAGCCGTGTGCCCCTGGGCAAGTCACTACACCTCTGTCTGCCTCAGTTCCTTCAACTCTAAAATGGGGAACATCAGAGCACCTGCTATTATTAGGATTATTGCAAGGATGAAGTGGGATCGTGTTTGTAAATATGTACACAGTGGACGCTTGAAGCACATAGTAGGTGCTTTAGAAACTCTTGTCTCCCTGTCTGTGTACCCCTTCCTGCCCCGCAGAGGGCAGGGATGATGTTTCTATCTTCCTTTGTACCTTCGATACTTGATCAGAGAGTCACTGCTCACGACTTGGCCACATTGGCGCCCCTCTTCGGTCACGTCCTAGGCGAGAGAGAATGTTCTCTGTCCTCACAGCCCTTCCTCCTCTCGCTCTTCTGTTTCTTCATTAACAGCCTAGCAAAAAAAACAATTAATGAACTGACTATGCAATTAAAAACTCCATCACTTGCCAGGTGTGGTGGCACATGCTTGAAATCTCAAGCACCAGGGAAGCGGGCCGGGGACAGATTGGGCATCTCTTTCTGTTAACTTTCTTCTCAGCATCTTCTCCCCTGGGGCAATTCTCAGCCCTCTTTTCCAGGCCCCAGACTGAGGCAGACACAGGGCTGGACTTTCTCCCCTCTCTCCTCTGAAGAGTCCCAGCAAAGACAAAGGCCCTTCATCTTTGGGAATCCCACAGATACATGGGGATCCCCAAAGTGAACTCACTCTTCCACGGGCTTCTGGCCTCTCGTTGGAATGAGCTAAGTGGTGGGGAGTTAGGTAGTCATAAAGAAGCTGGTTGTCTTGGTGGATCACAAGCTGAACCTGGATCGAGAAGTTGAGAAAGGCGATGGGGCAAGAGGTTGCCAATATACCATCTTCTCATGTTTTGTTTTTGTCTTTGGGTCCCATTGCCTAGCCGACTCAGTTGATCCTTCCGTCTACTGGAATCAGCACTACGTAGAGGTGCCCAGTCCTCTGTTCCAAGTGGTACACTCATAGGTGTACACAGGGCATCCCCTGAGACTTTTTTGGTTGAACCCTTCCCTTTTGTCTTAGAATCAATGCTGTGCATCAGTTCCAAGGCAGAAGAGCCCTAAGGGCTGGTCAGTGGGGGTTAAGTGACTTGCCCAGGGTCACACAGCTGGGAAGTGCCTGAGGCCAGCTTTGAACCCAGGACCTCCCATCTCTAGGCCTGACTCTCCATCCACTGAGTCACCTGGCTGGCTCCACCCCTAAGTCTTAGTGTGGCTGAACGCTATCCAAAGCTTTTGACCTTTTATCCTCCATAAGATGAGGGGATTGGAAATCTCTAAGGGCCTCGCCAGCTCTGTAGTCTCTTGATGTCTGGAATGGTGCATCGTGGGAGAGGCTGGCATATGGTTTTGCCATCCTGCCATCCGGCTGTCTTTCCCCTTTCTTCTCTGTGTCCCCGGGCTTAGGCCCCTGCCTTGTCCCTTCGTGGCAGCCTCTCTGGCCACATAGACTCAAGCTTCTTTGGTATCTCTTTTTCAGGGCAATAGCTGCCCCCATACATTGCCTGCTGGGGCTATGCAGGCCATGGGCCAGTGGCAGCTTCTGGGGGCCCTGCTCTCCGTGCTGGCACTGTGGCCCCATCCGGCTCAGGGGGCCACCCGGGAATACTACCTGGGCATCCGAGAAGTCCGTTGGAACTACTCACCAAAGGAGAAGAACATCATCACGGGCAAGTCAGTGAAAGATGACAAGTAGGTTCTACCTTGGGTAGGGTTGGTGGTGGGAGGCTTGTGCCAGGAGGTGAAGAGCCCTGGTCCTCCTCTCCTTTCCTCAGGTCAGAGGGCAGCCATGGCTAGAGCCGCCCAGCTTCTACCCTCTAGCCTGGCTTCTGGGGAATAGGCCTGCATCATGGTCATTTAGCCCTTAAATATCATCTAATACAACCCATTTTACAAATGAGCAAGCTGAGTCTGAGAGAGAAATGGCTTACTCACCCAAGATGAATCTTGGTGAACAGCAGAATTAAGATGGAAAATGAAGGCCATTGACTCCAAATGAGTATTCTGCTATCCCACGATCCCTCTTTCAGTTTCTGGAATGGTAATAATAATGGGAAAAACCTCCGACCTATTTTAGAGTCAATACTAGGTATTTGTTGTGAGGCAGAAGAGTGGTGAGGGCTAGGCAGTTAGGGTTAAGTGACTTGCCCAGGGTCACCCAGCTGGGAAGTATCTGAAGCCAGATTGGAACCCAGGACCTCCTGTCTCTAAACCTGGCTCTCTATCCACTGAGCCACCTTGATCTCTTCTGGTAATAGTAATTCCCATCTCTAGGGGCCACTAAGATTTCCAAAGCACTTTCTTCATGACCACTCTATGAAGGCATTATGAATATCATGATGTCCACTTTAAAGATGGGGAAACTGGAGTGAAAAGGTAAGAGATTGGTCCAAGGTCACACAGTTAGTAAGTGGAAGAGCTAGGTCTTGAACTCAGCCTTCTGACATTAAACCCAGAACCCTTTGGAGTTCTTCAGGGTGGCCTAGTGTCAATAGTTGCAGTTACCCACTTTCCTTTAGTGCTTTACAGCAGCCCCATGAGGTATGTGGCACAAATGGTATTATGCCCATTTTACAGATGAGGACCCTGAGGCTTGGATAAGTGTCTTGCTTAAATTCAACACCTTCTGAACTCAGGCATTCTGACTTCCAGTCCCCAGGACTCCTTCTCCTAAGCCATAAAGCCTCTTGGGGACGTTAGAGCCTCCGGGTCATTTGGGTCCCCTTTCCCCAAGTGGATCCCAGTTCTGTGACTTCTCATCAACCACACAGCTGGGCTGGAGGTTGCCCTGCCACTGAGCTTTCTGCCAGAGACCATTTCCCACTTTACCTCAGCCTGGAAATCCCATACTCCCTGGATGGGACCAGACCTTGGAAGGTCACTTCAGTCTCTCCCCTGGCCTCAGACCATACTAATGGGAAGCCTGGGCTAGCAGAAAAGTGTTGGAGGTACAGGCAGAAGGCCCGAGTTCAAATCCCAGTCCTCTCATCTCTAAAGTATGTGATCTTGGGCAAGTCACTTCCCTCACCAGGCCCCAGTTTCTTCTTCTGTAGAAGGAAGGGGTTGGACTATCTGACTTCTGAGGTCCCTTCCAGCTCTAGATCCAAGACCTTGTGTGTCACCTTGGACAAGTCATTCCCCCCTGGTCCTCAGTTTCCCCCTCTGTAAAATGAGGGAGTTGAGCTAGCAAGGCCCTGAGGTACTGAGGCTCTACGTTCCTGAGCCTCAATATGCCCACTGTTCAATGGGGATAGTGATAAACATACTGTCTAGCTGCCATGGTTGCTGAGAGAACAGTCCTTTGCCAACCTTAAGGAGCTGGCCAGGATTCTTTTTTTTTATTTTTTAGAAAAAATTTTTTCCATGGTTACATGATTCGTGTTCTTACTCTCCCCTCCCCTCAACTGCCCCCCCGCCCCATAGCCCACGTGCATTTCCACTGGTTTTAACATGTGTGATCAATCAAGACTTATTTCCATATTATTGATAGTTGCACTGGGGTGGTCGTTTAGTGTCTACATCCCCAATCATGACCACATCAACCCATGTGTTCAAGCAGTTGTTTTTCTTCTGTGTTTCCGCTCCTGCAGTTCTTCCTCTGAATGTGGGTAGCATCTTTTCCATAAATCCCTCAGAACTGTCCCGAATCATTTCATTGCTGCTAGTACAGAAGTCCATTATATTCGATTGTACCACAGTGTATCAGTCTCTGTGTACAATGTTGTCCTGGCTCTGCTCCTTTCGCTCTGCATCAGTTCCTGGAGGTCTCTCCAGTTCACATGGAATTGCTCCAGTTTATTATTCCTTTGAGCACAATAGCATTCCATCACCAACAGACACCATAATTTGTTCAGCCATTCCCCGATTGAAGGGCATACCTTTGTTTTCCAGTTTTTTGTTATCACAAAGAGCACAGCTATAAATATTTTTGTATAAGTATTTTTATCTATGATCTCTTTGGGGTACAAACCCAGCAATGGCATGGCTGGATCAAAGGGCAGGCATTCTTTTATCGCTCTTTGGGCATAGTTCCAAATTGCCATCCAGAATGGTTGGATCAATTCACACATCCACCAGCAGTGCATTAATGTCCCAGTTTTGCCACATCCCCTCCAACATTCATTATTCTCCCCTGCTGCCATTTTAGCCAATCTGCTAGGTGTGAGGTGATACCTCGGAGTTGTTTTGATTTGCATTTCTCTAATTATTAGAGATTTAGAGCACTTTCTCATGTCCTTATTGACAGTTTTGATTTCTTTATCTGAAAATTGCCTATTCATGTCTCTTGCCCATTTATCAATTGGGGAATGGCTTGGTTTTTTTATACAATTGATTTAACTCCTTGTATATTTGAGTAATTAGACCTCTGTCAGAATTTTTTGTTATAAAGATTTTTTCCCAGTTTGTTGTTTCCCTTCTGATTTTGGTTGCATTGGTTTTGTTTGTACAAAACCTTTTTAATTCAATGTAATCAAAATTATTTATTTTACATTTTGTAATCTTGACCTGGCATCCAGAGATGGATTACCAGGGTTGGGGACCACCACTGGTGCCATTTTCCCAAGCCTTTGGTTTCCTTTGTGAGCTGATGGGTTTTCTTTTTTGTCTGTCTATACTTTCCTAAACTCAGCCACCAAAGGAGGGGCCTGTGACCCCGAGGGAGTTCACCCCCTGCACCCCACTCAAGAAGGGGAAGTTGTAGTTCCTTTTCAGCTTGTCTGTCTCCCCTCAGGGTAGCTGCTGGTTTCCTGGAGCCAGGCAAGGACCGAATAGGAAACATCTACCATAAGGCTGTCTACAAGGAGTACTCGGACAGCTCCTACATCACTGAGGTGCCCCGGCCCACCTGGCTGGGCTTCCTGGGCCCTGTGCTTCGGGGGGAAGTAGGGGATGTCATCCTGGTTCACCTGAAGAACTTCGCCAGACGCCCCTATACGATCCACCCCCATGGAGTCTTCTACGAGAAGGACTCGGAAGGTCAGCCAGCATGCTGTCTCCTTCCCAGGCTGGGCCTCTGGGCCAGCCTCTCTCTTCTTGGGCTGAGGGAGTCTGGAAGGGCTTCCGGAGGACCCTTCTAGGCCAGTAGTCAGAAGGCCCGAATTCAAGGCCTGATGCTGCTGCCAAAATACTAGGTCATCACGGGCAGTCCTGACCCCTCAAGCCTCAGTGACCTCCTCTGTAAAACAGAGCTAATAAGCAGTGTTTGGCTTACATCAAGGGTCAAATGCTGGGATTTGTGGGAGAGTCTGAAAGCAGAACGGGACTCAAGAGGTCATCTTGTCCCACATGCTTTTTTTTTCCAACCCCTTCCCTCCCATCTTACACTGAATACTGTGTATAGGTTCTAAGGTGAAAGAATGGGGAGGGCTGGGCAATGGAGCTTAAGTGACTTGCCCAAGGTCACCCAACTAGGAAGTGTCTGAGGCTAGATTTGAACCCAGGACCTTCCATCCTAGAATCAATACTGTGTATTGGTTCCAAGGCAGAAGAGCTGGAAGGGCTAAGCAATGGGGTTAAGTGAGTTGCCCAGGGTCACCCCGCTAGGAAGTGTCTGAGACCAGATTTGAACTCAGGTCCTGTCTCTGGGTCTGGCTCTCAATCCATTGAGCCACCCAGCTGTCCCAAATGACGGTGCTTTGATTGTGAATTCAGCCTTTCTTTCCATTAGAAATGTAATAGCTGGCCCATTCTCTTAGCAATTTGGTTCTTTAGAACTCTTGGTAACTGACCACTGGAAATTCTCCCCAGGAGAAACTGAGGCATGGGGCAGAGCAGGGCAGCAGCTCCCTTGGGTTGGCTAGTTTCCCCTGCTGCTGCCTCCTAGATCCAAGAATCCCTCTTCCTCACCTCCAGCACCAGCACTCAGATGACTTGGGTATGCTACTTTCCAGATTCCTATTGCGCCCTGCCAGCTCCCTCATCCTCAACTTCTCCTGTTTACCAGGTTCCCTGTACCCAGATGGCACCTCTGGGAGGCTGAAAGCAGATGATGCCGTCCCCCCTGGGGGGAGCCACACCTATAATTGGACTATACCCGAGGGCCACGCACCCACCCATGCTGACCCTGCTTGCCTCACCTGGATCTACCACTCCCACGTGGATGCTCCCCGAGACATTGCCTCTGGCCTCATTGGGCCTCTCATCACCTGCAAAAGAGGTGCCATCTCCTAGGGAAGGCAGGAAGGAGGGATCTGGGGGATCACATGAGCTCTTGGCACAGGGAAGTATCCACCAATGAATGCTGGTCCCCCAGAGGGGACATGGGCTTCTCCTCTGCTCTGTGGCCACTGTCAAGCAGCAGCTAAAAAATGGAGAGTCGGGTAGCATCTGGGAAGGTGTTGGAGGTTGACGTTCCTACCATGCCCGGAGAGGGCGCCGTGTGAGCCAGCCTTCTCATGGCACAGCAAGATGGCTCTGGGGTGGCTCTCTCTGGTGCCTTTGTGTTCCTCCATGTTCCTTTGGTCCCTGGGGAAGTCTAATCTGCCAGGTTGGGCTATAGAGAGGCCCAAACAGCAGGGACGGGCTAGGGGACTATGACTCAGTGTCACCAAGTTGTTGACCATCTGAGTCACAGGGATTGCCTTCCTCCATCTTTTTTCATTCTTCTACTATCATCTTCCTCCTGGCCTGCCTTGGAAAGCTCCTGGTAGGCAGGTAGGTAGGTGCAGTCAGGGTGGCAGCTGCCCAGGCTTTGGCCTTGGCTGGGCTAGGGATTTTCAGGGCTGTGGTTGGTTTGGGGGAAGGAGGCTAGGGGTGTGGTGGGATCTGGCCTTGGCCAGGGTTCCATATGTGATGGGAGTTGGAAGGATAATTAGGATTGAGACTGTGGTCAGGGTGGGGGACGTCTGGGATCAGGGTGTGGCCAGGGCTGGGTCTTGGGCAGACCTGGTACGGGGTAAACTCTTTCCATTTCCATGGGATGCCCCATGGCAGAAGGTATACACCCTTCTGGCCATTGCCATTGGCCAAGCCTCCTTGGCCTCCCTTCTTTCCTCTTGGGATGTTTCCTCTCCTGGGCAAGCCCTTTATCGATGTCTGGCCCTTGGGCCTCCTCATGGCTTTCTCACTTCCTGCGCCCAGGGACCCTGGCTGGAAGCTCCCCTCCAAGGCGACGGGACGTGGACCGAGACTTCTTCCTGCTCTTCAGTGTGGTGGATGAAAACTTGAGCTGGTTCCTGGAGGAGAACATTGCCTCCTTCTGTAAGGACCCTGCCTCGGTGGACAGAGAGGACGAGGCTTTCCAAGCATCCAACAAGATGCACGGTGAGCCTGCTAAGCAGAGGCCAGGCTCCTGCCCCTGCTTTTGGTCTGGGGTCATGCGGCTCCCTTTCCTCCACCTGACTAAGTCTGCTTCTCTGGGCCCATCCCTAAAACAGGGGGCTTGATAGAAACCTGATACGTCGGAGGGAATGAGGACTTCATAGATTTCATATGGAGTGGCAAGGAGAGTGTTGGACCTGGGTCCAAATTCAGCTCTGTCACCCATGTGACCTTGGGGAAGTCCCTTTGTCTCCCCGGTCCTCAGTTTTCTCCTGTGGAAGAAGAGAGTTGGGCTGGATCTTCTTCATAGGCCCTTCCTGTCCTAATGTTCCTCCATCCTGCGACTTTTGCAGCAATCAATGGCTTCGTCTTTGGGAACCTGCCCGGGCTGAGCATGTGTGCTGGGGAACGTGTGGCCTGGCATTTGTTTGGCATGGGCAATGAGGTGGACGTGCACACAGCCTTCTTCCCCGGGCAGGTGTTAACAGTCCAGGGCCACCACACGGACGTGGCCTCCCTCTTCCCAGCCACATTCGTGGTTGCCCAGATGGTTCCCCAGGTCCCTGGCACATGGCTGCTCAGCTGTCAAGTAAACAGCCACCTGAGAGGTATGCTCTTGGGGCATTCCTGGCCCCTGGGGGAAGGAAGGAGGGAGGAGCTTCAGACCAGGCCTGGCCACACGGGGCTCCCAAAGACCTAGAGGCTGTAAGATGGGCTCAGGGCTCCCCTCCCTGCCCACCATGGCATCCCTTCTCCAGATGGCATGCAGGCACTCTACGAGGTCAAGCCATGCTCCATGACCCCACCACAAGCCCCACTTACCGGCCAAGTCCGACGGTACTTCATTGGGGCTTCAGAAGAGAGCTGGGACTATGGGCCCAAAAAGCAAGATGGAAGGACTGGAAAGAGCCTTCAGGAGCCAGGCAGGTAAGAGGTCATCCTCCAAACCGGGATTGGCATGTCTGTGTCTCTGTCTATGTCTGTGTCTATGTCTCTGTCTCTCCTCTTTCTCTTTCTTTCCCTTTCTCCGTCTTGTTCTTTCTCTCCCTCATTGTCTCTCGTTTTTTCTGTCTCTTGCCTCTAGCTTTCTCCTCTTTCCTCTTTCTTTCTTTCTCTCTGTGTCTCTCTCATTCCCTGTCTGTCTCTCTCCTCTTGTTCTCTTCTCTTTCCTCTTTCTCTCTGTCTCATTCTTTCTTGCTG
>NC_058136.1:68630776-68688465 GCF_016433145.1 Gracilinanus agilis | reverse complement strand
GGACCCTGAGAACAAAGAATATCAGAACTAGAAGGGACCTTGAGAACACAGATCATCATAGCTAAAAGGGACCATGAAAACACAGAATATCAGAGGTAGAAGGGACCTTGAGAACAAAGAATATCAGAGCTAGAAGCGACCCATGAATGTAGAATATCAGAATGAAAAGGGACCTTGAGAACACAGAATTCTAGAGCCAGAGGGGACCCAAGAACACCAAGTATCTGAAATAAAATTGGCCTTGAGAACATAGAATAAAAGATGTAGAAGGGACTAAAGAACACCGGATATCAGACCTAGAAGTGAATCAAGAACACAGAATTTCAGAGATAGAAGGTACCTTGAAAACAGATTTGCATAGTAAGAAGGGACCCTGAAAATACAGAATGTCAGAGCTAGAAGGGACCCTGAGAACAAAGAATGTTAGAGCTAGACGTAACCCAAGAACACAGAATCTCAGAGAGAGAAAGGACCTTGAGAAGAGATTAGCATAGCAAGAAGGGACCCTCAAAAGACCGAATGTCAGAGGTAGAAGGGACCATGAGAACCAAGAATATCAGAATTTGAAAGGACCTTGAGAACACAGATTATCATAGCTAGAAGGGACCATGAAAACACAGAATGTCAGGGGTAGAAGGGACCCTGAGAACAAAGAATATCAGAGCTAGAAGGGACCTTTAGAACAGATTAGGATAGCAAGAAGGGATCCTGAAAAGACAATGTCAAAGCTAGAATGGACCCTGAGAATAAAGAATATCAGAGTTAGAAGGGACCCTAGGAATAAAGAATGTTAGAATTAGATTGGACCAAAGAACACAGAATGTCATAGCTAGAAGGGACCTTGAGAACAGATTAGCAGAGCAAGAAGGGACCCTCAAAAGGCAGAATGTCAGAGCTAGAAGGCACCCTGAGAACAAAGAATATAGAACTAGAAGGGACCTTGAGAACATGGAATATCAGGCTAGAAGGCACCCATTAACACAGAATATCAAAATTAGAAGGGACCTTGAGAATACAGACTATCATAGCTTGAAGGGAGCAAAGAACATAGAATGTCATAGCTAGAAGGGAACTTGAGAACATAGAATATCAGAACTGGAAGGGAGTCAAGAACACACAATCTCAGAGAAAGAAGGGACCTTGAGAACAGATTAGCATAGCAGGAAGGGATCCTGAAAAGACAGAATGTCTGAGCTAGAAGGAACCCTGAGAACAAAGAATATTAGAACTAGAAGGGACCTTGAGAACACAGATTATCATAGCTAGAAGGGACCATGAAAACATATAATGTCAGAGGTAGAAGGGACCTTGAGAACAAAGAATATCAGAGTTCGAAGGCACCCTGAGATTATAGAATAAAAGAGGTAGAAGGGACCAAAGAACACAGAATATCAGACCTAGAAGTGAACCAAGAACACAGAATCTAAGAGCTAGAAGGGACCTTGAAAACAGATTAACATATTAAGAAGGGCCCCCGAAAACACAGAATGTCAGAGCTAGAAGGGACCCTGAGAACAAAGAATATCAGAACTAGAAGGGAACTTGAGAACACAGAATATCAGAGCTAGAAGAGACCCAAGAAAACAGAATCTCAGAGATAGAAGAGACCTTAAGAACAGATTAGCATAGCAAGAAGGGACCCTCAAAGACAGAATGTCATAGTTAGAAGGGACCCTGAGAACAAAGAATATCAGAACTACAAGGGACCTTGAGAACACAGATTATCATAGCTAGAAGGGACCATGAAAACACAGAATGTTAGAGGAAGAAAGGACCTTGAGAACATAGAATATCAGAGGTAGAAGGCACCCATGAACGTAGAATATCAGAGTTAGAAGGGACCTTGAGAACACAGAATGTTAGAGCTAGAAGGGACATCGTGAACACAGAATTTTAGAGCCTGAGGGGACCCAAGAACACAGAATATCAGAATAGAAGTGAACTTGAAAACATAGAATAAAAGAGGTAGAAGGGACCAAAGAACACAGAATATCAGACCTAGAAGTGACCCAAGAACACAGAATCTAAGAGCTAGAAGGAACTTTGCAAACAGATTAGCATAGTAAGAAGGGATCCTGAAAACACAGAATGTCAGAGCTAGAAGGGACCCTGAGAACAAAGAATATCAGAGTTAGGAGGTACCCTGAGGACAAAGAATGTTAGAGGTAGATGAGAACCAAGAATAGAGAATGTCAGAAATTCAAGGGACCTAGAGAAGAGAATAGCATAGTAAGAATGGGCCCTGAAAATACAGAATGTCAGAGGTAGAAGGGACTTTGAGAACATAGTATATATCAGAGCTAGAAGCGATCAATGAACACAGAATATCAGAATTAGATGGGACCTTGAGAACACAGAGTATCATAGCTTGAAGGGACCAATGAACACAGAATGTCAGAACTAGAAGACAACCTGAGATCATAGAATATCAGAGATAGAAGGTACCCAAGAACACGGGATATCAGAACTGTAAGGGACCCAAGAACACAGAATTTCAGAACTTTAAGGAACCCAAGAACACAGAATGTCAGAGCTAGAAGGGTCCCAAGAACACAGAGTATAACAGCTAGAAGGGACCCTGATAATAAAGAATGTTAGAGCTAGAAGGGACCCAAGAACACAAAATATCTGTCATAGTTAGAAGGGACCCAAAAGAACACTGATTTTCACAGCTAGAAGGCACCTTGAGAATACAGAATGTCAGAGCTAGAAGGGACCCTAGAACAGAGAATCTCGGAGGTAGAAAGGACCTTGAGAATAGATGAGCATAGCAAGAAGGGAACCAAGAACTCAGAATATAGGAATGAAAAGGGACTTTGAGAACACACACTTTCATAGCTTGATGGAACCCTAAAAACACAGAATGTCAAAACTAGAAGGGAGCTTGAGAACACAGAATATCAGATTTAGAAAGGACCCATGAACACAATGTTAGTGCTAGGAGGGACCTTGAGAACATAGAATAAAAGAGGTAGAACAGATCCAAGAATACAGAATATCAGATCTAGAAGGGACCTGTAGAACACAGATGATCATATCTAGAAAGGAGCCTGAGAACACAGAATGTCAGCTAGAAGGGACCTTGAAAACATAGTATATGAGAAGTAGAAGGGACTCAAGAACACAGAATATCAGAACAAGAAGGAACCTTGAGAACTCAGACTGTCATAGGTAGAAGGGACCCAAGAACACAGAATATGAGAACTAGAAGAGACCCTGAGAACACAGAATGTTAGAGATAGATGGAACCCAAGATCACAGAATGTCAGAGCAAGAAGGCACTTTGATAACATAGAATATCAAAACCAGAAGGGACCCAAGAACACAGAATATCAGAACTAGAAGTGTCCCTGAGAACACAGAATGTTAGAGCCAGATGGGACTCAAGAACACAGAATATCTATCACAGCTAGAAGGGACCTTGAGAACATAATATATCAGAGCTAGATGAGTCCCAAGAACACAGAATATCAGAACTAGAAGGCACCTAAGAATACAGAATATCTATCACGGCTAGAAAGGACCTCAAGAACACAGAATATCAGAGCTAGAAAGGATCCTGAGACCACAGACTGTCTCAGTTAGAAGAGACCATGAGAACATGAAACATTAGAGCTAGAAGGGATCCTGAGAACATTGAATAGACGTCTGAGCTGAGGCAGAGGGCCCTTAGAGTGCACAATGTCAGGGTTGCGAGGGCCCTTAAAAATGATGATCGATGAACTGCCTACCATTTTCTGCTGTCCCAGGCATAGTGCTTGCTACTGGGGCTATTTAGACAAGGACAAAAGTAGTAATCCTGTGGGCAAGGCGAGGACATTCTGTCAGAGAATCATCATGTGAATAAATAAAGCTATCTCCCAGAATTCCAGAGTAAGTCGGTGGGGAGAGCACTTGCAGCTGAAGATGGGCATGGCTCATGTTGAATCTGAAGCTGGGGGAGCAGAGTTTTGATGGAATAGCCTGAGATATTCTAAGAGTTGGAGGGGAGACAGCCAGTTCAAGGGTAGGATCTTCTGTGTTTGTGCGTGTGAGGAAAAGCTAGAAGACAGGAGCCCGTGGAAAGGGGGGCTGGAACAGATTGGAAAGGCCAGGTTGGAAAGGGTTTGAAATGCCAAATAGAGGTTACATTTGACATTAAAGGCAAAAAGGAACAATGGAAGTTCATGCAAGGAGGTGACTGTCAGATGTCTGTTTTAGAAAAAAAAATTTCAGCAGCTTTTGCAGACACTGGCTTGGGGGTGAAGAGATACTTGAGGTGGGGAGACTAATTAGGAGGCTGCTACTACACTAGTCTGGGAAAGGCCTTGAACAACAAGTCTAGAGACAAGAGGATGGATGCCAAAGATGTTATGGAGATAGATAGGAACAAGGTTTGGCACCGGATTGGCATGTGTAGGGTGAATGTCAAGATGGCGCCAAGATTAGCACCGTGGGGGGCTAGAAAGATAGTCATAACCTGGAGTGAAATAGGGAAGTTCCAGAAGCAGGCAGGGCCTGGGGAGGAACTACCATTAGGTGGTCAGTACTACTTACTGCTTGACTCACTGAAGTAGGAAGGGTCAGACTCTGGAATGGCGGAGCACAGGGCTGCATTCTGAGCTCATGGGGAAGAGAGTAAAGGCCAAGAAATGAGGGAAATCTATTGCTCCAACTACGTTTTTGCAGAGAAAGAAACCAAGGCCTGCAGAAAGGAAGTGATTTGCTCGGGATCACCCAGGCAGAATTTGAGACCAGGTCTCCTAGTTCCAAATTTAGGGCTCTTTCCACTGTCTGATGTCAGTGCAGGCAGTGGGGAGCTATCATAGACTCTTGAGCTGAGGAGTCATGTAATGAAAGAAAATGAGCATCTGGCCCGTGTCCTCTGGTCATGGACATCTGACAGGGAACATTTGAAAAAGATGGATTTGAATCCTCATTCCTTCGTTAGAGCTCCACAGGCAGCCAATTCCGAGCTGTCATAATGGAATGTGCAGCTGTCTGGCTTGACTGGTTCAGTCACGGAGCTCCAGGCACAGACAGCCGAAGAAGATGATCCCCCAAGGCCAGAGACCTCATGGAGTTCAGAGTGGCCTTGGCTGCCGGTGGGCCACTGCTGGCAAAAGGCAGAGGCCCTGAGTGAGGGTGGCAATAATGCTTCACTGCCCCCGCCCCACCCCCATCCCCGAAGGTTGATGCACCCTGGGCCGTGGGGACCCTTTCCCCAACTCCACCCTATTTTACTCTCAGTTTATAACTTCCTGCTCAGACTCTTTTGTCTCCCTCTTTCTCTGTCTCTCTCTTTATCTCCTTTGCTGTCTCTTTCTCTGTCTCTCTCTCTCTCTCTTGCTGTCTGTCTCTTTCTGTCTCTTTAGCTCTTTATCTATCTCTTACTGTCTCTGTCTTTGTCCTTATCTCTTTTGCTGTTTCTGTCTCTTTGTCTCTCTCTTTCTCTGTCTCTTTATCTCTTGCTAACTCTGTCTCTTTCTCTGTCTCTCTTTATCTCACCCCTCCCTCCCTCTCTCCCTTTAGTGAACATGGGCTCCACTTCCCTTGTTAGGGGGCAGGGATTTGGTAAAAAAGGCAGTGTGGCGTAGTAGAGAATACACACTGGGTTGGAGTTCTGGCTTGGCAATTTTATGACTGGGCAAATCACTCATCCCCTAAACTCAGTTTCCCAACTCCATGCCTTTGCTCATGATGTTCTCCCTGCCTGGAGTGACTTTTCTGGGCCTCAGTTCCCCCATCTGTAAAATGGGGTCAGTTAATACATGTTCTTCCTATCTAATGGGGGTGTTGCAAAAGGAGCCTTTTGCAAGCCCCCAGGGGCTCCAAAAGCTGGTGCCCTTCTTGTTATATTTCCCAGGGATCCCTGTGCCCCCAGGACCTCCTCTTGCACAGCCTTCTGAGAGAAGCAGGGGCTTCTTCCCTGGGGAGTCTCGAGGCTAATCTCTCCCCTCACATCTGCCCTCTATCCAGGTACCTTTGAGATTTACTGTCAGGAAGGCAGCCACCTCCAGGCAGGAATGAGGGCATCCTACGATGTCTCCAGGTGCCAAGGCAGAAGGTCTGAAGCCCAGCGGTACCAAGCAGTTCGCACCTATTACATCATGGCTGAGGAGATGGAATGGGACTACTGCCCGAATCGAACCTGGGAGATGGGCTGGCATAATCAGTCAGAGAAGGAGAGGTGAGGAGCCTGCTGGGAAAGAGGAAGTTAAGGCAGACATTTAGGAAGGCCAGAGCACAGTGCTGGCCTCTGGGACAGAAAGATCCTTTGATCCTCCCCTCAAGGAGGGACAGCTAGGGGGCACCACAGTGCCCAGAGAACCGGACATGGAATCACAAAGAGCCGTGTTCAGATCTAGCCTCAGACACTTCACTTCTTCCCGTCTCAGTTTCCTCCTTCGTAAATTGGGGATCACAACAGCACCCGCCTCCCAGACTTGTTATGAAGATCCAAGGAGATCCTATTTGTAAAAAGCACCTAGTGCAGTCCCTGGCACATAGTAGGTGCTTAATAAATGTTAGATTTTTATCTAAGGGGCAAGGGATGTGGAGGGGAAGCCAGCAAGCTATGATCCAGGGAAGACTTGCAGGAGGGCCAAGCATGGCAAAGGTAAGGAGGGAGCGGTCACTTCCAGCTTATCTCATGAAGGAGGGATGCACGTTCAAGCAACTAGACCATTAACAATTGGGGAAAAGGAGAGATGGGTTCTGGGAAAAGGAAGAACAAAGGCTCAGAGGACCATAAAATAACAGACGGGCCTAGAGCTGGCAGAGACATCAGGACCCATCTGGTTTTATCCCTTCATGTACAGAAGAGAAAACAGGCTCAGAGAGAGCAAGAGATTTATTCAGGGTCACATATAGAATCTGAGTTCTAGGGCTGGAGAGGATAGAACCTCAGAGACCAGTTGATCTTAATCCCTCATTTTAAATATGGGAAAACTGAGGCTCATTGGGGAGAAATGACTTGCCCAAAGTCACCCTGAAGATCCTAGATCTTTAGTTGGAAGGGACCTAGGAGGCCCTCTCATCAAACCATTTCATTTTACATTAGAGGAAACTGAGGCAGGGTTAAATGACTTCTCCAGGGTCCCACAGGTGGTAAGTATCTGAGGCCAGATTTGAACTCAGGCCTTCCTGATTTAGAGTATATTTGCTGCTTCAGGAGTCAGAGACTGGAGAGGGCAAGAGAAGGCTGAGGGATAGATAGAAAGTAGGCCAGTATGGTTGGCATGTTAGGTGCAAGAGGGGCAAAAGTACTGCTCCTGGATGCTATCAGAGGAAGTCCCACCATGGCACTGACTGAGCTCACTGAAAATCCAGGATATTTAAGCATAACTTAGAGGCAGAGTGCAGAGTGGATAGAGGGTGAGGCTTGAAGTTGGGAAGAGGTGCCTATCTAGTTTTGGATCCTTTTTCTAATATTGGGGGCAAGTCATCGATGTGCATTGACAAAGGGGTTTTCCACACTGGGAGTTCCTCAGACTGTCAAAATCCCAGCAATTCTTCCCTGATTCAGCCCTGTCTGCTATCTCAACTGGACCTTTCCAGCTGCATGAATCATTCACTGGCTGTTCAGACCATCAGTGGGGTCATACTCAAAAGAGAAAAGGATCCATGGAGGCCACACAGCAACTTAGAAAACCACAAATTAATATTCTCTGTGTTGTATTTTTCTTGATTTTGTCAAATGTTTCACAGTGCATTTTGAAGCTGATTCAGGGGTCATTTTGATTGCTTTGATCTAGACCCTCCCTGCTTCTCTTCATCTTGGAGCATGGGGTAGATGGTGCAAAGAAACCAGTTTAGTTCTACGTCACTTCATGAATGGGAATTCATTGGAAGGGAATGGCTTTCCCCTCTTTGGAGGGCTTCAAGCCTAGGTCCACAATGTTAGGGTAGGAATTCTTTCTGTTTGGGTTTGACTAGATGGCCACTTGGGTCCCTTCCAACCCCAATTCGGTGATCCTCTGTTCTTCATTTTTTACTTGCCTCCCCCATGTCTCCACTCAGTCGCCAAACATTGTTGCTTCTCTCTACGCCGTGTCTCATCTTTGTCCCCTCCTCTACATCAATGCAGCCATTGCCTGATTCATGTCCTCTTCACCCCGGGGGGCTTCATGTTTTGCAATAGCCTCCTGATTGGCCTCCCTCTCCACACAGCTGTCTACATGCCATTTGTAGAGCTCAGCTCTGGCCACATCACTCCTCTATTCGGTAAATTCTATTAGCTCCCTATTACCTCGAAGATCAAATATTTTGTTTCTGTCTTGTCTGACTCTTTGCCACACCATTTGAGATTTTCGTGGCAGAGGTACTGGAGTGGTTGGCCATTTTCTTCTCCAGCTCATTTGACAGAGGAGGAAACTGAGGCCAACAGGGTTAAGTGACTTGCCCAGGGTCCCACAGCTAGGAAGTATCTGAGGCCGAATTTGAACTCGAATTCTCTTAACTCCTTGCCCAGTGCTCTACCCACTGAGCCATTTAGCTGCCTTCCAGGTCAGACTGTAAAGGGATTTAAGTAGAGGAAGATATGTTTGATCTTGAAGCAGCTGGGTAGCTCGGTGGATAGAGCACCAGGTCTGGAGATGGAAGGTCCTGGGTTTAAATCTGGCCTCAGACACTTTCTAGCTGTGTGTCCCTGGGCAAGTCACTTCACCCCCATTGCCTAGCCCTTACTGCTCTTCTGCCTTGGAACTGATACTTAGTATTGATTCTAAGATGGAAGGGAAGGATTTAAAAAAAAAGAATGGAAGCTCCTTCATGGCAGGGATTGGTTTTGCCTGGCACATAGTAGGTGCTTAATAACTGCCTGTTGTCAGTTAGCTGTTGTGTGAAGTTGATCCATCAACTGCTGCCTCTTCTGAGTCTTTCCATCTTTCTCAGCCCTTTCCCCAGTGTTTACAAACATGCCTGGGGCTCCCCAATTCCCCTTTACAGGCCTCTGTTTCCCCCCCCCCCCAGCACCTCCCTTTCCCTGTCAGACTCCTAAAAAGGGTTGTCTCCTCCCCTTGGCATCATTTCTTCACTCTCCATGTGCCTCTCCCCCTCTTGTTGCTCTGGCTTCTGCCCCAGCCTTTGTGCTTGAACAATCCTCTAAGGTTTTCCAATGATTTCCTACCTTGAGAATCCAATGGCCTTTTCTCAGCTCTCATCTTCCTTGATCTCTGTAGCTTGTGGCACTCTCCATCGCCCACGTTCATTGATTTGTGTGACGACATTGTTATCTCCTGGTTCTCCCACCTGTCTGATGGCTTTCCGCCATGAGAGTCATCCTTTATCTTTGGCACTGCGGTGTGGGTGTTCCCCAAGGCTCTGCCTGGTTGTGTTTTCTCTTTTCTCTTCTCTCACGCAGAGACCTGATCAACATTCATGGATGCAGTCAGCTGGCATTTTTGTGCCACAGTCAATCCACAGTCAAATGGAGAGTCCAAATCTCTCTCTTGGTGTAGTGTCAGATCAGGAGCCAAGAAGACTTGGTTCCAATCTCACTTCTGCTATCTATTCCCTGTGTGATCTTGGACAGCCTCTTTGGGGCTCAGTTTCCAAATCCTTAAGATGGAGGCGGGGTTGACTCTGTATTCTGTGAGGTCCTTTTCTGGTCCTATAATCATTGAACTCCCTTCTCTATGGCACCTGAGATGTCAACAGTGCAATGCATAGACCTTGCTTCTTCTCCAAATGTCCCCAACCTCAGACCTGAGTCACTTTGGACTCCTCTCGTTCCCTCTCTCCTCAGATCCACTCGGTTCCCACACCCAATTAATTTTCCCTCCTCAACCAATTAAGCCACTTCCTTAATTGGGTGTTTAACACTGTCAAAGATTAAAACTGTTAGAATGGCCTCCTAATTGCTTCTACCCAGCTGCCAAAGTAATTCTCTCAAGGTTCCAGTCTACTCATGCCATTCCCTTTCTCAAAACTCCTGTGACTCCCTATTGCCTTTAGGATGTAAGAACTTGGTTGGCTTGGGCATTCAATGCTCTACATATTTTGCTTCCAGCTGACCTTTCCAATCTACTCATGCCATTCCCTTCCTCAAAACTCTCCTGTGGCTCCCTGTTACCTCTAGGAGGATATAACGACTCTTTGGTTGGCTTTGCCATTCAATGCTCTCCATATCCTGCTTCCAGCTGAACTTTCTAGTCTTGTTTTATGTAATTGACCTTCGCAAATTCTTCATCCTAGTCAGACTGGTATACTGTCTCTGTGTGCCTGGAATACCCTCTCTCTTCATGACATTTGGAATCCTTCTTTCAAAACTTGCTGCAGCTTTCTCATCCTCTGGGAAGAATGAGTGCCCTCTCCCTCCTCCAGTGAGCTTGCAGTTAGCTTTCTGTTTTATATTTTCATATTGTCCTCTCCAATAGATTGTCAGCTCCTTGAGGACAGTAAGGGAGTGTTACATTTTGTATGTTCTCCCTGTGCTTGGCATAATGTAGATGGTGTTTACTGAGTTTGAGCCAGAAATTCAAGTCATGGTTTGGCCTCTAATTCCGTGTGCCTTTGACCAAGCCTCGGTTTCCTCATCTGTAAAACGAGACTCAAAAAGCTGTAGTCACTATAAAATGAGAATAATACTTCTCTTGTCTCCTCCATGCATTTGCAAAGATTGCACTCCATGCCAAGAACACAATTCCTTCTTTCCACCTTTTAGAATCATTCTCTTTCATCAGATTCAGGTGCCCCCTCTTCACTGGTACTTTCTTTGATCCTCATGGCTGTTAGTGTTCTCTCTTTCCTCAGATATCGCTAGACTGTTTGCAATCATTTATTTCCCTCTCCACTCTCCACCTTGTATCATACTTATTTGGGTACAAGTCCTTTACCCTTTGCCATAATAATAATAATAATAGTAATAATAATAATAATAATAATAATAAGCATTTTCTAGTACTTTAAGGTTTGCAAAACCCTTTACCTGTATTATCTCATTCAATCTTCTCAGCCTTGTAAGTAGGTGTTGTTATTAACTGAGGCTGAGAGTTGTTAAATGATTTGGTTAGGATCACACAACTAGGAAGGGACTGCAGGGCTGCTATCTGACTGTTCTGCTATGGGTGCCTCAAGAATGGAAACTTCTTGAGAGCAAGGAGTCTCTGCTTTTGTCTCTGTATAGCATAATAGTACATGATTTTAAAAAACGCTTACCTTCCATCTTAGAATCAATACTGTATGTTAGCTCCAAGACAGAAGAGCGGTAAGGGCTCAGCAATGGGGGTGAAGTGACTTGCCCAGGGTCATTCAGCTAGGATGTGTTTGAGGCTACATTTGAACCCAGCATCTTCTGTCTCTACGCCTGGCTTTCTATCCAGTGAGCCACTCAGCTATTTCCTTTTACATGATTTTTTTAGTTTGATCCTATCTTTTTAGTTTCAAAAGCTTAATTGATATCTTTTTAAATTTTTTTCTTTACGTGTGTGTGTGTGTGTGTGTGTGTGCGTGTCCATGTCTGACCCCTCTCTCTTCTTCAAAGGCAGAGGCCAGAGATACCTCCCTTCAGTCTGATTATTGACTATTAATGACCACTCTTTGGGTCTGATCACAGGGTCTTAGACCTTAGAAGGGCCCCCAGAAGCCATCTAGCCCAACCCCATCATTTGATAGAGGGGGAAGCTGAGGCTCAGAGAGGGAAGAGGACTTGTTCGAGGTCCCCTACTGGCAGAGGTGGCATCTGAATCTCAGTCCCCCGCCATGGCTTCATATCCTTATTATTCATATCCCGCCCCCATTTCATGCTGCCCGAATCTGCCTAATTGTGCTCTGCCATCTGGCCCACGTCTCTCCGTCTCATCCCCAAGGACGGCACAAATGATTTTGTCAGACGCTTTGGTGAAATCCAGGCATGCGACATCTGTAGAATTCCCCAGCTCTCCCGGGCTGATGACCCTCTCAGAAAGGAAATGAGGCGAGCCTGGTGTGACTTGTTCTGGGCAAAGCCATGTCATGTCAGCTTTTAGTGTTAACATTTCCCTCTCCCGCTTGGCGGCTGGCGGCCCTTTAATAATACATCTTAAAACTGTCAGGAAGCAGTTCCTGGGCTCCCTTTGGGGACTCCAGCTTCTTGCCTTTTTTCAAGCCAGATCCTCTCTCCTCTTCTAGGCCTACGGCTCCACCAGTGACTCCTGGCCCCTTTCAGAGGAAGCCAATCTCTTCAGCAGCCACGGATGGTCTGTCCCTAGGGATGTGGCCATCTGAGGGCAGGCCTGTGCCCATTTTGTTAGCTGCTCCCTTATTTAAGGTTTACCTCCTTGGTGACCATGTTTGTTCTGTCCTTCCCAGGCTGAAGATTATTTTCTTTGGCAGGAAAAAAATAGGAGAAGCACTTTGGTATGGCACATTGGCTAGAAAGACCTGGGTTCAAATCCTGCCATAGATACTTGTTAGCTGCGTGACTCTGGACAAGTCCTTTCCTCTCCATGAGCTTCAGTTTTCTCTTCTGTAAAATGAGGGAGTTAGACTAGAGAATCTCTGAGTGCTGTTCAAGCTCTAGGCCAAGGATCCTGAGTCAAGTAGTTGTGTGTCTCTCTTTTGTCTGATTTTCCTCACCCCTCAGGCCTCTCCTTCCTGTACTCTGCCAGCCCAGCCCTGTCTGTTGGCCCCTGTTGGCCCCATCCTCCTCCATTCATTGGAAGCTAGGCCAGGCCCGTGCCATGTGGTGGTACTCATTCTCCCATACCTGCCTTCACTTCCTTTTCTAAGAGATCTAAGCAGGCTGAGGAGTTCTTTGAGCCTCCATGTCAGCTCTGCCCAAGGCTCCCCTTTTCTGACTCTCCAGAATGGTTCCTGGCTGTGTCTCCAGAGCCTTCCACCCTTCCTGGGCCATCTTCTCCTTTAGGAGTTTAGGCCCTTGGGGCATCTGGGTGGCTCAGTGAATAGTCAGACTTGGAGACAGCGGGTACTGGGTTCCAATCTGGATTCAGACACTTCCTAGCTGGGTGACCTTGGGCAAATCATTTAACCCTCATTGCCCAGCCCTTACTGCTCTTCTGTCTTGGAACCAGTATACAATATTGATTCTAAAATGGAAGGCAAGGGGTTAAAAAAAGTTTAGACCTCGGGGATGTTTTCTATCCTATCCTTTCCTGGAATCCCTTGATGGACCTCCTTGCTTTAGGATCTTTAGTTTCCCCATTGGGCAGCAATGCTTTGAGCATTTGTATCCAGATGTCTGCCCTTTGATCCCTTCTTAGCTATTGTCTCCTAAGAATTATGGGGCCTCGCTGCCGTCATTTTTCCCAAGTTGTAGTATGGCTGCTTCTCTCTATGGCATTCTAGGCATGTCTACAGAGAGACTTTGCTTCTTGCTCTCTTCATTTTGACCCCTTCTTGAATGCATTCACAGAACTCTAGACATATCTACACATTAGACCCTTACCTTCTGCCTTAGAGCTAGGTATCAATTCCCAGGCAAAAGAGTGGTAAGGACTGGGCAGTGGGGATAAGTGACTTGCTCAGGGTCACACAGCTAGGAAGTGTATGTGGTATTATTATTTTAGAAAACCCTTCCCTTCCATCTTAGAATCAATACCATGTACTGGTTCCAAGGCAGAAGAGCAGTAAGGGCTGGGCAATGGGGGTAAATGACTTGCTCAGGGTCACACAGGCTAAAAAGTGTATGCAGTATTATTATTATTACACGCAAAAACCCCTTCCCTTCCATCTTAGAATCAATGCTGTGTATTGGGTCCAAGGGAGAAGAGTGGTGAGGGCTGGACACCTTGTGTTGCTTCTTTTCCTTCGTCTTCCTCTTTTGCTCTCCAGATGTTCTTCCATCCTCTGGCTTCTTGACATGAGTCGGTGTTCCCCTTTGTCATTTCCTTTGGCCGCCAGAGCCATTATCCTTGCCATTTCTAAGAGGATTCCTGCCCTGATCCCTGACCCCCTGGGAAGCGAAGAGATGTCTCCTGAGGCCTTGGACCTTCTCACCTTGGAAGCCAGATGCTCCACTGTCCTTGGAAAGCTGTGGATGTTTTGTTCTTGCTGTGCCTGAGGGCACATGCCTAGTGAGGTGGCAGGGGGCAGAACCTAGAACTGATCCTAAGCTTCCTGCTTCCTAGTCTGGTGTCTCCCACTTGGAATTTCAGGGCTCAGAACTACCAAAGATCTTCCTTCCTTTAGACTGATGTGGTATTAGCCCCATTTTCCAGGTGAGGACACTGAAGCCTATACAGCCAAGGGAACCTGCCAAAATTCCTACCTGGAATATATGCCAGAGTTGACTCTCCTGCAATTTAGTCCAAGGCTCTTCCTGCCATTTTGGTTGCCTCCCTTGGGCATGGTAGGCCGTTGAAGAGGTTTAGTAGCAGAAGCCACTGATGGGCTTAAGTCAGGTCTCTGTTTCCTTCTCCAAGCAATGGGACCCTCAGAGTGTACCTGTAGGAAGAAGAGGGCCACTTCTCTGTGCCTCAGTTTTTCCATCTATGATATAGGACTGTGTCCTTCCTTATATCTGAAAATGAGCTTATACCCCAAAGGGATCCCTGTGCCCATTGGCTGGGGGCCTGATGACATTCTCTTGGGATTTTCCAGCTATAGCCACGTCTTTCTGAGCAAAGAAGATGGGCTCCTGGGTTCTCGGTACAAGAAAGTCGTCTACAGGGAGTATAATGATGGTACATTCAGGACTCCCCGACCAAGAACTGGCCCAGAAGAGCACTTGGGAATTCTGGGTAAGCACATCAACTTCACTTCCCCTTTTTCTCCATTCTCTTCTCTCTCCTCCCCCACCCCTAGAAACTGTGGTTCAGAGCCTATGCCGCAGGATAAGGAGAAAAGGACCAAACTCGATCAACACCCAGGCAGCTTCCTCTGGTCATACTGGGCCTGTGATACCAAGAGAAAAGGGATCTGAGATTCATTCAGAGGCAGCTGGACACTGATTTAGATAGATGGTGCCATAGTGCACAGAGCACTGGGCCTGTAGGCAGGAAGACCTGAGTTCAAATCTAGCCTCAGACATTTACTAGCTGGGTAACCCTGGGCAAGTCATGTTACTTCTGTCTGCCTCAGTTTCTGCATCTATAAAATGGGGATCATAACGGTTCTTCCCAGAATTGTTGTGAGGATCAAATTGAATATTTGTAAAGTACTTAGCATAGTGGTTGGCACATAGTAGGTGTTTCATAAATCTTCTTGCCAGGCAACAGGATTGGATACTACTGAAACAATCCATGTGGCCATAGATCGGCTGCTTCGCCACCTCCTAAGCGGGTTCACACGCTCCTCCTTACTACTATGTTTTCAAACCTGTTTTCCTGAAACCTTTTGGTATTACCTCAGCCATTCTGGGAAATTCCTGTTTCCACCTCCCACTCCAAAATGAATTCTCCTTTCTAACAAAGAGAAACAATTCACAAATCCATTTGCTCCTGCAACTGTTCCCAAAAGGTTATTTTAGTCCAGTCATTTTCTTCTTTGTTGTGGGGAGGGAAGCAGGCTGGGCCTCATCATCAATTACTCAGAGTGTGGATGACATTTATTAAGAGCCTACTATGTGCCAGGCACTATGCTAAGTGCTCTTTACAAGTATTATCTCAGAGCAGCTGGGTGGCTCAGTGGCTAGAGAACCAGGCCTAGAGATGGGAGGTTCTGAATTCACTGGCTTCAGACACGTCTTAGCTGGGTGACCCTGGACGAGTACCTTAACACCCCTCACCTAGCCCTTACCTCCTTTCTGCCTTGGAACCAATACTCAGTACTGAGTACAAGACAGAAGGTAAAGGTTTAAACCTGCCCCCCCCCAATAAAAACCCCCATGAGTATTATCTCATTTGAACCTCAGAACAACCTTGCTATTATTAATCCCATTTTATAGTTAAGAAAACTGAGGCAAACGGGGTTCGGTGACTTGTCCTGGGTCACCCAGCTAATAAGCATCTGGGGCTGGATTTGAACTCAAGTCTTCCTGAAGTACTACTCCAGGTCTGGTGCTCTGCCCACTGTTCCACCAGCTCCTTAGCCTTTCTTTGGATCCCCTGCTCTTGGCCTGTACCTGGCAAATGTTTAATGAATGCATTTGATAGTGCTCCTTGTCTCCGTTCTCCCTTGTTTACTTGAGAATGCCCCCTTGGTCTAGTTATGAAAGGTTACTTTCTCTAATTTTGGAAGATTTGACCTTTTATATTCATGTTTCCTCACCCCTCGGAGGCAGGTCTTCCCTTTGGAGCTCTTTTATGTAGTAGAGTAACAACTGGACGATGTGACCTGAATCCAAAGGAATTCAGCCAATGGGCCAGATAATTTCACTCTCCTTGTCCCATGGAGAAAGCCAGTGGGTATGCCAGAGCAGGTTGGATACCAGCTCCCTAAATGTAGGGCCAAGACTCGAGCCCTTGGGCTGAAGATTGACAGGCTAGCACCTGCCAGTCTTCCTTCCCTTGACTTTCTATATGGCCCAGGAGCTACAAATGGTTTTGAGATTTTTCAATAAAGTTTTATTGTATTTAAAAATTTAAAAAAAACGGCACAGCAAGGCAACTCAGTGGATTGAGAGCCAGACCTGGAGACAGAAGGTCCTGGGTTTAAATCTGCCCTCAGACACTTCCCAGCTGGGTGACCCTGGGCAAGTCACTTCAACCCCCCCCCCCCCGCCATTGCCTAGCCCTTACTGCTCTTCTGCCTTGGAACCAGTACTTAGTATTGATTCTAAGACAGAAAGGAAAGATACAAATAAATAAATAAGAAGGATACCTTGGGACAGCTGGGTGGCTCAGTGGATTGAGAGCCAGACCTGGAGACGGGAGGTCTTGGGTTCAAATTTGGCCTCAAGACACTTCCTAGCTGGGTGACCCTAGGCAAGTCACTTAACCTAGTAGCTTATAGCTCTTCTGTCTTAGAGTTGATACTTAGTTTTGATTCTAAGATGGAAGGTAAGGGGTTTTTTTCACCCTTATATTCTTTCCTAAAATCAGTACTTAGTATTACTTTTAAGGCAGGAGAGGTGTCAGGGCTAGGCAATGGGGGTTAAGTCTTGAGGCCTGGCTCTCAATCCACTGAGCCACCTGCTCCCAAGGTAAGAGTTTTCAAAAAATAAAAATGAAAACAATATATTTGTAGCTCTTTAGCCAAAAGGATTTGGCTAATGGGCCAGGCTGTACTTTGCTGAGCCCTGCCTGAGCCCCTTTCTGGCCTTGGATTTAGTCAGAGAATAGGACAGTGCCTCCCTCACAGGCCTGGCCACTGTAGGAGTGAGCCTGTGCCCATGGCAGGAGTCCCACCAGTCCGCTCCTCTATTCTCTCCTTTCTGACCCATAAATCCAGCCCTGTCTTCTCCCCCTCCCCAGGACCACTGCTCCGAGGAGAGGTTGGCGATATCCTAACTGTGGTGTTCAAGAACAATGCCAGCCGCCCCTACTCTGTGCGTGCCCATGGGGTGCTGGAGCAGGAAGCAGGCTCAGCCCGGCCTGCTGAGCCTGGTGAGTAGGGATGTTCTGGGTGGGGGCACTTGCCCTAGTGGCCAGCTCATGCTCTGAATGCAGCCAGAGCTGTGTGTTCCCTTCCATGATGGGTCACGTGGCTTAACACCAAGTGATGTTTGCTTGGCCAGCAAGCTAAATTCCAACCCTTAGGCAGCCATCTTGGCCAAGGGCATAACATAATGGGTGAAATCGAAGGCCCTGTGTTCAAATCCCATCACGTTGCGTGACCTCTCTAGGCCTCAATTTCCCCATCTGTAAAATGAGGGAGTTGGACTTGATATCCTCAGATATCCCTTCCAGCTTCAAAAAGCTATGGTCCATCCAATGGCTTCCTCAAACATGCCATTGGTTGCTAGGCTAACCATCCCAAGCTTCTTCAGACAGAAGACATTGTCAGGTACTTGCAGTCTGAGCCTGCGAGGACGTGGGCCCTGGGGAGATCTCTTGTGGGGAGAAAGGGATTCAATTTTCCCTGCTTGGGCTCTGAGTGAATGCCTGATTCAGTCGGCGAGGGCGTCAGGAAAACTTCCTGGTAATTAGAATGGTCCCCAAAGCCCAGTGGGCTGCCTCGAGATGTTGGAAATCAGCGAGTCCTGGAAATTTTCAAGTGGCAAACAGTCCCTGTGGCAGGGAGTTGGGAAGAGGGCTTTCTGTTTGGGCCTGCGTGTAACTTGATGCTGTCCGGAGGCCCCACTGCCTCAGAGAGTCCAATACGCTATGAGATATTCCCAAATAGGTACCATATGGCACATCTCCTGCTCCAGGGCCCCCCGGCACCTCAAGGAGCCACTAGAAGGCCTTCTCTTTGGCATTTTCAAGTCTTTAGAACCTGTGGCCTTCTGAGATTTCCAGCCTATGTACACTTAGCATACTCTGTGTATGATCTAGCCACCCTGGCCTGCTTGCTGGTCCTCACACATGGTGTACCGTCTCCTGCCTGTAATAGACTTCCCTCCTTGTCTCCATCTCTTAGAATCTTTAAATTCCTTCAGGACTCAGCTTGAATGCCTCCTTTCAGAAGATATCTCCTTGGTCTCTCCATCTCCTATTACCTTTCTCTTGTAGATTACCATTCTCTGCATAGTTATCTTAACGTTGTTGTTTGGCCTTCTTTTGTTTTTTCTTTTTTAAAACTTTACCTTTCATCTTAGAATCTATACTAGGTATTGGTTCCCAGATAGAGGAGTGGTAAAGGCTAGGCCCATGGTGGTGAACCTATGGCACATGTGCCAGAGGGGGTGCTCAGAAGCCTCTCTGTGGGCACTCCTGCTGTTGCCCCTGCACAGAGTTTGCCAGAGTTTGTTATTGGAAAGCTAGAGGGATGTGGACCTGGGCTGCTCCTCTCTCCCTTTCCACCCATAGGTTTTGGGTTGTAGTTTGGGCACTTGGTCTAAGGTTCGCCATCATTGGACTAGGCAATAGGGACTAAGTGATTTGTGCAGGGTCACCTAGCTAGGAAGTGTCTGAGGTTAGATTTTTTAAGCCCGCCCTTTCTGTCTTAGAATCAATACTATGTATGGGTTCCAAGGCAGAAGAGCAGTTAGGGCTAGGCAATGGGGGTCAAGTGACTCGCCCAGGGTCACACAGCTGGCAAGTGTCTGAGGCCAGATTCGAAACTAGGACCTCCCGTCTCTAGGCCTGGCTCTCAATTCACTGAGCTACCCAGCTGCCCCTCAACCTTCATTTTCAAAGAAAACTTTATACGTACACACAAATCACAATACATACATACATACATATTTCAGTCTATACATGTTATCACCATTAGAATGTAAGACCTGGAGGACAAAGAGCTATCTCTCCTTTTCCTTATATCCCTCTGCTTAGCTCCAAAAGGCTCATGGATTGAGTGGTCACTGTCCTATTCTGGTGGGCTCAATTCAACAAACACGTCCTAAATGCATACTGTGGACAGGATCCTTGCAAACTTGGAAAGAAAGGAAGACCTGAGTTTGAATCCTACGTCTGTCACTTTGAGCAAATTACTCAAGTTACTTCTCTGAGCTACAGACAAATCTCAAGGGCTCAAAGGTACATTCTGTGTAGGGACTGCTCACCCTGGGAGTTCCAGCATCTGGGAAATCTTAGGTCCTTGACATCTTGATTTCCATGTGAGACGCCTTCCTGGAAATACAAAGGCAAAGTTGAATGACAGTCTGGACTCTCTACATTCTACTGGAGAAGGAAGGGGGCAGTGAGGTGGCTCGGTGGATAGAGCTGGGCTTGGAGTTAGGATTGATACTTTTTAGCTATGTGACCCTAGGCAAGTCGCCTAACCCCAAATCCCTGATCTTTGTCCTTTTGTCTTAGAACTACACACAGGTACACACAGTCGAGGCCACACCTAGCATGCCGTGGCAGAGAGTGAGTTGGCCTCAAGGCCAAGAAGACTTCTCTTTCAGTATTTCCTTTGCTATACATTGATTGCATAGTTGATCTTCACGTGATCCATAAGCCCTGTTACGAGGCCAGTGGGATGGGGGCTTGGTGGGAGAAGGGGAGATAACTGGACTGGAGCAGTCAGGGCAGGCTGTCCAGTGGCCAAGTGGGCTTTGAAGGACAGCTATGATTTGGGGAAAGAGAGGGTGGCCAGAAGGGCCTTCCAGGAGAAGAAAGGCCATGATGGCAACAAGTCCAGCTTGTTGGACGGTGCTTGTCAGAGGCCGAGGTTTGGGGGGACCTGCTAGCTGAGCGATACTAGACAGTTCTCCCTGCCTTTCTCCAGGTGAAGTAATCATGTACCAATGGCACATCCCTGAACGTTCAGGCCCTGGGCCTAACGACTCAGCCTGCATCCCCTGGCTCTATTACTCTGATGTGGACCCCATCAAGGTAAAGCATGGCCTGGCTCCCTGTGAGGACAGGGTGGGGATGGGGCCTGGAGATCACAGGCCTCAGGCTGCTGGAATGCCTCTGGCTGTCTGGGGAGTCTCAGTGCTCTGATCTCAAGGGTTTTCTTCTGTGCTAAAGAACTGGATCCTGGGAGTCAGGAGCCCTGGGTTCTCTTCCCAGCTCTGCCTCTGATATGGCCAGGTCTCTGGCCTCCATCCTCAACTCCAACCTAGGGACCAGAATGCCTGCACTCACCTTCCCTGGCCTGTTGTCAAGAAAGTGCTTTGTAATAACCCCGGGGAATGGGAGCTCTAGAGATGAGAGTTTGAGCTAATATAGAAAGGTAGTGAGTTCCTTGTCACCAGAAGCCTGTAAGAAGAGGTTAGCTGCATTTGTGTACAACCCAGTGGAGTTGCTTGTTGGCTCTGGGAGAGGGGAGGGAAGAAGGGAAGGAAAGAAAATGGAACATGGAAAAATATTTAAAAATAAAAATGTTTTTAAAAAGAAGAGGATTGCTTGTTGTAGAGGAGTTCTTAGTCCCTCAGTCCCAGCTCTGAGACCTTCAGGTTCTCTGGGGAGACAGGACACTGGGGTGTGAGGATGTGCCCCTCTTGGGGCAGGATCCCAGGAAGCCGGGACCAAGAATTAGAAGGGCCCTTCCTTTCACCCAATCTGGTACACAGGATCCTGGTTTGACATTGGGTAGCCCTCCCAGGCCAACCCACTCATCTTTTTTTTAACCCTTACCTCTCATCTTAGAATCAATAACTGAGTATCTGTTTCAAGGCAGAAGAGTGGTAATGATTAGGCTTTTGGAGTTAAGGGACTTGCCCAGGGTCACACAGCTCGGAAGTGTCTGAGGCTAGATTTGAACCCAGGACCTCCAGACTCTAGGCCTGGTGCTCTATTCCCAGAGCCACTTCACTGCCCCTTAACCCACTCATTTTACAGAGGAGGATCCTGATACTCAAGGAGGCTGAGGGATTTGCCCAAGGTTACACCTGTATATGATCCTAGATCCAGAGGTGGAGGGGCCCCTGGGGCTATCTGGTGTAACCTCCTTATTTTACAGAACAGGAAACCAAGGTCCAGGGAGAGGTGATTTGCCCAAGGTCACTTACAGGATCTTAACTCTAGAGCTGGTAGAAGCCATGGAGTCCAACCCTCTAATTTTAGAGAGGAAAATACTGAGGCCCAGAGAGAAAGTACTTGTCCAAGGTCATATCTACTAATGCCATGAGCATCCCACTTGCTCCCAGTTCTGAGGGGTGAATGAGGGGCACCCCGAACTTTCTTGCTTTTCTCTTCTAGGATATGTACAGTGGCCTGGTAGGGCCCCTGATCATCTGCCAGCAGGGGACCCTCACAGAGGCTGGGCACCGCAGGGATGTGAGTCGGGAGTTTGCCTTGCTCTTCCTGATCTTCGATGAGAACCAGTCATGGTACCTGGAGGAGAACGTGGCAGCCTATGGCCCACAAGGCTCAGGCCACATCAACTTGCAAGATGAGAACTTCCAAGAAAGCAACAAGATGCACGGTTTGTGGGCCCCAGTGAAGTACAGTGGAGGGTGGGGCTCAGCAGGGAGAGGCCTCTCTGCATGCCACATCCACTTGCTCGTCCAGTGTGGTGAGGCAAGCTTCCCGGGGACTGAAGCCTGGCTTCCTATCAGAGCAGAATCGTGCACCCTCCCCAGATAACCACAGGATGATGGCCCAGAAGGAATCAGGGAGCACAATGATAGAATGCTAGTGCTCCAAGGGTCCTCCAAGGCCAACTAGTCTAAGGTGCTCATTTTACAGAGGAGGAAACTGAGGTACACAGAGGAGGAAGAAATTACCCAAGGTCACCCATAGGGTCCTAGATTGAGGGCTGACAGAGTCCTCAAGGACCATCTAGGCCAAATTCTTATTATAGAGGGAAAAACTGAGGCCCATGGAAGTCAAGTGACTTGCCCAAACAGCTTAATAAGCAACATGGGGTGGATTAGAATCCAGGCCTCATGATTCCCAGCTCCATTTTCTTTCTACTGGGCTATGTCTCACTATACCATGCTGTCTGCTTAGATTCTGATTGGAGGAGACAAGAATCATTTGCAAGGAAAGCAAGGGGGCAAGATAAAACAGCAAGTGATGGTGATGAGGGGCCTTGTGAGGAATGACCTCATGAGTGAATGAATGAATGAATGAACGAATGAACAAATGAATGATTGAAAAGCATTTCTTCTTGATTATCTTATAGTACACACTTACTAGGTGCTTAGGCTTGGCTAAGGTCTGGTGATTCATATACAAAGGTAATACCTCACCTTCCGCAAAGGACTCAGATACTGTCATTTTCTGCAAGGGGAGAGAACCCTCCGAAGAGAAGGGCTGCCAAGGAAGGGAGTTTTGGTCTGGGGGAGGGGGTCACAGGGGCCATGCCCATTGGGCAGGCCATTGGCACTGCCCTTCCCAAAGCAATGGCAGTGTTGGTTTGCTTGTTAAGGATGGAGAAGATAGCATTGGTTTGGCTAGAAGAGGCCTAGGAGATCCAGTAACGTGGCCAGGAAGAAAAAACACTGGATTTTCATTCCTGGGACCTGGATTCCAGTCCTGGCTTTGTCTATTACCTGTACAAGACCCTTTCTCTGGGCCTCAGTTTCCTCTGGATTGGACTGGAGAGCCTTTCAAACTCAAAATCCTATGATCCCTGCTTCGTAGATGTGGGAACTGGCTGAGAGCAATTGAGGGACTTACCTGAAGTACATAGTAAGGAACAACAGTTGACATTTGAATCTAAATTCCATTCTCTGCCCCAGGAGGTAAAGAGCATGGTGCGCTGGGCCGGTCAGGGCATTCATTCATTCGTTCCACCATACAAACAGGTTTTGGGTGCTCACTCTCTGTAAGGACCTGCACTAGGTTTCCTGGAGGAGGCGGGCCCTGAGCTGATACTTGAGTGGGTAGGACTCGAATACATACAGGGTAAGAGGAGGGGATTCCAGCCTGCTATTTGTAGAGTACGTTGGGGAGGCGTTGAGCATCAGGCTGGAAAAGTAAGTTGGGCTACTTATTGAGGGGCTTTGAATTTGAATCAGTTCAAGCTCACAAAGGCACTAGGGAGCCCAAGACCAAAAGGAAATACCTCCTGCCCTCAGACAGCTTATCTTCTGGGGGGTGAGGGTATGGGTGTAACATGTGGGTACGTGTAAGGCAAAGGGAACAGAGGCAGGATTGGGCCTATGCCCTAAGGGGCTGGGCAAGGGCCATCTTTACAGGAGGGGATGGTGAGCTGAGCCTTGCAGGAATGCCAGAATTCCGGAACAGAGGAAGGGAGAGACGGAGGGAAGGCATGCCCAACACAAGGGTGCATGGAGGTGGGAATTGAGTGTCTGTCCAGTTTGGCTGCCTGGGCCAGAGTTTATGTGAAGACAGGACTACAAAGGCAGGCCAAAGCCCCATTGTGGAGTTCAGTTCCAGGTTCAAGAATTTCCATTTGATTCCAGAGGCAACAGGGAGCCACCCAGGTATCTGCCCATCAGCTGTGAGTTGAGCCTCCCAGTTCAGTGCTCGCTTTGAAAGCATGTTAGCTAAAAGGGGGATGGCCGATTTGCTGGCAGTGTGGAGGATGGAATAGAGAAGCCAAAGATAGAAGAAGGAAGTCAAACCAATTAGGAGGCAAGGGGTGGCGAGTACATGGACTGGGCTGGGGGCCGTGTGGGTGGAGAGAGAAGGAGCCAAGGAGCCAGATGTAAGAGATGCCGTCAATGTCAGCTCACCAAGCCTTCCTGAGTCACAGCAGCCTTCTTCGAGCTGGCTGTCTGGTCCAACTCAAATGTGGTTGGAAGGAAAAGAATCTCCCCAATAACGGACCTGACAAGTTGTTTTTTAATTAGCTGCTAATTGGCTGGGGGGGGGGGCGGAGATGAGGGAGAAGAAGGCCTGAGCTTCTAAAGCTGGCTGGAACACTCACTCACTGCTGGGCTCCTCCTTAGAAATAGGCAAGGTTATAGGGGAAGGCAGCTTTCAGGGGAAGGATGCCAGGCAAAGACTTGGATCTCTCCCCAGTAGGTAGCGGGAGAGTGTTGAAAAGGAACAGCACAGGGGAGTGGGAAGAACACTGGACTTGGAATGACAAGACCCAGCTTTGAATCATGGCTCTGTCATGACCTTTAATCATTTCCCCTCTTGGAAACTCATTTCTCTGATTGCTAAAAATGGTACCACTTCCTGTGGAGGTTGGAAGATCATGTCAAAGGCTCTCATGCAGCAAAGCACTGAGCAAGAGCCAACCATGTGCGCCCTGTACTTGGCATTGATAGAAATGAATCAGTCACTGACTTCAGGAGCTTGCATTCTGTCAGGGAACACGACATCCATGTATGAGATACCTGGCATGCATGCAGTAAATTTGCAGCTGAGGATCAGGAAAGACTTAATGGAAGAAGGATGCTTGGGACGGGACTTTAGAAGATGTTAGAGACTCTAAAAGGTGGAGCCGAGGAGGGAGTGCACACCAGGCACAGGGCACAGCATGGGCAAACACATGGAGCCAGCAGATGGAATGCCTCGTGTGAGGAACTGTAAGGCTGGTTTGGCTCATAGAGTATGTGAAGGGGAGTAATGTGTAATAAAAGTAGGAACGTGGGCTCATTGTACTAGAGCTGGGCAGAACCTCAGAGGACATCTAGCCCAACCCACTCTATTTTATTTATTTATTAAGCCATACCTTCTATCTTAGAATCAACCTCATGTATTAGTTCTAAGAAAGAAGAGTGGTAAGGGTTAGACAATGAGGGTTAAGTGACTTACCCAGGGTCACATAGCTAGGAAGTATCTGAGGCCAGACTTGGACCCAGAACCTCTCATCTCTAGGCCTGACTTTCAATCTACTAAGCCACCTGGCTGCCCCTGCCCCTCCAATTTGTTATAAAAGAGAACCTGAAGCTCAAAGAGAAGATCTCACAGGTGATAAGTAGCAGAGCTGAGATTCAAACCCATGTCCTTTGACTCCTGGTGCACTGTGCCTTGCCAGTCTGGTTGGAGCCAGGTTGGGAAGCTCTTAAAATGCCCCAGAGAGGAGTCTGTGTTCAATTGCAGAGGCAATAGGTAGTCACTGGCGTTTCTCACTAAGCCAGTGAGATGGCCAGCTGTATGCTTTGGCATCGCCACTTTGCAGCCAAAGGGAGGATGGAGAGGAGGAGAGAGGGGCCTGAGGCAAAGAATCTAATTAGGAAGGGACTGCAAGGGCCTGGCCTTGAGTGGTGGTTGTGGGGGTGGAGACAAAGTGGATGACCAGCCATGGCCACATGGTCAAGGATGACTCTAAGGCTAGTGGCAACCTGGGAGACAAAGAATGGCTAGTTTCCTGGACAAAAGTGGAAGAGAAGTGAGTTTGGAGAGAAAGAATGAGTTCTGTTTTGGATTTGGTGAGTTTGCCATGCCTGTGGGACATCCAGTTTGAAATGTGCCATATGCTGTTGGTGACATGAGACCTGAGCTCAGGCCTAGGGCTGGATGTATATTGTTTCGAAGGTGTCTTGTCTATGTAGATGATAACTCAATATGCAAGAACTGTTGAGGAGGGGGAGGCAGGGAGGAGACAGGCCCCAGGATAGAGCACGGGGAGATACCCAGTCATCGAGCATGCCATAGATGAAAATCCTGCAAGTGAGACTGAAGAAGTGCAGTCAGATAGGCCGGAAGAGAACCAGGAGGAGAGGGTGATCAACAGAGCCAAGGGCTACAGAGAGGGCAACAACTTGGATGAGGATGGAGAATGGGTCACTGGATCCGGCGACCATGAAGTCATTGGCAACTTTGGAGAGAGCCCGTCCAGATGAATGGTGAGGTCAGAAGCTGGGCTATGGAGGATTGAAGAGGGAGAGAAAGGGAAGTGGCAGCGATTTTGGTTTTGTTTTTCACTGAGTTTTTATGTAGAATAATTTGTAAGCTCTAGGTCACTCTAGACATATCAACTATTAAGAAAGATCCTTGATCAAGAGAGCAGGGATATTGTGACTGTGGTTAAGGCAGATTCCATCAGACCCACTTGAAGGATGGAGCAGAGGGCGGAGAGATTTGGGAATGGTCCAGATGTGAGTTAATGGGTTAATGGGGGGGGGGCAAAGAGAGGCAATGGGAATAGAGATAAGAGGACAGATGAACAGCAGAGACTTTTCTTCTTTTTTGCAGCCATCAATGGGAAGCTGTATGCCAACCTCAGAGGGCTGACTATGTACCAAGGAGAGCGGATAGGCTGGTACATGCTGGCCATGGGTCAGGATATTGACTTGCACACCGTCCACTTCCATGCAGAGAGCTTCCTCTACCAGGTGAGTGGGGTAGGTAGAGCTGGCAAAGAGGTTGGAGGTCACTGAGTCAGTGGATGGAGATATAACAGCTAGGGAAGGGCAAAGGGAAGAGGAGGGAACAGGGTTGTCAACTGCCCTGTTGCCAAAGGAGAAGAGTGTTTACTGTGCCCTGGGGCCTTGCCCTTCTTGCTTCGTGGCTCTAAGATAACTAGAAGATCTTGCACTTAGATTCAAAGGAGGAATTTCATAAGCACAGGCTAGAGAGCAATTTGTGTAGGGGGAAGAAAGATCTGAGGGGTCTTAGTGGACCACCAACTCAGCAAGTGAACAGCATGATGCAGTAGCCCTCAGAAAGAGACTTAGGCTGCATTAATGGAGGCCTGGTGGCCAGAAGGATGGAGATCATAGTCTTGTTGTGCACTGCTTGGGTTAGTCTCCATCTAAAAGGAGACATCGTTGAACCTGAGAGCTACCCGGGGAGCATATTCAAGTTGATGAGAAGATTGGAGACTGTCTATATGAGGAGTGGGGGAAGATCTGGGTCTCTTGAGCCTGAAGAAGAGATTTGGGGGAGGGGACGCACATGCTGACTCTCCTTTGGTATGGAAGGGGGAGGGGGATTCACTTGGTTCTGCTTGGCCCCAGGGGGCAAAACAAGGAATAACAGAGAGGCATATCTATCTAGGGCAGCAGGAAAAACATGTGTTTATGTGTGTGAGCATCTGAGCTGTGTGTGTCTGAGCATTGGCATCTGTCTCTGTTTTTATGTATCTGTGTATGTGTGTGGACTCCGTATTTCCTGTATGTCTCTTTGCGTCTAGGTGTGTTTTTATATGTCTAAGTCTGTTTGTGTAGTTCTGTGTGCATCCGTGTGTATATGTGTACCTGGGCACATAGTTTTGTGTCTGTAGGAATATGTGTATCTCTGTGTTTCCATGTGAAGATGCGTCTGTGCGTCTGTTTTTTTGTGTTTTCTTTGTGTGTATGTATATATCTGTCTCTGTGCCAGTGTGCGTATATGCATGTTTATCTGTATGTCTTTCTGCACATGTATCTGTTTCTGTTCATTTATGCATATGTCTTTGTATCTGTGTTTATCTATATCTATCGCCTATCTCTTTCTCTATCTATCCCTTCCTCCCTCCACCCATCTCTCTGTCTCTCTGCTATCTCTCTGTCTCTACGTATCTGTTCCTTTTTTTCCTCTGTATGTTCTGTTGTGAGTCTTTGTGCATTTGTTCCTTTGTGTTTCTGTGTGTCTGTCTGGGTTTCTGTCCTCCTCTCTGGGTTTTTCTGTGTGTTTCTGCCCGTGAGTGTTTTCTGTGTGCATGTCTGTGTCTGCATGTTTCTGTTTGTGCCTCTGTGTTTCTGTGTTTACGCGTGTGTGTCTCTGTGTTTGTGGCTGTGTGTCTGTGTGTGTAGGAGTATTGCTTCTCTCAGCAGAGAGGCTAAAAGAGCTACCCAGTGATGCACCATCTTGTAAGGAGGGGATTCTTGGGGCTCCTACTATAACTCGGGATCTCTCCTCGCTCTGAGAAGCTCACCGCACAGGGGTTTGTGTGTGTGTGTGTGTGTGTGTGTGTGTGTGTGTGTGTGTGTGACAAGAAGCCCCATCTCCTGCTTAATGCACAAGACCATTTTACAGTCTTCCCAAAGTCATAGGATCCAAGAGCCCAAGCTAGGAGATGCCTTGAAGGCAGCCATTCCAATTGAGGAGGAGGGGGAGGAGCAGAAGGAGAAGGAGGAGACCAAGACCTCGGGAGGGCCACTTCTTTGTCCAATGTCCCACAGAGGATCCTACGTCTCAGAGGCCACCCATCCAGGAGTTCTTAACCTCAGGTCTTAGAAGGTGTTTATTTGATGTTTGAGAAAGTCCGTGTCAGTAGAATTGGCTCCCTTTGTAATCCTCTGCTTTTCATTTTTTGCACTTAGAAACACGATTCAGAGAAGAGGCCCAGTGGCCCAAGGGGTCTCTGACAACAAGGGTTAAGAACCCCTGATCTAGTCCAATCTCCCTATCTTTCCAATGAGGAAACTAAGGCCCTGGGATAGGAAAGACTTTGCCCAAGGTCCCACAGCAAATAAAAGTTTGAAGTGCAATTTGGCCACAGGATTTTCTGACTCTCAATCCACATCTCTTCATAGCTACCAGGCTTGATAGGGCTGGAAGGGAGAGCTCCAAGTAGAAATGGAGAAACCTAGAAGCTTTTAGAATGAAGAAGTGTTGGCATGGCACCAAAGTGCTCTCTCTGCTCCTAGTTTAGGTCAAGAACACCACACACACACACATACACACACCCTGAGCTAGTCAGAGATTGGGCGGCCCTCTTTGGAGGCCAGATCTAGGGCCTAAGTTGGATGGCCCCTTCTGTCTGCCAGTTTGAGAGAGGCTCAAGACCATACGGTTCTTAGCCCTAGGAGGCCGATGGTAGACCTCGAATACTCCAGGGCTTGGTGGGCTAGGCTTCCCTTCTACCCTTCACTGATCATATCTCTTTGATAGAAAGGAGAGAGCCACCGAGCTGATGTGGTGGACCTGTTCCCAGGGACCTTTGAGGCACTGGAGATGGTGGCCACCAACCCTGGAACGTGGCTGATGCACTGTCACGTGGCTGACCATGTCCATGCTGGCATGGAGACACTCTTCACTGTCCTGGCCCAAAGAGGTAAAGTTGAAGGAAGGAGGATGGTTGGGGTATGTCTCAAAGGACCCCAAGGTTTAGAACCCAGAATACAGAGCTCAGAGAGATCTTAGAATGAAGAATCTTAGAGCTAGGAGGGGCCTTAGATCAGAGAATGTCAGAACTGGGAAAGGCCTTAAAACATAGAATGTCATATCTAGAATGGACCTTAGAACATAAAATGTTAGAGTTGGAAGAGACCTTAGAAAAGGGAATGTCAGAGCTTGAAGAGACCTTAGAACTCAGAACATGAGCTCTGAGAGGGACCTTTGAACAGAACCTGTAAAAGCTAGGAGGATTCTTAGAATACAGATCATCAGACCTGGAATGGGTTCAGGAGTTCTAGCCTCATCCTAAAACTGAGGGGGAGACCAAGGCCCATAGGGACTTGACATGCCCAAGATCACACAGCATTTTCATTATTGGCAGAACTGGCACTCTAGTGTCCCCAGGTCTCCTGATTTCCCCATTAGTTGCTGCCACTAACCCCCCTGTAACATGGGAATATCCTTTCCCAGAGTTCCCATAAGCCCTCACCCTAAACCCTTGGAGAATAAGGTGCTGAATCTGAGGGTAAGGACTAAGCTGCTGCCTCTTTTTCACAGAGCCCACGAACATGGATGGCAGTGAAGGAAAAGGACCAGGTATGGGGGGATTGCCATTTGGGCAGGGACTCCTTGGGATTGTAGGGGAAAGAAACGGCTGGGGCCCTGACTAGCTCAGGGTGTGTGTATGTGTGTGTGTGTGTGTGTGTGTGTGTGTGTGTGTGTGTGTGTGTGTGTGTGTCGCCCACCCAGAGGCCCCCAGCGGCCTGGCTCCAACCAGACAGAGCTGGCTCTGGCTGGCTCTTGATGAGTCAGGAGGAGGGGGCCTCACTGCAGGTGACAGACACCAGAGGCCGGGCATCGGCTATTTTTATTTCATCAGTCTCCACTGTGCCTGCAGAATACTAAACAGCTCAAATGCTACAAACACAACAAAACCTTGGGTTTAGATCTGCCAGAGACCTCAAAGATTATTGGGTCCAAGGACTTCATTTTTCAGAGGAAGAAACTGAGGTTTAGATAGGGATTGGCAGAGGACTGCCCTGGTTCTCTTGGAGGGCCGGAGCCTGGTTCATAGTGGGTACTTAGTCAGTGCTTTTGGAGGCACGGCTGGCTGAGTTGATCAATTTAGCGTGAGACAATCATAAATGTGGAACCAAAAGGGTTCTCAGAGGCCTTTGAGTCTAGCTCCCTCATCTTACAGATGAGGAGGTAGATAGTAAGTTACATGCCCAGGGTCACACAGCTAGAAAGTGTCTGAGTTGGGATTTGAATTCAGTTCTTCCTTACTAGCTGCTACATCGCTTGTCCTCTATGGGCCTGCTCTGCTAGGCCTCCACTTCCTGCAAAACTTCTCCCCAGGGTTAGGTGCACTTAGCCACTGTCCAGATGATAATGGCAATTCACATTTCTAGAGTATTTTTCTATCTATTTTCTTGGTTGATCCCTACAACAAATGGAGGAGGAAGGCAAGCACCCATCCCCCTTTCACTAAGAGGAAAAGATCTCAGAGAAGTTGACTTGCCCAGGATCACACAACTAGTCATTTTTTGAACTCAGATCCATTAACTTCCATCCAACTGCCTTATACCCAAACTCCCTATTAGTGGCAGGCCATGCCCCACTCAGCCCATCTCAGTGGGTTACTCCCTCTGTTCCAGAAACAGCTTTTGAAGATGTGACAGAGACCAAAGTGAAGATCCTGGGCATGAAAGTCCCTGAAAAGGATGCCGAGACGCTGGCCGTGGTCCTCATCGTTGTTGGGCTTATCCTTCTCATCATTGTGGTGGTCCTGGCAGGGGTCTTGTGCTACCAGCAACGGCAGAGGAATCTGAGACGCAATAGGAGATCCATCCTGGATGATAGCTTCAAGCTTTTGTCCCTTAAACAATAAGAGTTGCGCCCAGGGGCCCACATTGGCTTTGGACATTGGGGATGGGATGGGGTGGAACTTTCCATAGCACTAACCCATGTGAACTCTTTGCCCTAGAGTAGGTTAAAGACAATGACAATGACAACAACGAAGGCAACAGCCTCAAACTTCCCAGCAGCCTCTGGTGCCCCCCCAAAACTGTTAGATATGTCCAACTATGAAGGTGGGCCCTGACAGCTTCCTGTCCCTTCTTTCACCCCAGAATGTGGTGCCTGGAGAAAGAAAGAACAGGCCAACTACAGGCTCTGAGGCCCAGTCAACTGGAGGGAGATGCCACATCTGCTCCAAAAGGCCAAAGAATGGGGATAGATGTGGGGCTAAGGAAGGCAGGGCCTGCCTTGGACCTTGATTCTCCTTGGGGCTGATTGCTTTAGAAGGGGTTAGGCTGGGTTAGGGGAGATTGGTAGGTAGAAGAATGTCAGCTCTGGAAGGCAGGTCTCTCGATGGGCACAAGTCCATGCCCAGAGGGAGGGCCTAGCATGCTGTATCCTAATGTCATTCATAGCAAACACTGTTCATTAAAGAGCTGATGGAATCTGGGAGCACAGGACTAAAGAGGAGGGAGGGAGGCTGCACTGACACAGAATCCTACTGTTTTTGTAGTCCAACACCCCGCCACCCAGTGTGGGCATCTCTTCTACAGTATCTGTGGTGGTCATTGGGTATCTGGTTCATCCCCCTACCCTTGGGAGGACCTGACCCTACCCTGGCCAGACATTAAGGGGTCTCTCTTGCTCTCCAGAGGTCTCTTGGCATCTCATTCTGCTTGGGAGTAAGGGAAACATGCCAACTAAGGGACTGAGCAGTTAAGATGAGAGTATTAAAGAGAGCGCTGGCTCCTCTGTTATATTTGGCAAGAGGGAAGGAGACTGGGTAGGAAATATCCTAGAGCAGTGATGGTGAACCTTTTAGAGGGGCAGGTGATATGAGAAACGTCCTCAGGTATATGTGGAGAGGGGAAGGGGAACATCCTGGCCCCACAACCCTCTGGCTTTCTAGTAACAAACTCTGGTGAACTCTGTGCTGGGGTGATGGTGCACGTGCTCAGAGAGGACTCTGAGTGCCCCCTCTAGCACGTGTCCCATAGGCTCACCACCATGGCCTTGGAGCAAGATTCAGACTTGGAAAGGGGGGAAGGAGGGAGCCATTGTGATGTGGCAGAGAGGAAACAAGCTTTGGGATAAGGAAGATTTAAGATCTAATCACAGGCACTACTTGGCTAAGTGACCCTGGGCAAGTTACCACTTCTTTTGGCCTCTGTGGCCCATAAGAACCCTTCTGGCTTTAAGAGCTTAATCCAGAAATGGAAATCTAGTTCTGGGTGCCATGAGATAAGACAGAGAGAGGGAGAGGCCAAACTTAGGTTAGCCCAGAGTAAGGGGAAATGGATCTTTTAGGATCCCTCTAACCATTGAAAGAATAGGCCTGGTGGAGCCACTCTTATGGTAGAGAGGGTCTATGTATAGCTGAGAGAACCTTAATTCTAGGTGTTCCTAGACAACGAGCTCCTCCCTCCATCCTGCATTTGTAACCAGGATGCTTTTTCCTGTAAGTCGACAGATCAATAAAGCCCTTGCTGGTACCCCAGAAGGAACAGTGAAGCAGAGGCAGAAGCAGGAGAGAGCATCATGGAGAGTGCTTGGTTGCATTCAACATGGTACCCATGGCCTCCCCTAAAGCCCTGCCCCTTTTTGAGATTTCTCCCTCCTCTTCCTCAGTTACACATACCTCTCCATGCTTCCCCATGTCCCACTTAATCACTGCTCTTGGGTTCAGTTCTGGCTCTAGCAGTGTGACTTCAAGCAAGTATCATACCTCTCTAGGACTCGGTTTCCTCCTTTTTTGAATGAAGGTAGCCATCTTTGATGCTTAAAATTGAGTTCTTGTTAACTAGAGACTAAACCAACTTCATTTGGCAGCTGAGAAAACTGAGGCAGAATTACAGTGACTTGTTCAGTGTCATACAAAGGTAGCAGAGCTTGAATGCTGGTCTTGTTTTGGACTTTAGATCCCATGCTATTCCCAATTGTAGGAATCCTCGTAACTCCACTCCCTTAAATAGATAACCCAAGAAGCTAGGCTCACCATGCTCAGCAGCTTTCTAAAAGGACACCATTTCTAGTTGTGTTGGAAGCTTCCAACTGTTAATAATACTATGAGATGCCCAGGAGCCTTTAAAGCATTCATAAACTAATGCATTTAACAACAAGAGAGTCTTTTGACCTGGTGGTTAATTTGAGGGGTAATGAAAACCCAGTGCACGCTGGGGACTCGAGGCAATTATACACTTGTATGCAAGTGGATCTTCTGTCTCATCAGCACATGTACTCTACTTCATTACAGGGTGCAGATGATACCCTGTCCATCCTAGGAGATTCTTCTCCATGTCCTTTCCTAAAGCTGCTGCCCAATGGGTCAGTGGTGCAATCAATTGGATCCTTGGTAAAGCCAAAACTGAGGGAAGTGATAATTCTATCCTGGGCTTCAGTTCCTGTGCCTGATGAGGGTGCTGAAGTTTTGATCCCTGCCACTCTTAAAGGGGAGGGAACAAGCATTTATTAGGTACTTACTATGTTCCAGGAACCATGTCAACCATTTTACAAACATTGCCTCATTTGATTCTTGCCATCGTTTTGGGAAGCAGATGTTGTTATGATCCCTCTTTGTTGAGAAAACTGAGGCAGATAGAGGTGGTATGACTTGCCCAGGGTTAATCGGCTACCGAGGCCAAATTTGAACTTGAATCTTTCCAATTCCAGTCCTACCTCTTTCTCCACTTCAACACCTAGCTGCCACACATCAGTAGGGGGAGGATTATCCAAGATCAGTGATGGTGAACCTTTTAGACACAGTGTTGTGCCCTGCCCCCCCCCAGACTGCATGCTGTGCCCTTGTCCCTCTCGGCCGAGTTACCCCAGAAAGGGAGGGGAGTGGCTTGGGTACTCTGCTCAGGGGAGGGAGTAAGTACTTCCATTGGACTGCTGGGTAGAGGGGCAGGGAGGCAGGGTGGAGAGGGGGAACAGAGCAGCTCTGGCAGAGGACAGCTCATGTGCCCACAGAGAGGTCTCTGCATGCCATCTTTGGCACACATGCCTTAGGTTCACCATCATGGTCTTAAATAATGGGGTCTGAAGACAAGCAAGATATTGGGAGCGCAATAATGAGGAATAAAAGGACACTAACCTTTTTAGAAGTGTGGTGTTTGTTTTTATAGATCTGATGATTTGATAGTTGTTATGTGAATTCATGGGGAAGACAATTCATATAGAAGCTATGACTGCCAAAGTGGTCTGGTTAGTTCCTCTGGTCCCTTTTTCTCCAGACCTACTAGGAGCTGGCAGCATAGAATGTCAGCACCAAAAAAAGCCCTTAGAACTTAGAATTTCAGAGCTGGGAAGGATCTGAGATCTGAGAACATAGAATATCTGTACCTATCATTCCCCTCTCTTGGCCTACTCACTGCTCCTCTGCCTGTAACCTAGAATCTCTCCAATCTATCTGTCATGTACAGTGTCATAACCGTTATCACCTCCATTATCAGATCATTTGAATTTACTCCAGGTTCTGGAGGGACTGCAGGGGATGCTGGGTAGGGAGATGGCCTCAGAACTGGGAAGATCTGTGGTCCAGTCCTACCTCTGACACATGCTAGCTATGTGACCCTGGACAAGTCATTGCCTCAGGCAGTTCTCTAGGTTACGTAGAAGGTGCTAACTTAAACGGGTAGAAGTTTTCTCAACTGGGAATTATCTACAAAGAAATTACCAGTCTAGGCCCCATCCCTCTCTGGAATTCCTAATTTGGGCAGTGTGTCCAAGTATCCTTCTCCTGCACATAATTGGTTTGGCCACCAACTACTGCCATTTCTAGTGTTTTTTGTAGCCACAGAGACACCCCACCTACAGCTATAAACCATATTCGATCTTTTCCACTCTGTGAGCAAGGTGGTGCCAGTATTTATCTCTGGGTCTGAGTGCCAACTCTGCTACTTACCAGTTGTGTGATCCCGGGCAAGTCATTTCACCTTTATGAACCTCGGGTTTCCTCATCTTGAAAATTGTTTCTTGTCTTGTGCGCCTGACAAAAGAAAAACAATATGTAAGCCTTAAGAGTCTGAAAAGTGAGCCTCAAAGCTGAAGGGGCCATAGTGGTCATTTCACAGAGGAGGAAACAAGCGAAGTACTTTGTCAAGCTAGGCAGTGCCTGAGGTAAGACTTGAACACATAGCTTTCAATGCCCTAACCATTATGGAACACTGTCTACCTTTCCGTAATCTGTGTGTCCCTCTGGGATGTTTCTTATTTACCCCTCCCACCATGTTAAAAACACATAACCCCTGGCGAGTAGCGTCTGATTCTCCCTCAATCTGTTCCTTGTATGAGCTAAACGGTAACTAACAATCATAAAACATAAGGCATGGGCCACTGGCTAAAGGCGTTGAGCTAGGCAAGGCCTGGAGTTCTTTATTGGGTTTAATGACAGTGCATGAGCTATGGCTAATGAGGCTGTTTTAGAAGAAGCTCTGCTGAGATCCAGCCTTGAAGTCATGGGAACCCGATTAGAGGCATCTACAAACAACTTAATTAGTGTGGGCTGCTGTTCAAAACAAAATGAGCTATGGGCTTTCATACTCACAGTGTGGTGAATTCGAAAGAACCTTAAAGGAACATGATAGAAGAACTGGAAGGAGTTTTTGAATGTTGAATGCAAGCGTTGGAGAGGGAATTTGGGAATGTAGAATGTTTGAGCTAGAAAGTAGAAAATGATTTCAGAGCTGGGAGGCATCTGAGCACCTAGTATTAGAACTGGTGGAAGCCTTAGGGATAAGCTTGTGTTACTTAAGGGAAACTGAGGCCCAGAGAAGGAAAAGGACTTGCTTAGGGGCACACATTAAGTTCATGGAAGAGCTGAGAAAGAAATGCAGGTCCCTGGACTCCCACTCAGGCCTTCTCTTAGCTTCATTCCAGCTTCATCTTCCTTACTTTGGCCAGGCTGGAGGGGATGAATAAGCTTGTTACATTTGGAAACATTTACTTTAGAAAAACCTATGTCCTCCCTTGTAGTGAGATAGCAGGTGCTTCCTGCCACATCCAGCTTAGCTAGTGTGGCCCCTTAGGGCCAGGAACCGAAGCCCCTGTAGTGTCCCCAAGCAGAATTTGATCTAGCTCCTTCAAGCCATTTTTTTTCCAACTGGGCTGTTCCTAAGGACTTAGAGGAATCCAAAATCAATGTGAACGTGTGCTTGTTTTCTAACACTCTCTTTCCCCTCTAAGCTGGGCAATATGAGGAACCTGTGGGGCCAGCCATGCTTTAGAGCCTACCACTGCATCAGAGACATTCAGAACAGGGAGTGTCAGAGGTGGGAGGGCCTTGGAACACAGAATGCTGAAGCTCAGAAAGCCTTTAGAACAGAGAATGTAGAACCTAAAAAAGAAGGTTCAAGACCATTTTCTTTCAAGGCCCCTGGACTTGTGTGACCAGTGTGAATGTACGCACTGATTCATACGTAGTGGCGGTTGGGATAGTTACAATATACAGGTCTTTAAAGATGGAGCTGAACTCAAATGGCTGTTTTCTTTGCATCCGGCCCCATGGCCACACTAATCTAGAACAGTGTTTAAACCAGTCCTAGGTCCTAGGAAGCAGCCAAGGCAAATTGGGAAGAGGAGAGCATGTTGACCAAAGGCATTGATCGGGGGCATCAGATTGGCCTCATTTGTGCTTCTCTGGGTGTCCTCAAACCCATCACAGTGTGTATCTGTGTCGGGGTGGCAGGGTTGTCTCCATCCTGTGCCACGTATCCAACCTGCCACCCATGGCATGTGCCCCATTCCATAGGAGTACTAAGAGGTAGATGCAGAGCCGCCATGTATGCATGGGACCATGAGGAATAGATGGGACTTCCAACTTGAGCTGCCCTAAATCAGGCCTCTGGGAAGGCCCTGGTGAGCTTCTGGCCCCTCCGTGCATGTGTGGGTGGGACCTTCCTTTGCCCTCTCTCACCATTTCAGCCCATTTTGGCTGGTCCTAAGAGCACTGGGGCAATCGTTCCCCACGATAATCTTTCTCATTGCTCTCCCCCTCTCATTGGTGTTCTGGTTTCTTCTCCATCACTCAAAGGGATATTAGAGTCTGTTAAGCAGAGAAAACTCCAGATAATCCAAATACAGGCCTAGCAGTCCCGAATGGCCAAAGTACTTCTAGATGGGCCCAAATTCTTGACTCCCCAGGGTTTGCGATTACAAACGAACACTGAGCACGGCCTGAGTCTCTGTTTCCCCTTTGGAGTCTCTGGCAGCCATTTTTACGAGTGCCCCCACAATCAAGAGATAACCTGTGACTGTGGGGTCCTTCTACCTTCTTCCAGATACATGAGGGCCTGAGGATACAGAAATGAGTCTATTTTGGACAGGGAAGATTTCTTGTTTTGAAGGAGGGGAAGGTAAGAAGAAGAGAAAAGAGAAATATTTGTTAATACTGAAAACTAAAGGGAGTAGCAAGGTGGCTCACTGGATAGAGAGCCAGGCCTAGAGACAGGAGGTCCTGAGTTCCATTGTGGCCTCAGATACTTCCTAGCTTGGTGACCCTGGGCAAGTCTCTTACCCTCCCCCCCCCCCCACTGTCTAGCCCTTACTGCTCTTCTGCCTTAGAATCCTATTGGATTCTAGAATTCTATGGAAGTTAAGGGTTTTTTAATATACTAAAATAAAATATGTAAAGAAAAACAACAACAAAAACCCACCACTGCCCCCACAGATGATGTCGGAAGGAGATTGTCCCTCAGACATTCTGGTCTCACAGGTAAAGGGTGAGAGGTCTCCGTTATAGCCACCCACCGTTGTTGTTCAGTCATTTTTCAGTCGACTCTTTGTGACTCCCCCCACCCCCTCCTTTGGGATTTTCCCAAGTGGTTTCCCATTTCCTTTTCCAGCTCATTTGAGGAAACAAAAGTAAACAGGGTTAAGTGACTTGCCCAGGGTCACACAGCTAGGAAGTATCTGAGACCAGATTTGAACCCAGGTCTTCCTGACCTGGTCCAGCCCTGGGGGACCATGATGCCTTTAGTACTGAACTGGGGAGTAGTTAGACGAATATTCTGCTGACTGCCTCTGAGGCTGGTTGTTGGAAGAGCCTGCTTCTTGGCGTATGATGACTCAGTAACGGAGTTACCAGTAGCTTTTGCTAATGTCTGTCATTATAAAACACTGGTGGTGTTCTTTTAAGCTCTGACATTAGGTTGACCTTACACAATTGCTTTTCCATTAAAGTCTTTCGGCAATTCACTTCTACACCTACTGCTTTCTTCTGGAAAAAAAACAGAGTTTGAGGTAGCAGCAAAATACAAAAGAAAGAAACCTCAACCAATCAGCTGTTACATTTGACTCTGAAGGCAGGATCACTGATTCCATTTAACTGCTGGGCATACTGAGGCCTCTGGGGACAAGAAAACCTGTTTAGTTATGAATAAGGGCAGCAGCTGAATAAGAATTTAAAATTAAGAGAGCTCTGTATGTGTGTGGGAAATAGTCTTAGGCTGAGAATAGGAGATCTGAGCTCAAGTCTCAGTTTCCCCATCTGTAAGAGGAAGGGGGTTATTCCTAGGGGTCCTTCCACCTCTAGGGTTTGGGGACTTCCAGGGCCTAGTTTTTTTCTAAACCCTTAACTTCTGTGTATTGGCTCCTAGGTGGAAGAGTGGGAAGGGAGGGCCATGGGGGTCAAGTGACTTGCCCAGGGTCACCCAGCCGGGAAGTGTCTGAGGCCGGATTGGAACCCAGGACCTTCCATCTCTAGGCCTGGCTCTCCATCCACTGAGCTACCCAGCTGCCCCCAGGGCCTATTTTCTTCACTTATGGGCCACTGAGCATAGCGAAGGAAGGTTTGGGGGAGATGGTTAAGCTGATTAGCTAAGTGGCCAGGGGAGCAAACCTGGGACCCCTGTCCCTTGGATAGAGCTCCAGCTCCTGGAGCTGGGAGTCATAGAAAGGCACAATCAACTCCAGGAGACTTCTCAGTGGAGACTAGAAGGAGGTGGATGAGGATGTGGCCAGGACCTCTAAGCTAGGAAATGGAGAGAGAACCCAGAGGACCATCCTTAGGGGAGGAAGCTCCCCTCTGAGATTCCTCAGGGTGGGTTCTTCAATGCAGGAAATAAGGCGATCCACCTCCATGGTCTCAAAGCTAAAGAACATTGTCTCCGAGCATTCGCACACAGACACACAGGAGCAAACCCCCGTGGGGAGTGGGACTAACTCCATTTCTGCCATTGCATTCCTTAGAAGTTGCACCTGGCGCCTGCTGGGGACCACAATTTTTTAATTCTTATTTTCCATCTTAGGATCAACACTGTGTATTGGCTCCACGGCAGAAGAGTGGTAAGCACTGGGTGGTGGGGATTAAGTGACTTGCTCAGCTATTTGAACCCAAGCCTGGCTCTCCATCCACTGGGCCACCTAGCTGCCCCCTGTGGACCAAACTTTATTTTTATTTTTAAACTCTCACCTTTTCTCTTAAAATCAATAGTATGTATTGGTTGCAAGGCAGAGGAGCAGTAAGGGGCAGGCAGTGGGGGTTAAGTGACTTGCCCAGGGTCACACAGCTAGGAAGTATCTGAAGTCACATTTGAAGTCAGGCCTGGCTCTCTATCCACTGAGCCACCTAGCTGCCTCCTAAATCCATTTTTAAAGTGACTGAACAAGCTTATTACTAGAAATGCTCGATTCATTCAGCCAACAGACATTCTTTAAGTGCATTGTGCTGGGCCCTAGAAAACATAACTTCCTCCACATGGTACTATTCTCTCTGATTCGCCCACTCATCTGACCACTTCTTGATCTCCTTTGATGGCTCATTGTCAATTTCTTGGGCATCGACATCTTCTCTCCTCTCTGCCCTGACTCCCGCTCCGGTCTCTGTTCTGGACTCTGGCCTACCTGTCACCCTCTCCTCTCAGGTGCCTCGCAGGCATCCCTTCTCTGAGCGTGGCCAGGTCAGCTGATGGGATTTTCAACTGTCTAGTCAACTTGCAACTGCCACCTTGGCTCTTAGCTCTTGTCTTTCTCATCCCCTGTCTCCAATTAATTGCCGAGTCGCCTTCATTCCACTTCAAAAATATTCCTCATAGTCATTCTCCTTCTCAGCGCTCACATGGGTTCCTAGCCTCCTTCGAGCTCTCGTCACCTCTCACCTGGGCTACTGCAGTCATCTCCCAATTAGTGTGCATCCAGCTCCTGGAACTAATTAGTCTCTGATACATTCTGTACACAGCTGCCAAAATGATCTTCCTAAAGCCCATCTGGCCACGTCATCTCTCCCCCCACTTAAAAATCATTCATGGCTCACCATCGCTGCCTGGATTCCAGAGCGCCCCCGCCTTACTTAGTCATTTCATGATGGCCATAATCAAACTCTCTCCCCTTACCTTCTTATTCTTCGCAATGGCTTCTCCTTCCCCCCAAACGAGTCTGCTCGTGTTGTCTGAACACAGCCTTCATGTTTGGCCTCCCTACGCAGGCCTGGCCTCTCTCTTAGCAGCCCAAGATTGTATTCACTGTCTCTTACTGTCGTCTTCTATTGAGCTTCTATGTCCAGCGCCCCAAAGAAACTCTAGTGGGCATTAAGGTAATCAGGCAGGGGCCTCAGAGACGCTGAGCAAGGATTGTCTCTTTTTATTTTATTTTATCTATCCATCCATCCATCCATCCATCCATCAATCTATCCATCTATCTATCCATCCGTCTATCCACCTATCCATCTACCCATCGTCAATGTGTGTTGGATATGGGTGGGGTAGAGGGGAGTGAAGGGAAAAGTAAAAACAAGAATCATGTAATCATGGAAAATTTCTCTAAAAAATAAGATATTCAAATCTAAAAAAAATCTATCCATCATCCATCCATCTATCTATCTATCTATCTATCTATCTATCTATCTATCTATCTATCCATCTGCCTATCCATTCATCCATCCATCTATCTATCTATCCATCCATCTGTCTAACCATCTACCTATCTATCCATCTGTCCATCCATCCATTTATCCATCTATCTATCTATCCATCCATCCATCATCCATCTACCCATCCATCCATCCATCCGTCTATCCATCCATCTACCTATCTATCTATCCATCAGTCTATCCATCTATCTATCTATCTATCTATCTATCTATCTATCTATCTATCTATCCATCATCCATCTATCTATCTATCTATCTATCTATCTATCTATCTATCTATCTATCCATCTGTCTATCCATCTATCTATCTATCCATCCATCCATCTATCCATCCATCTATCTACTCAAAACACTTACATTCCATCTTAGAATCAATACTGGGTATTGGTTCCAAGATGGAAGAGTGGTAAGGGCTGGGCAATGGGGGTCAAGTGACTTGCCCAGGGTCACCCAGCTAGGAAGTGTCTGAGGACCCTATGTATGTGTGCTCCTTCAGGAGATGGAAACACCTGAGCTTAGCACCTAGTTAGTAAGCGTAATTGTTATAAATGATAATTTGTTGTTAGATGAATAAGAGCTTTTAAAAGGGGGTGATCAGATTTTTTTTTCTCAGAACTCAGATGAGCTATTTCCTAGTATAACTCCATTCTGTTCTCTTCCTCCCTATCTGGCCAGGCTCCTAGCCCAGGTGGCAGGGTCCTGTTTTTTTTCCTCTAGTGACCAAGGGTTTCTGCCTATTGAAGAATGTCCCAGGGCTTTGTGTCCTGGGTACTTAGGTTTTCCCCCCCAGATTTCCTGCCACTCCCTAGCCATTGTTCTTCCCCTAATATATCTGAAGTACTTTTGCTCCAGGTCCTAGAATTATTAAGTCAGGCTCTTCCTTTAAGTGCCCTTGACCTGGTTGCTATGGTCTTTTCACTGGGCTTATGCATGTCATGTCATTTTTCAGTTGTGTCAGACTCCTTGTGTTCTCATTTGGAATTTTCTTGGCAAAGCTACTGGAGTGGTTTGACATTTTCTTCTCCAGTCCATTTTATAGAGGAGGAACTCTAAGGCCATCACATTTAAGGGACTTGCCCGGGGGCACATAGCGAGGAGGTATCTAAGGTCAGATTTGAACTTGGGATGAAAAGTCTTCTGGACCACCGGCCCAGTACCCGACCCATCACAGCGCTACCTAGCTGCCAACACAACTAGGCTTATTTAACTTCCTATCATTTCAGGGAAAGAAACTAGGCAAAGTAGCCTTTGGGGTGTCATGGTACATGGTGGAGACTAGATTTTCAGACCATAGTTACAACATCTCTGGTGGAGTGAAAAGACCACTGGATCGGGAACCAGTTGTCTTGGGTTCCAATTTTGTCTCTGCCTTGTGTTACTGTTCCTGGGACAGAAGGCAAATATCAGTTTCTCCATCTATAAAAGGAAGGCGTTGGACTTGACTTCAATGGGCTCTTCCAGTCCTAAACACTCATAATGTGTGGACATTAGCTTTAGGGGAGGCACGCGCAAGGGCAGGAAGTCGGGATTGGGACAGAGAAGGCCACACTATACTATAGACCAGAAGTCGAGAGTATGGCTCTTGAGCCCTATCTGGCTCTTTCGAGGGCCAGATAGAGCTCTTTCTACAGGAGCCAGAAAGTCCATTTTTTTCAGGCACTGTTACAGGAGCGGCACTATGAGTGCTGTATGGCTCTCACGAAATGACATTTTAAAAAGGTGGCGTTTAGGGCTCTCACGGCCAAAAAGGTTGCCGACCCTTGCTCTAGACAGACAAGACCCTCTACAAACTGGCTTCTGTTTTCTTTTCAAGATTTATTTCACAATACTGCTCTATACACACACACACACACACACACACACACACACACACACACACAGCTAGAAGGGGTTTTGGAGGACAAGGAAACAAATTCCTTCATTTTACATATGAGAAAAACAAGGTCCAGGGAGAGGAAAGAGATTTGCTCAAATTCGAAAAAGCAGTCAGTATCTGAGATCTAGTCTTCCTGATTGGAAGGCCAGGGCCCTAACCTTTGGACTGGGTCTGGCTAACGTCTTTCTAAACTTCTTTCTAGAAAGGGGATATATTTGGATAGTTTCTTCTTCTTGAACTTTATCTTTCCACCCTCCCCTTTCTCTCAAATAAACAACCTGTCTAATGTTTTAGTCTTGCTAGTATCTCCAAGTTATTATTGCTCTTCCATTGTTTTCAGTTGTGTCCAACTCTGGGTAACCCCATTTGGTGTTTTCTTGGCAGAGATACTGGAGTGGTTTGCCATTTCATTTTCTAGCTCATTTTACAAATGAGGAAACTGAGGCCAACGGGTTGAAATGACTTACCTAAGATCACACAGCTAGTAAGTGTCTGAGGTGGGATTTGAAATCAGGAAGATGAGTTTTCCTGACTCCAGGCCCAGCACTCTTGATATCTAGCCCCAAGTTATCAGGAGTGGAATCTCTATTTCACACCCCTATTTCTCTTTTGAGCTGTCCTATGCTTTCCATTTTCCAGTTGCCTGCTAGATATCTTTGCTGGGCACCTCACCTAAGAGCAAGCTATCAACTTTGGTCCTGTACCTCCTCCCTTCCTACATGAAAAAACACAGACAAATCCAGGGCCTTATATCTGTTCATGGTACTACAGAGGGAAGAATCCTGACTCTGGAACTGAAGGACCTTAGCTGGAATCCCAAATACACTGCTCACCACTGGTGTGGCTTTGGCCAAGTCTTTCCCCCTCCTTGGGCCTCAGATTCCTCATCATTAAATTTAGGGGTTTGGACTAGATCAAAAGTCTAGTTCAAACCCATGGTCATTAGGAAATGTTTAACAAAATAAATAAAAATATGATAGAACATAGATAATGTTAGTATGTGCTCATCCAAGCCAACATGTAGCCCCAAGGAGTCTTATGAACAGTATAGAAGCCTTTGTTTCTATTTGAGTTTGATACTACTGGTCACCGAGGTTCCTCCTAAATCTAGGTCTAATATTTGGGTAAATCTCTTCCCACCTCTCTAAGCCTCAGTTTCCTCATCTGTAAAATTAAGAGGTTGTATTACCTGACCTCTGTGGTCACTAATCCTTTGCCCATCCTGCTAACTTCCAGCATCTCTTCTTGTCCTTCTCTCCTCCTCCTCCTCCTACCAGATTCAATCAGGAGCAGAGGGCAGAAAGAGGAAATGACTTTTTCAGGGTCACACAGCTAGTAGGTTGTAGAACCAGGACTAGAACCCAGATCTCCTTGCTTTTATTATTATTATATAATATATATATATGTTTGTAGAAATATATATTAAATAAATACATATTTCATTATTTATTTCAGCTCGGTTTAGAGGGAAAGGTCAGCAAAAGTGCTCTGCTACTCTGGGGAAATATGGCTAGTCACTTCCTAGGGCAAGGCATCTCTCTTTTTTAACCCTTTACCTATTGTCTTAGATCAAGAATAAGTATCAGGGGGGCAGCTGGGTAGCTCAGTGGACTGAGAGTCAGGCCTAGAGACGGGAGGTCCTGGGTTCAAACCCAGCCTCAGCCACTTCCCAGCTGTGTGACCCTGGGCAAGTCACTTGACCCCCATTGCCCACCCTCACCGCTCTTCCACCAAGGAGCCAACACACCATATTGACTCCAAGATGGAAGGTCAGGGTTTTAAAAAAAAGAGTAAGTATCAGTTTCAAGGTAAAGAGTGGTGAGAACTAAGCAATGGGGGTTAAGTGACTTGCCCAAGGTCACCCAGCTAGGAAGTGCCTGAGGCTATATTGGAACCCAGGACTTCCAGACTGAGGCCTGGTTCTCTAGCTGGCAACCTAGGTGCCCCTTGGAGCAAGTCCTCTTAACCTGGGGCCCCTGAACTTGGGAGCTCATTATTAAGTGTAGCTGGTTTCCTTTGGGATCCCATGCAGAATTGATGCATTTTAGGAATACAATTTGGGGGAAGGGGTCCATAGGCTTCACCAGACTGAGTCCCTGAGGACTCGGTGAGATCAAAAGGCTTCAGACACCCTTCTCCAGTGCAGGGCAGGCGAGCACCAAAGGAGACGATGTCTACTTGAGTCTTGGAAGAGGGGGAGCTGCCAGCTGCAAGAGTGAGCTCAGATAGTCCCTGAGATGAAAGGCTGGAGGACACAAGCAACACTTGATCTCCCACCAGGGCACGAAAACAATAAACTCACATTGTCTCCCTCCAAACCGGACTCATGGGAAAAAAGGAACCTTGGACCTCCTTAAATGAATGTTCCAGAAGCAAGGAAGCAGATATGAAGCATTAATATCATTAACCAACCCTAAATAATCACAGGCCCGGCACTTGGAAATGAAGGGATAAACTGGACCAGCAAATAAGGGCTTTCTGGAAAGATTTCAGAAAGGCTTCCCTGCCCTTCTGGTTCATGGCAAAGCAATGTGATAATATAATAGAAAGCGAGAGGCCTGAGTCCCATTTGTCCGGAAGACTTGAGTTCAAATCCGGCCTCAGTCACTTAACTAGCCCCTCAGTTTTATCTCTCTGTCTACGTAATTGTGTGAGGACAGGAAGCCAGTGGGCTCATGGGAAATGTAGTTCAAGGACCCCCAACTTTCCAGTAACACATCCTGAGCAAGTCACTTAACCTCTGCTTCAATTTCCCCAGTGGTAAGATGAGAATAATAATAGTAATAATAATAGCATAACTACTTCCCAGAGTTGTCATGTTTAGTCATTTTCAGCCATGTCCGACTTTGTGACCATTTTGAGGTTTTCTTAGCACAGACACTGGAGTGGTTGGCCCTTTTTCACATCATTTGACAGAGGAGAAAACTGAGGCCAAGAGGCTGAAGTGACTTGTTCAGTTGCATAGCTAGTAAGTGTGTGAAGCCAGGTTTGATGAAGAAGATGAGACTCCACTGTGCTATTGCTATTGGTGGAAACCTTATAATGCTACTGTGATGCTGCTGCTGCTTCCTGGCTCTGTCATCTGCCCGGGACTTGCCCCTGGCGCTCTCTCTCTGTCTCTTTCTGTCTCTCTCTCTGTCTCTCTCTGTCTCTCTCTCTGTCTCTCTTTGTCTCTCTCTCTGTCTCTCTGTCTCTCTCTCTGTCTCTGTCTGTCTGTCTGTCTGTCTGTCTGTCTGTCTCTCTCTCTCTCTCTCTCTGTCTGTCTCTCTGTCTCTCTGTCTCTCTCTCTGTCTCTCCTGAGATACCCCCCCCCTCCTCTCCTCTGGTTTCCTTTGAGCCTCAGCCAAAGTTGGGCTTTCCCTGGGGACCCTTTCCCCATTCCCCTCAGCATTCCTGCCTTCCTTCTCCTGACTAGGTCCAATTTATCCTGCATATGGCTGTTGGTGCTCAGCTGTTGGCATGTCTTCTCCCTCATTAGACTCCTGGGGTGGGGCTCTTTTCTGCCTTTCCCCAGCACTCAGCACAATGTCTGGCACACAGTAGGTGCTCAATAAATGTGGACTCTGATTCTGCGTTGCATTTTGCCACTGCATCCAGGGGATCATCAATGGTTTTTCCACCTGCCCTTCTGTTGCTCCCATGGGTCTTTCCCTCATTCCCTTGCTCTGCTCTCTTTGGGGTTCTCTGCTTTATTGTCTCCTCAGCTGCAGCCCTGTGGCCCAGCCCGTCCAGGAACTTTTAAAACAACGTATTTATTTCTTTTTATTTTTTTAAACCCCGACCTTCTGTCTTAGAGTTGATACTCTGTGTTGGATCCAAGGCAGAAGAGTGGTAAGAGCCAGGCCATGGGGGTCAAGTGACTTGCCCAGGGTCACACAGCTGGGAAGTGTCTGAGGCCAGATTTTTTACACCCTCACCTTCCATTTTAGAATCAGTACTATGTATTGGTTCCAAGGCAGAAGAGCAGTAAAGGCCAGGCAGTGGGGGTGAAGTGACTTGCCCAGGGTCACACAGGTAGGAAGTGTCTGAGGCCAGATTTGAACCCAGGACCTCCTGTCTCCAAGCCTGGTTCTCCATCCATTGAGCCACCAGCTAGCCCCCTAAAACAATGTATTTCAATGGGGTTGGTTTTTCGTCTGGATAAAAACCTGATTCTAAGGAGGGGTCTATAAGCTCTCCCAGAATGCCAAAGGAGTGCAGGACCCAGAAAAGGTGAAGAGCCCCTGTCCTATTAGAATGAGAGCTCCTCAAGAGGAGAGACTGTCTCACTGATATGTCTGTATGCCCAGCACTGAGCACATAGTAAGCATTAAAAGATGCTTTATTTTTTCAGTGTAAGGAGCAACTGGGTGGCTCAGTGGATAGAGAGCCATATCTGGAGTTTGGAGGTCCTGGGTTCAAATCTGCCCTCAGATACTTCCCAGCTGGGTGACCCTGGGCAAGTCACTTCACCCCCATTGCCTAGCCCGTACCGCCTTTCTGCCTTAGAACAGATACACAGCATTGATTCTAAGATGGAAGGGGAGAGGTTAAAAGATGTTTTCTCATTCATTCATTCATTCATTCATTCATTCATTCATTCATTCAAATATTTCTTCCCAGTTCCAACACTTTGCATGCTCTGCTCGCCGATCCTCTTCTCATATCTCATGTTCTCCAATCCTTTCTGTCTCTAATGCCTTGTGAAAGACCAAAGAGGACTCGAGTGAGCATCCCTGAGCTTCAGCTAACTTCCACCCACTTGGGACTCCTTTGTAGTTCTGCCTGAAAAGGGAATTCTTGATTACCTCAAGTCTAGCCTGGCATCTTGCTGAGAGCAGTCGCCGTGCCAGGCCCGTTCACGTTAGGTGCACACCCACGATTTCTTTGTGTCGGAGACGTGGTTAGAACCCAGGTCTCCTCACAACAAACCCCTGGGTGCCCGGCTGCCGCACAGCCGCAAGAGTCCAAGAATTGCTTCTACATGGAATTGAAAAAAAATAAAATTCAGGGGATAGCCACGTGACTCAGACCTGGTACGGGAGGTCCTGGGTTCAAATCTGGTCTCAGACACTTCCCAGCTGGGTGACCCTGGGCAAGTCACTTCACCCCCATGGCCTAGCCCTTACCACTCTTCTGCCTTGGAAATGCTATACAGTATTCATTCTAAGATGGAAGGGAAGGCTTTTAAAAAGTAATAATAATAGGGGGCATCTGGGTGGCTCAGTGGACAGAGCACCTGGCCTGGAGATGGGAGGTTCTGGGTTCAAATGTGACCTCAGACGTTTCCTAGCTGGGTGACCTGGACAAGTCACTTGACCCCCATTGCCCACCCCTTACCACTCTTCTGCCTTGGAACCAATACACGGTATTGACAGTAAGATAGAAAATAAGTGTTTTTAAAAATCTGGCCTCAGATACTGTATGACCCTGGGCAAGTCACTTCACTCCCATTGCCTAGCTCTCGCTACTCTTCTGTTTTAGAATCGATACTATAATCATGGAAAAAAAATATTCTAAATGAGTAAACTTTTTAAAAAAAAGGATTGATACTAATGGGTCACCTAAGTGACATGGTGGATAGAGAGCCAGGCCTGGAGACAGGAGGCCCAGGCTTCAAATGTGGTCCCAGAGACTTCCTAGCTGGGTGACCCTGGGCAAGTCACTTAATCCCTACTGCCTAGACTTTACTGCTCTTCTGCCTTAGAGCCAATACATGGTATTGATTCTAAGGCAGGAGGTAAGGGTTTAAAAAAATAATAATAACATTGCATATGCTACCTAGCCATGTGACCTTGGGCAAGTCACTTAACCCTCCTTGCCTAGACCTTACCACTCTTCTGCCTTGGAAACAATACTTAATATTGATTCTTTTTTTAAATTTTAAAAATTAATTAATTAACTTTTAATTAATTAATTTTAAAAAATTATTTTATTATGTTTTTATTTTAATAACAAATTTCCACATAAGTTTTCTGAAGTTATAAGACCAAATTGTCTCCTTCCCTTCTTCCCTTCCACCTCCCGGGAGTGGCAAGCAGTTCTATCTGGATTATCCATGTATTATCACACAAAACAGATTTCTATATTGTTTATTTCTGTAAGTGAGCAATCTTATAAAACCCAACCCCCCCAAATATAAATCCAAATAAACAAGTGAAAGATCATCTGCTTCCATCTGCATCCCGACTCCCACAGTTCCCTCTCTGGAGGTGGACGGCATTCTTTGCCCCAAGTCCCTCAGAATTGTCCTGGATCATTGGATTGCAGAGAGTAAGTAGCTCAGTCTGTCACAGCTGATCATTTCCCACTATTGCAGTTACTGTATACAATGCTCTCCTGGTTCTGCTTATTTCACTCTGTATCAGTTCATGGAGGTCTTCCAGCTCTTTCTGAAATCATCCAGTTCATTGTTCCTTTCAGCACAAGAATATTCCATCGCCATCATCGACCATGGTTTGTTCAGTTGTCCTCCAATCGATGGCCGCCCCCTCAGTTTCCCATTCTTTGCCACCACAGAAAGAGCGGCCATGAATATTTTTGTACCAGGAGATCCTTTCCCCCTTTTCTGATCTCTGGGATACAGAGCCAGTGGCGGCATTATTGGATCGAAGGGCCCACTTAGTATTGATTCTGAGACGGAAGGGAAGGGTTTCGAAACAATAAAATTCAATTAAAAATGTGTAGGAGTCATCGGCCACCTCCTGCCTCACAGGGTGCCTCCCCCAGCAGACAGCTCCTTCAGGTTCAAGATCCACCGTGAGGCGGAACCCCTGCATTTTGGGGCTAGCTTCGTTGGGGCTCTGGCTTTGTACAGCGAAGAGCTTGGCATTAGGAGCAAGGGAATGTCTGCTGGACCAGAGAAGGCCATTTCTTCCGAGGTGAGGAAAAACTGATGGGGCCCTTCAGTGAGCAGGACTGGGAAGAGTTTTCCCTATTCCAGTGGCTGAGCATCTGAGGGTTTCTGCCTTTCCTAAAAACAAGTTGGAGCAGAAAACCCCCGGGATGGCTGAGAAGGGGAGATAGGGAGCACCTCATCTGAGAAGGGGGCTAAAAGACTTTGGGGCTAAGGAAGCCAACAGACTGGCATTCGTAGAAGACGCTAGCATCTCTGAAGGGTTCCAGGTGTGAGTCGCCCCTTCCCGGGTGGGCACATGCCCTGCAAGGCATACATGTTCCCCATGTGAAGCCTTCTGTACCTTCTTCCTCTGTGGGCCCACTTTCCCTCTGAAGCTGTGTGTATGCGGGAAAGCACCCCCAACTTTACAGAGGGACCTGTTGCATTACTACCTTTTTAAACTGTTATTTCTCACTTTGAAAACTTTATTTTTACTTGAACCAAACTCTCAAAAGCTATCTTTTAACTTAGCCCCAAATGCCTTTGCTTTGAACTAGTGCTGTCCTCCGGCTGATTAGAAAAAATAAACACATCAGTGGGGGCCTCTGAACTCGAGGTTTGAGGAGATGCAGACCCACAGAGCACCTCGAGCCCGGGGTAACCTTGTGTAGGGGACCCACTGTGCCGGCGTGAGGCGCCCCCAGGTCCTCCTCCAGTAAGACGGGCAACTGAGAGGCAGCGAGGAGGGGCAAGTCAGAGGGACGACAAGAGGCGGCGAGACTTTGAGGAGAGGGGCCAATTGGATAACTGGCGCTTCGAAACCCAACTAGCGGGGGGCAAGAAGCCTTGTTGAACATCTCCATTCATTAGCCCGGGCTGATTGGCAGCGCCATGTTTACCCAGCTCTTGTGCAAAGAATATGAATTATGTCTTTAAAGTGATTACACAGCCTTCTCAGGAGAACTTGGCTGGAGGCAGCCCGGATCAATAAGTGCCTTGTCCCTCCCGGCTTCCCCAGCTTGTGAGATACCTGGAGAAGAGCAGAGCACCTGAACCCGCCCAGGCCGCAGACAGGACGGGGCAGCCTTTAATTACCCCAGATGCCACACACTGCTGCCAGCAGGGAGTCTGCACTGAACTCCAGCATGCTGTTTGCTTGCCGGAGGTGTTCCGAGCTGGAGAGATGTGACCAAGTCAGCCGGCCACTGATGTTTCTCAGTCGCCCTCTTTGGAGGCAACGGAGAGGCCGGGGCCTTTAGAAAATGCCAGTTGGAGGTGCCGGTCGGGCCCCCCTCCCTGCACTCCCTGGCCCCGGGCACAAACGTGCAGAGGGTAGAAAAGCCATGGAGGAGGCAGGGAATGCAGGGAAACAGACAAGGCTAGCCTGGGAAGAGACTTGAAAGCACAGAAAACAGAAGACAAGAGCTGAGAGGGGCTTTGCAGATCCACTGGGCCAGACCAGCCCCCTTTTTACAGAGAGGGAAACTGAGGCTCAGGAAGACGTAACTTACCCAAAGTCACACGCAGAATCCAAACTCTAAAGTCACTCAGCTAGCTTGGCTTACTCATTTTACACAGGGGGAAACTGAAACTCAGGAATAAATGACTTACCCAAAGCCACACACTGAGTCCTAGCTCTGAATAAACCTGGAAAGGCCCTCATAGGCCATCTAGCTTGGCTTCCTCATTTTACAAAGGGGAAGCTGAGGCTCAGGAAGAAATGACTTGCCCAAAGTCTCACACTAAATCCTAGCCCTAAATAGAGCTGGAAGGGTCCTCATATTCCATCTAGTTTACTTCCTCATTTTACACAGGGGAAACTGAGGCTGAGGAAGAAATGACTTACCCAAAGTCACACACTGAATCCAACTCTAAATAAAGCTGGAAGGGCCCTCATATCCCATCTAGCTTGGCATCCTTATTTTACAAAGAGGAAACTGAGGCTCAGGAAGAAATGACTTACCCAAAGTCTCACACTAAATCCTAGCCCTAAATAGAGCTGGAAGGGCCCTCATTTTCCATCTAGTTTACTTCCTCATTTTACAAAGAGGAAACAGGCTCAGGAAGAAATGACTTACCCAAAGTCTCACACTGAATCTAACTTTAAACAGAGCTGGAAAGGCCTTCATCTAGCTTGGCTTCCTGATTTTACACAGAGGAAACTGAGGCTGAGGAAGAAATGACTTACCCAAAGTCACACATATTGAATCCTGGCTCTAAATAAAGCTGGAAGGGTCCTCATATTCTATCTACCTTGGCTTCCTCATTTTACAAAGGGGAAACCGAGGCTCAGGAAGAAATGACTTACCCAAAGTCACACACTGAATCCTATCCCTAAATAGAGCTGGAAGGGCCCTCATATGCCACCTAGGTTGGCTTCCTCATTTTACAAAGTGGGAAACCGAGGCTCAGGGTCCCCCAATCTGTTAATGGTCGAGCTGGGAGAACGACATTTGTAAAAACCTGATGGAGTTGTCTTGGGGAGCAGAGGGGCTAAAGTCCACAACCCACTTTGCCAAGGTCTCTGTCGTTCCCATGCAGTACTGCTGCAGTTTCAGTGGGTTCTTGCCTCCAGATACGAACACTCCATCTGGGGTCCAGTTTCTGATTCTGCTGATGACTGGGCAGCCCTGAATGACTCTGGGCCTCCTTGGGATGGGGCAGAGACAGGATGTAAGCTCAAGGGCTCTGTCTCCTTCAGTCCTCTGTCCACTTTCCCCACGGTGGCCTCCCATCTTCTCAAAGGCCACTTTCAGCTGAAACGTTCTGGCTTGGGCAGAACCAAGATGGCGGCTTAGGAGCAAGGAAAGCCCAAACCACCATTCTGACAATCCATCAGAGGTTCAAGGCCCCTTCTAGCTCTGACCTGCTCTTTTCTCAGGCCCCTTCTGATAGGCAGTCTGCATTATAAGGCCCTTCCAGCTCCTTGATCTAAGGTGGTGGTCTCCCCACTTTTTGGATAGTGCACCCCCAGCGGGCAGAAAAGTACCCATTGGGCAGAGCACTGTCCCATAGTCTTAGGGCAGTTTTAAGCTATGAACATTTTCAACTGCACTGAGATTTTGGGGACGGTCTCCATTTTATACAAAAGATGGAAAGCATTGACATTGCAAAAGGATGAGAGGAAACACTAGGGAGCCATCGAAGGTTGTTGAGTACACAAGTGACCCAGCCAGGCTGGAGCTTTAGGAAAATGCCATATATAGCCTTTGTGATGGATGCCTGAACTAGAGGACTGAGTGTATGCCAGACAAGAAGGATGGAGATGGGAGAGATTTAGAAGTACAATTTAGTACCAGGTCGCGTATGTGGGGAGGATCGTCAGTGACCAATCAGGGACAACAGAGATTGAAACGCTTTGTAGCTAGGAAGATGGGGCTGCCCTCCACAGCAACAGAGAGCTGGGTGGGCACTCCTGAGCCCAGACTTTAGAAGACCCCAGTTCAAATGCAGCCTCAGACATTTGTATGACCTTGGATAAGTCACTCGATCTCTGTGTGCCTCAGTTTCTCTAACTGTAAATAAGGATCATAATAACGCCTCCCTCCCAGGGATATGGAGAGGACCAAATGGGATGATATTTATAAAAAAAGTGCCTGGCAAATAGTAGGCACTTCATGCCTGTTTCCTTCCTGGCTTTGGAGCACAAGGAAACCTGATGCCATCTTCAGTCTGTCCAAAGTCATCAATGCCCTGCGCTGGCTGCCCCTGACATAGAGCTCTTAGGCTTCCAGCTCTGGGCCACGGAGTCTATCTTCCAGGAAGCGCCTGCTGTCCTGAGATGATATGGGCACAGGGGACAGCTGTGGGCAGCTGGCTGGGCCCTGGGCTGCTCTGGGTCTGATTACCCAGAATTCCAAGGGGTTGGAGTGGGGCAGTGTCAGAGTGGAAGAGGGCCTGCCCTTGGACTGTCTACAGGGGGGAGAGCTCGGGAGGGATGAGATTCTGCTGGGAACTGCACTTCTGGTTGATCACACACACCACAGCCTTCTGGGGTCAAGCCACGGCCCCCACTTTATTTGTTTATCAGAAACCCCTCCCTTCCAGCTTAGACTCAATACTGTGTATGGGTTCCAAGGCAGAAGAGCAGAAAGGGCTGGGCAGTGCAGTTAAGTGACTTGCCCACAGTCACCTGGCTAGGAAGTGCTTGCAATATTATTATTATTAAAAAGAAACCTTTCCTTCCACCTTAGAGTCAATACTGTTCCAAGGCAGGAGAGTGGGAAGGGCTGGGCAATGGGGGTGAAGTGACTTACCCAGGGTCACCCAGCTAGGAAGTGGCCGAGGCCAGATTGGAACCCAAACTCTCATCTCCGGCCCTGGCTCTCCACCTACCCAGCTGTCCTGGCCCCCACTTCGGAGACCTCTACTTTGTAAGGACCCTCCTGACTAATGTTCAATGTCCTTTTTGGATCTAATGTTCTACTTTCTAGAGCAGTGGGTAGAGTGCCGGCCTTGGAGTCAGGAAGGTCTGAGTTCAAATCTAGCCTCAAATACTTGCTAGCTGCGTAACCCCGTGTGCCTCAGTTTCCTCCTCTGTCAAATGAGTTGGAGAAGGAAATGGTGGACCACTGGAGGATTTTTGCCAGGAAACCCTCTCCCCCCCCGGAGATGGCTGAACGACTGAATTCAGGGTTCTAAGGCTCTTCTCCCCCCACACGTTCTAGGTGCCCTACTGCCCTGCATAACCTGGGCCCTGACATTCCTCAGAACTCTGGGGCTCCGTCTCCTGGGGTCCCTGCGGCCTTGAGACTGGGTGTTCGGAGGGCCCTCTCGGCTCCGACATTGTCTCTTCTCGACTCGGGTCTTCTCTCCCTCCGACAGGCTCCAGAAATATTTGGAGAATGAGCAGCCACCCAAGGGGGCCCCTGGAATCCAGGGCTCCTGCCAACTCCTCCTCGGCAGGCCTGGGTGCCGAGCTTGTGATGCTGCCGGAGGATTAAGCTGTGCTCTCGCTCCCCCTCTCCCCCCTCTCTCTTCCTCTCTCCTGCCTGCCCCCCACTCAGGCCTCCGGTGCTTTGGCTCTTAGCAGCTGGTGCCTGGAAACCGGAGCTGGAGGAAGCTTAATGAGAAGTGAGTCAGGAGGGACGATGCGAATTAGCTAGCCGGGCCGAGACAGCGGGACGGAGGGAGGGAGGGAAGGAGGGAGGTAGAGGGGGGAGCCTTGCAGGCCAGTCGCTGGGGCCGGAGGATGCCAGGAGGGGCTTTGGGGGGCTCCACGGGGCAGCATGGCAAGGGCTCTCCCACAGAAGAGGGGCCATTGGTTGTGCTTGAAGGCAGGGCCAGGAACCATGGGCAACGGAAAACACCAGACTGAGGATCAGAGGATCTGGCTGTCAAGCTGAGAGTTCTGTCCTACTCTAAAACGAACAACAGCTACATATATGTGTGTGTGTGTGTGTGTGTGTGTGTGTGTGTGTGTGTGTGTGTATCTTCTCCCTGAATTCAAATCCAGCTTCAGACACTTACAAACTGGGTGACTCTGGAAAAATCGCTTTAATTACCCTGTCGGCCTCAGTTTCCTCCTCTGTCAAATGAGCTGGAGAAGGAAGTGGCCAACTAGCCGGGTGACCCTGGGCAAGTCACCGAACCCTGTCGGCCTCAGTTTCCTCCTCTGTCAAATGAGCTGGAGGAGGTAATGGCCAACTAGCCGGGTGACCCTGGGCAAGTCACTGAACCCTGTCGGCCTCAGTTTCCCCCTCTGTCAAATGAGCTGGAGAAGGTAATGGCCAACTAGCCGGGTGACCCTGGGCAAGTCACTGAACCCTGTCGGCCTCAGTCAGAGGGGGAAACTCTGACGAATGAGCTGGAGAAGGAAATAATGAACCACTCCAGTCTCTTGGCCAAGAAAACCCCAAATGGGGTCACCGAGTCAGTCAGATAGGACCGAAATGCCTGAACAACAATGAAATATCTCGTTTTGTCCTAGGAGACAGTTGGTCTTATGCCCGTTTTGTTGTTGTTGAGTCACTTTTCGGTCATCTCCAACTCTTCATGACCCCTTCTTGGTAAAGATGCCATTTCCTTCTCCAGCTCATTTGACAGAGGAGGAAACTGAGGCATGATGCCGCACTGCTAGCTAGCATCTGAGACAGAATTTGAAATCAAGGCTACCTGGCTCTAGGCTCAGCTCTCTCTCTGCCATGCCATGGAGCCATCCCAGTTTATTACCTGTAGGCCCTTGGCTAAGTCACTTCCCTGCGGGGCTTCGGCTAGCTCATTTATAGCTGCAGGGCCTTTGAGGTGATCTTTCTAACTTTACCTCCCTCTCCCCTGGGTCCTAAAGGGAAGGCAGAAAGAGCTGAGCTTGATGCAAGGAAGGGAAGCCATTCTGGTAACTGATGCTCTCTCCAGACAGAATGGGTCATTGGGTCATGAGTTCCATCTTGGAGAAGAGAAGCCACCAGACGCCCCGTCCCACAACGGGAAGCCCATGCGCTGGGCATGCCAGAGAGGATGTTCCAATGCAGGTCCGAGATGGCCTCTGAGATGTCTGAGACTTTGAGACTCAATGACTTCAAGGAACAGATGCAGAGAAGGGCCGACTTCCAACTCCGCCCCCCACCCCCACCCCAAGCCCAGGGAAAGTTGGGCTTCCTTGCTCCTTTACTCAAGTCCAAACCGTCCCAGACCTCCTATCCTCAATCCCTAGCAAGGAGTTCTCTAAGATTGAGGAATCAAAACTGCCTGACAGGTAGTGATTTCCTCATTAGTGGAAGGATTCAAGTGGAAAGATCACTTGGCTCTGATATTGTAAAGGGGATTGGTGGTTCTCTAAGCAGAGTCTCAAACTGCCCACCCCAGGAATCAACAGGGCTTTGGGATCACAATTCCTCCCGTTAATGCCCACAATCCTCCACCCACAGAACTTCTCTTAGAACTAACGGTGTTTGTCAAATGGCCAGTGACCTGGGGAAGAATCAGATCAATTCACTTTTTCTTTTTAATTTTGATTTAGAATATTTCCCCCTAGTTACATATTTCATGTTCTTTTCCCTTCCCCCAACCCCCCAACCCCCTTAGCCGACCCACAATTCCGCTGGGTTTTACATGTATCATTGATCAGGACCTAATTCCATATCATTGATAGTTGGCTAGAGTTATCGTTTAGTGTCTCCATCCCCAATCATATTCCCATCAACCCATGTGATCAAGCAGTTGTTTTTCTTCTGCGTTTCCGCTCCCACAGTTCTTCCTCTGAATGTGGTCACTTTTCTTTCTCAGCAGTCCCTCAGCCTTGCTCTGGATCTTTGCACTGCTGCTAGTAGAGAAGTCCACTTTCCATAGAAAGACCAGCGATAAAGCCAACAAAAAGCAAGCAAACACTTTCTCCAACACTCAAGGCCCCAGGAAGCCCATCTCGTTTTCTCTCTTCTAGCCAGAGGGGGAAATGGAGAGTCCAGCCTAGTTTTGGCACTGGGGCCCTGCCCTAGTCCAGTGGGAGAGAGAGAGAGAGAGAGAGAGAGAGAGAGAGAGAGAGAGAGAGAGAGGAGACTCTTGAATGCCTGCATAAATAGGGTATCTGTCTGGGTTCCAGTGCTTTAAAGAAAATCCCTCATTCTCTGTCTTAGAATCAATACTATTGGCTCCAAGGCAGAAGAGTGGTAATGGCTAGACAATAGGGGTTAAGTGACTTGCCCAGGGTCACCCAGCTGGGAAGTGTATTATTATTATTATTATTATTATTATTATTAAAAACCTTCCCTTCCACCTTAGTCAATACTATGTATTGATTCCAAGGTAGAAAAAAGCGGCATGGGGGTTAAGTGACTTGCCCAGGGTCACCCAGCTAGGAAGTGTATCTACTATTATTATTATTATTATTATTATTATTATTATTATTATTATTAT
>NC_058136.1:68555474-68571010 GCF_016433145.1 Gracilinanus agilis | reverse complement strand
AGATCATTTATTAAGATTTTACAGTGTGCCAGGCACTGTGCTAAGTGCTGGAACAAGTGATAAAAAAGTTAATTCCTCTCCTCAAGGAGTTTTCATTCCAGGATGGCAACATGACATATAAAAGAGAACTGCAGAGCAGAGATTGTAAGCACTGGTGGGAAGAGAAGTGAGCACGGATGGCCTGGGTACTTCCTTAAATAATGGTTCTGGGCAGGAAATTGTGATTTGGAAGAGGAGGCCACAGGGGGCAAAAGCATCTCTAGGGTGAGAGGGTTGCAAGGCCAAAGCTGGAAAATATATGAAGAGATATGAGAAGCTCTTTTGCTCCTTCCCATTCCTTTGCAGGAGTGAAAGGTACATGAATGGGGGAACATTGTGTGCATTTGCATATTTTTCATATTTTTCTATATATTGATCACTTTTGCTAATTTCTTCCTTCTTCTTCCTTTTCTTTTTTTTTTTAACCCCTCACGTTCCATCTTGGAGTCAATACTGTGTATTTGGCTCCAAGGCAGAAGAGAGGTAAGGGTGGGCCATGGGGGTCAAGTGACTTGCCCAGGGTCACCCAGCTGGGAAGTGTCTAAGGCCGGATTTGAACCCAGGACCTCCCATCTCTAGGCCTGGCTCTCCATCCACTGAGCCACCCAGCTGCCCCTGCTTCCTTTTCCTCCGCAACAACTCTTTGCTATGCGGGCTGGCCCTCTGGGATGGGGGGACATTTAGGTGATGTAAAAACAAAACATGCCAATTTGACACATTTTCAGAACGGATTGCCGGGTGACTTTGGAGAGAGGAGGCTTAGGTGGGGGGTCAGACAGTAGATTTCAAGGATTTTGATTAAGAAACATGGCAGAGCTAGAAATGCCAGCTTGAGGGGATTTTAGGGTCTAGAAATGTTTTTTTTTTAATTTAAAGAATGGGGGGAAACTTGGCCGTGCTTGAAGGCAGTGGACAAGGGAATAAATGGCAGAGCCGGGATTCCAACCCACATCCTTGGACTGCAGATACCCATTTGCATGGCGCCATGATGCTTTAGACCATGAAAACCTATTTCCCGGGGAAGGGAAAACTGCGTCCCCTTCACGAGAGGGCTGCTGGGATCTGCTCTTGCGAGCGTTTCCAGGTCCATTGGTGCCGCCGTCCCATTTCTCAGGCAGCCTTCGCCGAGCCCCCCGTCCGAGGCCGGGCCAGTAGGCCTGGCGCTCTCTTGTTGGGCCCTGCTGACCTGCACTTGAACAGACATTTTGAAACCAATTGGAACTGATTTTGTGTGCAGCTGCTCTCTCGCTCTGGCCTCTGACTCCTGCTTGTAAGATTCCGCCTTCTTGCAGCATCTTGTCATGTCCGACGTTGTCTCTTTGCCTGCAGCGTGAGCTTTGGTAACAGGAGGTACCTTTTGTTCAGCACCCTGGCTGGGCCGGACGCGAGCCTTCCAGCTCCTCCGGCTTTGCTGCTTCCCTCGCCAGCAGCCTTTGAAGGGCTGTTTGGGCATGCAGCACCAATCCTGAGTGCTGGGCAGAGCCTCGCTCTGCATTCGCCACCTCACCGAGTTGTTTCTCTACTTGTTTTTTTCCAAACTTCCCTTCATTGTCTTTAAGAAAAAAAATATCTGTTTTCTCCAGTGCCAGGTAAAAGCTCCCTCCTTCCCTTCCCTCCCCCTCATTTTATTTTTTATTTTTATTTTTTGAAACCCTTAACTTCTGCGTATTGGTTCCTAGGTGGAAGAGTGGTCAGGGTGGGCAATGGGGGTCAAGTGACTTGCCCAGGGTCACACAGCTGGGAAGTGGCTGAGGCCGGGTTTGAACCTGGGACCTCCCGTCTCTAGGCCTGGCTCTCCATCCACTGAGCCACCCAGCTGCCCCATCTCCCCCTCATTGAGAAGGTGAGTGATTCCATGGAGCTTGTATATGTGCAACATGCAAATGCGATACTGCAACATGTAATAAACAGCATGCAAGACAGATTTCCAGATTAGTCATGTTGGGAAAGAGAACACAGACCAAAAAGACCCTCCTAAGAAAAATCGAGTAAAAACAGTATGTTTCAGTCTGCATTCAGGCTCCAGCCGTTCCTTCTCAGGAGGTAGAGAGCTTTTCTCATCACGAGTGCTTTGGGGTCGTCTTGGATCATTGTGCTGCTGACAACAGCCAAGTCATTCACAGCCGATCATCGTACGAGATTGCTGTTACTGTGTACACTGACCTCTTGGTTCTGCCCATTTCACTCTGCTTCAATTTTCCAAAGTCATCTTGCTCATCACTTCATTTTTTAAAAACTCTCACCTTCAGCCTTAGAATTAATACTGTGTATTGGTTCCAAGGCAGAAGAGCGGTAAAGGCCAGGCAGTAGGGTGGAGTGACTTGCCCAGGGTCACAAGGCTAGGAAGTGTCTGAGGCCAGATTTGAACCCAGGACCTCCCATCTCTGGGCCTGGCTCGCCATCCAGCTGCCCCCATGCTCATCGTTTCTTACAGCACCATAGTATTCCTCGCTTGGCCATTCCCCAATTGATGGCCATCTCTTCCTTTCCATTTCCAATTCTTTGCCACCATAAAAAGAGCTGTCGTAAATATTTTCGTACACACCTTTTTTTTTATCTCTTTTGGGCACAGATCTAGTAGTGGGATTGCTGGGTCAAAGGACATACTCAATCTTATAGCCCTTTGGGCAGAGTTCCAAATTGCTCTCCAGAATGGGTGAACCACAAACTTGTCTCCATGATGACTTCAGGCTGCCTGAGAGATGAGCCGTAGGTGCTTGAGACTTTCCAGTAGCCTCCTCCCCTGTGGTGTCCCATCTAGGACTCAGATTCCTCCCCAAAGAACAATAGTTTCTAGAGCTCATACTAGGATACTTGCCCATAGGCACCAGTCGGGGGTGGTGAGTGGTGGAGAAGCGAGTTTCCAAGTTTGGGGACTAATGGATGGAGGGGGTTGCTGCTTGGTTTGAGGAGGATTGTGAGACCTGGGGATTGCCTGGGCTGAGAACCTCGATGATGTTTATTTTATTTATTTTGAATATGCTGGTTAGAGTTTTCTAAATGTCTGCTGTAGATGAACCACGACGCACACTTATGAAGTCAAAGAAGTCAATGATTTAGCAAAAGGGATGCTACTAGCTACCAAGATGGGGGATCGAGTCATGATCTGGTTGGGTAGCCCCCACACACCATCTTAGACTAGTGATTTCCAAAGTGGGGACTGAGCTCTCTGGGAGGACCCCAAGATCCCTTGGCAAGATAACTTGGCGTGATCAGCCAGTTAGAGTGTGGGAAGATGAATCGTATCCACTGATGTGCTGTTAAACATTTAACAACTACTTTGAGGGAAATACCACACGGAAGACATGCCTTTAAGTTGGATCTGAATCATTAACGTTTTGCCATTGTCTCCTTAAACCAAGACGATCAACACAAAAATCAATCAAGACGGATGTGTAAACTCTGATAATTTCCATAGTACAGATGCTTGCACTGATAATTTAATAATTGGCTCTTGGGAACCGTTTTGAGGAGGCTCCAGCCAGCCCCTGGTTGTATCTCACACCCCATCCCCCCCATAATAGACAGTTGTAGGCCTTGTCTCTAAGGTAACTGCCTCCATCATAACTTCACCTATGATCTTCAATATTCTCCCATTGTGATCCAAGCAGCTAGCCTCCAGTTTCTGTTCGAGCTTCCTACTTCTCTCCTTCCCTACTGTGGGGTTGGGCCCTCTGGACTTCAACCTGGCCACTCATGTCGGCAGTAGTGCAGGCAAATTGCATCGTTGATCTCCATACATGATCTTTCCTTACAAACCCATCCTTCTTCTGAATTTCCTTATTTCTGTCCAGAGTACCAGCCTTCTCCCAGCTCCCCAGATTCTCAGCCACCTTGGTGTCATCCATGACTCCTTTCTCACGCTCACCCCACATCTCCAACTTGTTGCCTAGTCTCGTTTCTACTTTTAGAACTTTTCTCCTCTATACGTCCTATTCTCTCCACTCACACAGCTGAATCACTTTCTACCCGGACCATTTTCTCTCTCACTCCGATCTATCCTCTATTCAGTTGCCCAAGTGATTTTTGTGAAGTTCAGGGCTGACCACGTTACTCCTCCACTTGATAAACTCCAGTGGCTCTCCTTTGCTTCCAGGGACAAATACAAAATGCTCTATTTGGCATTCAAAGCTCTTCACAACCTGGACTCTGTTCCCCATCCCTGGAACACTCTCCCTCCTACTTTCTGCCTCTTGAAATCCCTAGTTTTCCTTAAGATTCAAGTTGAGGGTCATAGCTAGACCTCACAGTTTCCATTGTCTTCCTTCTCACATTACCTGCTGTTTCATCCACATGTGTCTTGTATATACTTCCGCAGTGTCCCTTGAGGTTGCATGATAAAGGGTCATATCCTACTTCAGTGGAGGCATAACTACCCTCTTCCTACTTCCTATCAGTTAGGTTGGCTCTTTTCATTGACTGCTGAACAAGAACTCTGGCTATATTAAGGAGAACTCTGTTCCTCAGACTTTTCTTTTTTGCCAGCCACCTGACTCAGCACCCGTGAGCTGTAGAGGCTATTCCCACTTCCTTCTCCCCCTCCCCACTACTGATCTTATGGAGATCAGGAACTTTGAGATCATTATACTTTGGGACTAGAAAGAAGGAGAAGCCCAAGGAAAAGAGCCCTTCTCTCTTTGGGTTAAAAGCCATGGATGTCCAGTCTCATAGACTGCCTACCATTTGTATTTTTTCTTCTTATGAGATTAGGAAAGGCTTCCCCTACTCAGTCACCCAGGCATTAGAGAATAGGGTCCTGGAGCAGCAACAGAGCCAGGCCTGCCAGGTCAGTGTAGGGGGAAAGAGCTGCCCTTAGGGAGAAAGAAGTCATAGGGCTTAGAAAGAACTCCCTTGGTGTCGATTGGGTTGTACTTAATGGAGATGAACTCTGTGGGAATAATCTTATTGCTAGTGTCCCAGGGAGGCTGGAATACTAGACTCTCAACTGATTGGAACCATGCTGTGATTCTTTACTACTTAGCATTCCCTTTCCCAGGTGGGAATAAAATTGCCTGTTCTATACCCCATTCATGCTTCTTTCTCTTAACTTTTTTTAAGCCCTATGGGTGAGGGAGGACCTTGTGAACTAGAGAAAAAATAGAATTCCTCTTTGGGAATTCAAAGTGAGGGTTATATTGGAGCACTGGGAGCCTAGTTTCCATATTGGAATGATGAACCCAGGGGAAATTGGAAGGGCAGGTAAAGGATTGGGATTGGTGAAGGTTGCCAAGGTCTGTGACCTCAGACTAGGGGTGCCTGGTTAGCTGCTGTCTTAGACTTAGAGGTGCCCATGTTGAACCTCCTGCAAGAATGCAAACTCGAGGGCAGGGACTGCTTCATTTCTATCCTTGTATTCTCACAAAGGAGGCTCTTAGTATTGTTTTTAAATTTTTTTTGATTATTAAAATTTTTTTATTTAAAAATATTTTTCCATGTTTACATGATTCATTTTCTTTACCTCCCCTGTTCCCTTTCTCCTCCCAGAGCCAACAAGCAATTCCACTGGGTTGTACAAATGTTATCACTTGGCATCTAGTTCCATATTATTCATTTTTTGCTATAGAGTGATCTTTTAAAGCCTAAACCCCAAATCACATACATACATACATATATATACATACATGTGATAAGTGATGTCATGTGTTTTGCTTTTGCATTTCTACTCCCAGAGTTCTTTCTCTCAATGTGGATAGCATTCTTCCCCATAAGTCCTTCAGGGGTGTCCTGGCTTGTTGCATGGCTACTAGTAGCCAAGTCCATTACACTGGATTGTTCCACAATGTTTCACTTTCTGTGTGCCATGTTCTTTCCTGGTTCTGCTCATTTCACTCTGCATCAATTCACTGAGGTTCTTCTAGTTCATATAGAAATACTCCAGATCATCATTCCTTACTGAACAATAGCATTCCATCACCATCACATACCACAATTTGTTCAGCCATTTCCCAACTGATGGACACCCCCTCGTTTTCCATTTTTTTTTGCCACCACAAAGAGTACAGCTATGAATATTTTTGTAAAAGTATTTTCCTTTATTATCTCTTTAGGACACAAACCTAGTAGTGGTATTGCTGGATCAAAGGGCAGGCATTCTTTTAAAGCCCTTTGCGCATAATTCCATATTGCCTTCCAGAATGGCTGGATTAATTCACAACTCCACCAGCAATGCATTAGTGTTCCAATTTTGCCACATCCCCTCCAACATTTACTTTTTTGTCATATTGACCAATCTGATAGGTATGAGGAGGTACCTCAGAGTTGTTTTGATTTGCATTTCTCTAATTGGGAGAGATGTAGAACACTTTTTCATGTGCTTATTGATAGTATTGATTTCTTTATCTGAAAACTGCCAGTTGATGTCCCTCGACCATTTGTCAGTTGGGGAATGGCTTGATTTCTTGTACAATTGATTTAGCTCCTTATAAATTTTGAGAAATGAGACCTTTGTCAGAGGTTTCTGTTATAAAATTTCCCCCCCCCCCCAATTTGTTGCTTCCCTTCCAATTTTGATTGCATTGCTTTTGTTTGTACAGAAACTTTTAAATTTAATATAATCAAAATTATTCATTTTACATTTTGTAGTGTTTTTTTATCTCCTCTTTGGTCTTAAATTCCTTCCTGACAGGTATACTCCTCTATGTTCACCTAATTTCTCCCTCTTTATATTTAAGTCATTTACCCACTCTGAGTTAATCCTTGTATAGGGTGCAAAATGTTGATCTCAGCCTAATTTCCCCCATACTCCTAGCAGTTTTTGTCAAATAGTGAGTCCTTGTCCCAGAAGCAGGGATCTTTGGGTTTGTTGAACACTATCTTGCTACTCTCATTTATCCCAAGTCTAATCCATTGATCCACCCTTCTATCTCTAAGCCAGAGTTTAGTTTTGATGATCACTGCTTTATAGTATAGTTTGAGATCTGGTAATGCTAGGCCTCCATCCTTCACATTTTTTTCATTAGTTCCCTTGATAGTCTTCATCTTTTGTTCTTCCAGATGAACTTTGAAATAATTTCTTATAGTTCTATAAAAAGTGTTTTGGTAGTTTGATAGGCATAGCACTGGATAAGTAAATTAATTTAGGTAGGATTGTCATTTTTATTATATTAGCTCGTCCTACCCATGAGCAACTGGTGTTTTTCCAATTGTTTAGATCTAGTTTTAATTGTGTGGAAAGTGTTTTGTAGTTGTGTTCATATAGTTCCTGTGTTTGTCTTGGCAAACAGATTTCTAAATATTTTATATTAGGGCAGTGATGGGAAAACTTTTTAAAAAGGGGCCAAAGGAAAGGAAATGCTCATCTGTCAGCCTGTTTCTAAGGCAACTCTTTCAAAGTTTCTTTGTATTGAATCCTACTCATTGTATTCGTCAGATTAGGAATAATGTCGCATGGCCTGATAGAACATTTCAGGAGGCCTTCAGGCCATAGTTTGCCCATCACTGATCTAGGGTGATTTTATTTTATTTTTTGTTTATTTAAAAAATTTTTTTCATTTTGAATATTTACCCATAGTTACATATTTCATGTTCTTTCCCTTTCCCTAAACCCCCAACCCCCCCCCCCTTAGCCGACCCACAATTCCTCTGGGTTTTACATGTATCATTGATCAAGACCTAATTCCATATTATTGATAGTTGGACTAGAGTTATCATTTAGTGTCTCCATCCCTAATATTATCCCCATCAGCCCATGTGTTTAAGCACTTGTTTTTCTTCTGTGTTTCTCCTTCCATAGTTCTTCCTCTGAATGTGACTAGTTTTCTTTTTCATAAGTCCCTCAGCCTTGCTCTGGATCCTTGCGTTGCTACCAGCATAAAAGTCCGTTATGTTCGATTTTACCATCATATCATCTGCAAAGAGTGATAGCTTGGTCTCCTCATTGCCTATTTTAATACTTTCAATTTCTTTTTCTTCTCTGATTGCTACTGCTAGTGTTTCTAGTACTATGTTGAATAATAGAGGTGATAATGGGCATCCTTGTTTCACTCCTGATCTTATTGGGAAGGCTTCTAATTTATCCCCATTGCATACAATGCTTGTTGATGGTTTTAGGTATATACTGTTTATTATTTTTAGGAAAGGTCCTTCTATTCCTATACTTTCCAGTGTTTTCAATAGGAATGGGTGCTGTATTTTGTCAAAAGCTTTTTCTGAATCTATGAGATAATCATGTGATTTCTATTAGTTTGGTTGTTGATATGGTCAATTATGTGGTTTGTTTTCCTAATATTAAACCATCCTTGCATTTCTGGTATAAATCCCACCTAGTTATAGTGAATAATCTTTATGATAACCTGCTATAGCATTTTAGCTATTATTTTATTTAATATTTTTACACATATGTTCATTAAGGATATTGGTCTATAGTTTTCCTTCTGTTTTTGGTCTTCCTGGTTTAGGAATCAGTACCATATCATAAAAAGAATTTGATAAGACTCCTTCTTTGCCTATTTTGTTAAATAGCTTGTAGAACATTGGGGTCAATTGATCTTTAAATGTTTGATAGAATTCACTTGTGAATCCATCAGGTCCTGGTGATTTTTTCTTAGGAAGTTCTTTGATGGCTTGTTCAATTTCTTTTTCTGATATGGGATTATTTAAGTAATCTATTTCTTCTTCGGTTAATCTAGGTAATTTATATTTTTGTAAATATTCATTCATTTCACCTAGATTGCCATATTTATTGACATGTAATTGGGCAAAATAGTTCTTAATAATTACCTTAATTTCCTCTTCATTAGAGGTGAGACCACCTTTTTCATTCATGATACTATTAATTTGGTTCGCTTTAGTTTTTCTTAATTAGATTAACAAATTTTATTTATTTATTTTTTTCAAAATACCAGCTCAATAGTTCTTTTACTTTCAATTTTATTAATTTCTCCTTTGATTTTTAGGATTTCCAATTTGGTCTTTATCTGAGGGTTTTACATTTTTTTCTAGTTTTTTTTTAGTAGCATGCACAATTCGATCATCTCCTCTTTCTCTTTTTGTTAATATGGGGACTCGGGGATATAAATTTTCTCCTTATTACTGCTTTTGCTGTATTCCAAAAATATGGAATCAGATTATTTAATTTCCAATTAATTTTTAATTTGCCTTTCCATGTACCCTTACTAATTATGATTTTTATAACATAATGATCTGAAAAAGTTGCATTTATTATTTCTGCTTTTCTGCATTTGTTTGCATGTTTTTATGCCCTAGTACATGGTCAATCTTTGTGAATGTTCCATGTGCTACTGAAAAGAGAGTATATTCCTTTTTATCCCTATTTACTATTCTCCATATGTCTATTAACTTTAAATTTTCTAAGATTTCATTCATATCTCTTACTTCTTTCTTATTTATTTTTTGGTTTGATTTATCTAGATCCGATAGAGAAAGGTTCAGGTCTCCCACTAGTATAGTTTTATTATCTATTTTCTCCTTAAACTCCAATAGTTTCTCCTTCAAAAATCTGGATGCTCTACCATTTGGTCCATGCATGTTGAGTACTGATATTTCTTCATTGTCTATACTACCTTTTATCAGGGTGTAATTTCCTTCCTTATCTCTTTTAATCAGATCAATTTTTAATTTTGCTTTGCCAGATATCATGATTGAGACTCCTGCCTTCTTTTTCTCAGTTGATGCCCAATAAATTCTGCTGCAACCTCTAACTTTTACCCTGTGTGTGTCTACCTGCCCCATGTGTGTTTCTTGTAGACAACATATGGTAGGGATTTAGTTTTTAATCCACTTTGCTATCTGTTTCTGTTTTATAGTTGAGTTCATCCCATTCACATTCAAAATTATGATTACCATCTGTGTATTCCCCATAAGTTTGATCTCTTCTTTTAGTCCTTCCCTTTTTTCTTTCACTATTTCCTTCTACACCAGTGTTTTGCTTTTAATCAGTCCCTCTTTTCCCCACCCTTATTTTATTTTCCTTCCCCGCTTCTTATTCCCCTCCTATTTCTCTTTAAGGTCTATTAATTGCATGCCCCAACCTTTCCTTTCCTTTTAGTACTCCCTGACCCACTCCTCCCTTTCCTCATTCCCCTTCAACTTCTCTGTAGGGTAAGATAGATTTCTATACCCCAATATATCCAGCTGTTTTTCTCTCTCAGAACTGATTCCACTGAGAGTAAGTTTTAAGTATTACCTATTACCACTTTCTTTCTCCCCTTCTCATAATAGCATTCTTACTTCCCCACCCCATGTGCCTCTTTATGTGGCATAATTTATCCTATTTTTACTTCTTCTTTTCTTTTTCTTAGTACCATCCTCTTTCTTGTTCCCCACTTCATTTTTTTACATGTCATCTTAAACAGTTTAATACCACAACCTTTCCATATGAATATTTCTTCTACCTACTATGATAATGAAAACAATTTTAAGAGTTACAAATATAATTTTCCATGTAGGAATATAATCAATTTGACCTTATTGAAGCCCTTAAAAATTTTCCCCCTCTTGTTTACCTTTTTATGGTTATACTGAATTTTGTATTTGGACATCATATTTTATGTTTAGCTCTGGTCTTTTCTTTAGGAATGCTTGGAAATCCTCTATTTTATTACATGTCCATACTTTCCCTTGAAAGTATATAGTCAGTTTTGATGGGTAGGTGATTCTTGGTTGTCAACCCAGTTCTCTTGCCTTCCTGAATATCATAAGCCTTGTGGTCCTTTAGTGTCGAAGCTGCCAGATCCTGTGTAATTCTGATTGGGGCTCCCTGATATATGAATTGTTTCTTTCTGACCATTTCCAGTATTTTCTCCTTGGCCTAGAAGCTCTTAAATTTGGCTACTACATTCCTGGGGATTGTCTTTTGGGGATTTAACGTAGGGGGTGATCTATGGATTCTTTCAGTGTCTATTTTGCCCTCTTGTTCAAGAATATCAGGGAAGTTTTCTTATATAATTTCTTGTAATCTGATGTCAAGGCTTTTCTTTGTTCCAGGCTTTCATGTAGACCAGTAGCTCTCAAATTGTTTCTCCTGGATCTGTTTGATCAGTTGTCTTTTCAATGAGATATTTTGTGTTTCCTTCTATTTTTTCATTCTTTTGATTTTGCTTTATTAATTCTTGCTGTCTCATGAGATCATTAGCTTCTACTTGCCCAATTCTAGTCTTTAAAGACTGCAGCTATGATATTTTGATTTTTCCTTTTCAGTTTGGTCTGTTCTACTTTCACCAGGTCAATTCTGGTCTCCAATTTACTTATTATTTCATTTTATTTCTGTACCTCTTTTTCCATATGGAAAATTTTGTCTTTTAAGATGTTATTTTCTTTTTGAATTGTTTTCACTTCTTTTTCCCACTTTTCTTCCTATTTTTCTTCTACCTTTTTTACTTGGTTCTTGAACTCCTTTATGAGTTCCTCAAGAGCTTATGACCAATTTCCTTTTTTTTTTTTTTTTTTTTGGCAAGTTTGGATGTGTTTGCTTGTTTCTCATTCTCTGTTGTTGCCTCTGTATTTTGCTCTTTTTCTCCATAGAAATTATCCAGGGTCAAAAGCTTTTCTGCTGCTGCTAATTTCTTTTGCTACTTTTGGATTGTGGTTTCAGCATGTTGGTAGACATTGCTTTCTTAGCTTCTGTCTCACAGGGCTTGGCCTNTTTTCATGGCTTCCAGCAGGTCAATTCTGGCCTCCAATTTGCTTATTACTTCATTTTATTCCTGTACCTCTTTTCCCAGATGGGCAATTTTGTCTTTTAAGTTGTTATTTTCTTTTAGTATTACTTTCATTTCTTTTCCCCACTTTTCTTCCCATTTTTCTTCTATCTTTCTTACTTGGTTCTTGATCCTTTTTGAGTTCCTCCTGAGCTTTTGACCAATTTCCATTTTTTGGAAAGTTTGGATGTGTTTTCTTGCTTTTGACTCTCTGTTGTTGCTTCTGTATTTTGCTCTTTTTCTCCATAGAAATTATCTAGGGTCAAGAGTATTTCTTGCTGTTGCTTATTCCTTTTTCCACTAGTGGATTGGGGTTCCTGCATGTTGATTGCTTTATTAGCTTCTGTCTCACAGGGCTTTGCCTTGGTAGTATCTTCCCTTCCCAGTCAGAAGCCTGAGTGAGAGCACGAAGATCTGTGATCCTCTTTGTGTAGCATGTGCTTTAAAGAGTTTTGCCCTGAGGCTATCTTTCCAGCCCATGCTGCCTCAGTTGTGGTCAGCTGAGTTTCTGCCCAAGCTCTCCTCTTTTCAGCCTTAAGTCTCATTGCCAGGACCTTGCACTGCCCTCAGGGGTAAGTCTGTAGTGCTTTCTCTCTTTTTAAAAAACCCTTACCTTCCATTTTAGAATCAATACTGTGTACAGTATTTGGTTCCAAGGCAGAAGAGCGGTAAGGGCTAGGCAATGGGGATTAAGTGATTTGCCCAGGATCACCCAGCTGGGAAGTGTCTGAGGTCAGATTGGATCCATGGACAAGATGCTCCATCTCTCAGCTCTGGGCATTTTCCCTGGCTGTCTTGCATGCCTAGAGTCTCTCCTTCCTCCACCTTGACTATTGACCTCTTTGGCTTCCTTTAAGTCTCAAATCAAATCCCATCTTCTACAGGAAGTATTCCACAACCCCTCTAATTCCAGTGTCTTCCTTCTGCTAAATGCTCCATATTTATCCTCTAGAGAGCTTATTTGTAGCTGTTTGCCCCCAGTAGACTGTGAGCTCCTTGAGGGCAGGGATTGAGCATCTTTTGCCTTTTTTGTATCCATGGCATTTAGCACAATCCCTAGAACATAAAAGGCACTTAATAAATGTTTACTGAATGACATTTGCCTTTCTTTAGATGTGGTATTTTCCTGGTTTTCATGGGTTCTTCAAGGATCATTGATAGTTGCTCAACGATCTCATTTCCCAGATTTTTTCTATACTTGAGGATGGAGTCATTTGGTCCCAGGGACTTATTTATTAACAAAGATAGTGTGGTACAGTGGAAAGACCATTGAGTTTCTGGTCAAATGTCCCTGGTTTGAGACTTGGTTTCTGATCTCTAGGCCTAAGGTTTCTCTTCTGTAAAACCAGGAACAAGATGGCCTCCAAGGTTCCTTTTAGCTCTAGAGCTATGAAATTATTGTCATGAGTTTGAGAGAGCCTAGATGGGGTCACCTGAGGAAAACATGTCCAAGGTTCCCTTGGAAACTTCTATAGACTCCAAAGATATGATTACCCATTGCTTGAGCCATTTGGGAAATGATGAGATTCCTGGCTACTTCCCACCATTTGGTGGCCCAGCACTGAAATGATTTATTTTAGAATGATGTGGAAACCCTTCCTTCCTCTCATCCCTATGTCCCACACACACCAGGAGGGGGGTCAAGGGGCCATATCTGTTAAGAAGATGCAGCATTTGCCTTGGTCTTTCTTGGTCGTAGGCAGCTAGCTCTGGGCCTGGAGTCAGAAAGTCCAGAGTTCAAATCCAGCTTCAGATATGTATTAGCTATGTGACCCTGGGCAAGACATTTCATCCTGTTTTGCCTCAGTTTTCCCCATTGCAAAATCAGCTAGAGAAGGAAATGGCAAACCACTCCAGTATCTCTGCCACGAAAACCCCACATGTAATCTTGAACAGTCAGACATTGCTTAAATGACTGAATGACTCTTAGTTTTAGTACTCCAAATGGACTCATTTGATTTCAGTGATGGGGAGGAAAGATAGTTTTTCTCTACATCTATAACAGTGATTCCCAAAGTGGGCACCACTGCCCCCTGGTGGGTGCTGCAGCGATCCAGGGGAGCAGTGATGGTCATAGGTGCATTTATCTTTCCTATTAATTGCTATTAAAATTAAAAAAAAAATAATTTCCAGGGGGCTAAGGAATATTTTTTCTGGAAAGGGGGTGGTAGGCCAAAAAAGTTTGGGAACCACTGATCTATACCATGGAGAAACCATTATGGTTTTCCTTGTGCATTGTGGGTAGGATTTGGTGGACTCGTGCCGGGTTCCTAGCCTCTGCTCCTTTTTTTGGCCTCAGAGTTGGCTCTTCTTTTTAATCTAAGGGAGTCCCTCCTCAGAGTGGCTTCCTCCCTCAAGTGGCTCTCTCCCTCTTTTTGTTCTCCAGTGTGGGGTTCTGCTCTCAGCTAGATGAATTGACTCCTACGGGTCCAACATCTCTGATAGGATGGTTGACAGTGGGGGAGAAGAAAGTTTCCCTCTCCCTTTTCCTCTCCCTATAGGTGAAATGGTCTGCCTACTTCTGAGCTCCAAGTCCTCAATTGCTGAATGGCTTGATTTAAAAAAAAGATGGAGACCCAAGGGGCATAAAGCAGTCAATCACAAGATGTCTCCTGGACTGTTTCCTTCACCAGCTAGCTAAGGGTCTGTAATCCTCTCAAATTGATTAAGGGCTTATTTACACTCCATTGTGGGACTGTGGGAAAACTCATTCACCTCTCCTTACACTTTACGATTATATTCTGAGCCTTCTGTGATTATATTAATCGAAGATTGTAGGGAAATTGCTTCCCATTATAATAATATAATAGCTGGCTTTTACAAAGGGCTTGAAGGTCTGGAAAGCCCTTTCCAAATATTTATCTTCACAACAACCCTGAGAAGTAGGGACCCTTTTATCCCATTTTACAGATGAGGAAACTGAGGCAGGTCACAGAAAATTAAGTGACTGGTCCACAGTGTCTGAATCAGAATGTGAACTGGAGAATTCTTGACTCCAAGTAGAGTGCTTTATCCACTGCACTGCACTGTTGTTAAGATATTATTCAGATGTGTCCAACACTCAATGACCCCACTTGGTTTTTTTTTTGGCAAAGATCTTAGAGTGGTTTGCTTTTTCCTTCTCCAGGTCATTTTAAAGAGGAGGAAGATGAGGCAAACAGGATGAAAGGACTTGCCCAGGGTCACATAGCTAGTAAATGTCTGGGGCCAGATTTGAACTGAGGTCTTCCTGACTCTAGGCCTGGTGCTTTATCCACTCTACCACATTAGGATCCTGTAAAGGTATTCATTTTATCTCCATTTTCCTTGGTTTTCAACTACCGTTTTTGTTCTGTCTTTTTTAGTCCAGACATCATAGTATTGGTAGAAAAGTCAGAAGCAACAGAAGAGCTGAGCAGCTCTGTCTCTTTTCTATTGCTAATTCAGATTTGTCCTATGCCTTTTTTGAGCCTTCCCTTTTCTCCAATATGGCTCAAAACCAAAGCCAATCCAACCAAACCCAAATTCTAGCTTTTTGGCACCCTTAGATTTTCTTGATACCTGGGCTTCTTATTTTACCTTTGGTATTTTGGGTACTCCTGACACTATTCTCATAGACCCGTGTCACTCTTAGGTACATGCCTTACTTCCATCTTTGGTATCCATATTTTCAAAATTGTAGTTGGTCAGTGACTTTCCTTTGTGGCCACATGAACTTCTTTGGATAACTCCCATTTTCTTCTTCATTAGAACTATTTTTCCTCATGTCTTCAGAGTCTTCCTCCTTCTTCCCTTCTTCCCTCCCTTTCTCTCTCTCTTTTAACTTCCCTTCCTCCTTTTTCTTTCTTTCTTTCTTTCTTT
>NC_058136.1:68485243-68535516 GCF_016433145.1 Gracilinanus agilis | reverse complement strand
CAATACACCGAAGTACAAGGGTTAAAAAAAAAATATATATATATATATATATCTGTTGGGGCAGCTGGGTAGCTCAGTGGATTGAGAGTCAGGCCTAGAGACGGGAGGTCCTGGGTTCAAATCCGGCCTCAGCCACTTCCCAGCTGTGTGACCCTGGGCAGGTCACTTGACCCCCATGGCCCACCCTTACCAATCTTCCACCTATGAGACAATACACCAAAGTACAAGGGTTTATAAAAAAAAAAGTCCTAAAAAAAACAAAAAAAAACACCTTCCTTCTATCTTAGCAGCAATTCCTAAGACAAGAGCAGCAAGGGCTAGGCAATTGGAGGTTAAGTGACTTGCCCAGGGTCACACAGCTAGGAAGTGTCTGAGGCCAGCTTTGAACCCAGGACCTCTGGTCTCTAGATCTGGCTCTCCATCTACTGGGCTAGCCAGCTGCCTCCTCCAAAGCACTTGTGATAAAAACTGCTATCCATCTCCAGAGAGAGAAATGATGGAGTCTGAATGCAGATGGCAGAATTTCAAAAAAAAAAAAAACCAACACCTTTTAGTATAATTCTTTTTGTCTGCATTTTCTTTTGCAACATGGTTAATGTGGAGATGCCTCTTCAGAATCTATATGAAATGGTTTTGCTCTCTCAGGGCCAGGGGAGGGGCCCGAGGGAGGGAGGCAGAGAAAAGAAACAAGACTGTTACAAACTTGACGTTTCCATGTCACCGAGAAGGAAAAGAAAAACGAAATGAAAAGGGACGTTAATGTCTCTCCGAGTTCTATGACAATCCGGCCGCTGCTGTAGATAATTCAGACGCGTCAGAGAACTTTCCGAAGTCATTTTGTGTTGTATTTAGAGCCTGGACATGGAGGGCTTTGGCTCGCCCCACGACTCCTGAGACATGACCCAGTGTCCCGGCACACTCATTTACTCGGAGAGAAAGCTAACTGTTTGCAAGGTCTGAGCTCTGTGCGCCTCAGCTTCCCTGAGGTTCTCCAGCAGGTTCCCACTGGCTTTGGCGCCTGACAGCTGGCTGTCCAAGGCAGCAGAATGAGCAGTACTGCCTTTGGAGCAGAGTGACTTGAGCAGAACTTGTCATTTCATTTGCTCGTGTGCTCCTGGGCTAATCAGATCTCCTCTGGGAGTCTCAGTTTCCTTGGCTGTAAAACGAAGCTGAGGGCTTTGGGGTTTTGTCAGCTGAGAATCAGCCAAAGGAACAGGGTAGGACTGTTTGACCTGGAAAAGAGAAAACTCTTAAGCAGAGAAAAAGAGGAAGGATAATAGATGCCTTTAAGTAATGGAAAGACTCTTCTGTGTGTGTGTGTGTGTGTGTGTGTGTGTGTGTGTGTGTGTGTGTGTGGCAAGTGGGGGGCAGTGGGGGGATGGGGGGAGAAGAGGGGAGGGGGTTAGATTTGCTCTCTTTGGCCCCAGAAGGCAGGCTCAGAAGCAATGGGGGAAAAGATGCCAAGAAAAACTCCCCGACAATGACAACTTCCCCAAAGTGAAGGGGGCTTCCTTGAGAGGTGTGTGGGGGGGCTTCCAATGTTTTCAAGCAGGGACTATGGAGTCAGGGTGATTCAGTGGAGATGCCTTTCCTGCCTGGACTGGCCAAGATGGCCACTTAAGTCCTTCAATTGAATATTTCTTAACTGGGGTGATTTTGAGCCTAGCTGGGTCCTCCCAGCTCCGGCCTTCCCCGTCCCGGGATCCCTTCGAGTTCTGCCACTCTCTGTTCTAAGGTGGTCTTTGGGAGTTTTAGAAGCATCACAACGTCTCGATCTTCCCTCCAGGGTGGAGCCCACTTGCACATCGACTCTCTGTCCCCCGAGTAGGAAGTCCACATCTCCAAGTTCCCAAGATGGCTGGCTAGTGCTTGGCAGCCCCTACTGTGCCAGGACACGTTCCCCGAGGTCTAATGTAGAAATGGGCGTGCTCCTCATTCCAATGGCCCTCTTTGGGGCTCTCATTGCTAACAAGGCAGAGGAACCTCAGAGCCAATGGAGGCAGCCCCTTCATTTGAAAGACGGAGGAAACGAGACCAAAGGAGTGGAAGGGTCTAACTGACGTCAGAAAGGATCAAAGGTGTGGAGGGACCAGCTGGTCCCACTCTCTCATTTTCCAGAGAATAATACTGAGGCACAGCAGGGGAAGGAACTTGTCCAAGGTCACGCATAGGATCACAGTTCTAGAGCTGGAGGGGTTGTCAGAGACCACCTGGATCAAACCCTTTATTTCACAGTGAAGAAAACGGAGTCCTCTTAAAGCCATTACAGGGAGCAATTTATAGAACCAGAATTTGAACCCAGGTCTTTTGAGTCCAGGGAATAGACTAGAAACTAGAAAATGCCAGCAAATGCCAGCTGTTTTTATTAGGGCTTGAAATGGAAATGAACATGAAACAAAAAGTTATGCTGCAAGCGTTGACTTTCTTCGGTATTGTTTCTCTCACATGGAATATTCCTCTTCTAGACTTTTAGGAACCCCCCCCCCATGACTGCCAAATTCAGGCCCCTTTTCCCTGCCTAGCCCCGCCCCAGTGTTTGTTTCTTGGTTCTGTTGTTTCTCTCCTGCCTGTAAGTTATCCATGGCCAGTGAAAGCCCTGTCTTTGCTTGTGTCGAGGTAGGGGCACGAGCTGTTGGGTTGGCACAAGGCTCGAACCCTGCTCTTCCGATGGCACTAACCACCCTGAAGTTGGGCTGCAGAGGAAGTAGGACTGATTGACGTCCCATGAGATCGCCCTCTGATGTCGCCTAGGGGATATTGGCAGGTCCTGGGTCTCATGGCTTGTCAGGCCCAGCATCAGTGCCTGGAAGCCTATGGAGCACTCCGCTGCCTCGGTGGGCCAAATGGAGATGTGCTCATACCTCCCCGGCTTCTGACTGATGAAGTCCCCTGGCCGACCCCCTCCCCTCAGGGGCAATCCTGGATAAGGCGTAGAGCCCGAGACCCCAGTCTAGGGGACGGGGCTTGCTTGACAGCTAGACGCGAGGACTGAGGAACACAGTGTACTGAGGATGGGAGACAAAAGGGTTTGAGAGGCAGAGACATGTCAGAATAGCGCTGGGGCTTCAATTATCCAGACATTTGGTGGAGGGCTCTTCCTGCCAAGAGCAGAGCAGTTAATAAATTCTTGCCTGGCCTTAATGATAATTTCATCGTTCAAACAGTGGCGGCAGTGACAAGGGGAAGTACTGGCCTGGACGTGATTCTCATGGAAAAGAAGAAACCAATTGCTGAAACAGAAATGCTAAGATACTTCAGAGTAAGTAACCACTCCATCTCATAATTCGTGATTGGGAGAGAGGAGGAGGAGGAGGACGCCGGCCTCGCCTTACATGCACCCGAACTTGGGCGAGAGCAGCTTAATAAAGTTCAAATAAAAAATACACGGTAGCCCAGGGCCGAGAATCCGGCCAGACAGATGGGCCCAGGAGGGATGGGACCCTCTTAAACACTGAACACGAAAAAGGAACCCTTTCTACGACAAAAAAAAATCCATTAGACTTACATCGACAAGCATTTTTGCATACGTGCTGTATGTCTAGCAGGTGCTGTGGGACACACCTGGGAGCCAAAGGCAAAACCAAGAGTCAGTCTCCATCCCCCTGGGGGAAGACAACGTGCTCCTGGAGCACTCAATAAAGCAGCCATACTTAGACAAAATGATTTTGAGAGGGAGGGAACAGAACCTCTCTCTCTCTCATTCTCCACACAAAGATATAGACATGAAAATATATATGGAAATATATACAGAAAAATATGGAAATACAAAGAAATAGATGTGAAATGCATATAGAAATATATTGCAACATATATGGAAATATATGAAAAAATATATAGAAATCTATAGAAACATATGGAAATGTATAGAAATATATAAAAACATATATGAAATATATAGAAACACATATGTATATGTACAGAAATCTATAGAAACATATGGAAATGTATAGAAATATATATGGAAAGTATAGAAATACATAGAAACATATATGGAAATGTATAGAAATATATGGAAATATATCTAGAAATCTATAGAAACATATACGGAAATGTGTAGAAATATATAAAAACCTATATGGAAATGTATAGAAATATATATGGAAATGACTAGCAATATACAGAAACATATATGGAAATGTACAGAAATATATATGGAAATGTATAGAAATACATATAAACATATATGGAAATGTATAGAAATATATAGAAATGTATAGAAACATATATGGGAATGTGTAGAAATGTATAGAAATGCATAGAAACATATATGGGAATGTATAGAAATATATGGAAATATATCTAGAAATCTATAGAAACATATATGGAAATGTGTAGAAATATATAACAACCTATATGGAAATGTATAGAAATATATATGGAAATGACTAGCAATATACAGAAACATATATGGAAATGTATAGAAATACATAGAAACATATATGGAAATGTATAGAAATATATAGAAATGTATAGAAACATATATGGGAATGTGTAGAAATGTATAGAAATGTATAGAAACATATATGAGAATGTATAGAAATATATGGAAATATATCTAGAAATCTATAGAAACATATATGGAAATGTGTAGAAATATATAAAAAACATACATGGAAATGTATAGAAATATATATGGAAATGACTAGCAATATAGAGAAACATATATGGAAATGTATAGAAATCTATAGAAACATATATGGGAATATATAGAAATATATGAAAATATATCTATAGAAACATATGAAATAGATCTAGAAATCTATAGAAACATATGTATATGTGTAGAAATCTATAGAAACCTATATGGAAATGTGTAGAAATATATACACACATATATGGAAATGTATAGAAATATTAAAACACATGGAAATGTATAGAAAAACATATGGAAACATATACAAATATATTAAAACATGTGGAAATGTATAGAAATGTATAGAAGCATATATGGAAATGTATAGACATATATAGAAACATATATGGGAATATGTAGAAACATGTGGAAATACATCTATAGAAACATATATGAAATATATGTATAGAAATCTATAGAAACATGTATGGAAATGTGTAGAAATATATAAAAACCTATATGGAAATATATAGAAATATATATATGGAAATATATATGAAATATATGTATATATATATAGAAATCTGTAGAAACATGTGTATATATAGAAATCTATAGAAACATATATGGAAATGTATAGAAATATATAAAGCCATATCTAGAAACATATGAAAATAGATCTAGAAATCTATGGAAATCTATAGAAACATATGTGGGAATATATATGGAAATATAAATATAGACATATGAAAATATATTTTGAGAAATTTATAGGGAAAAATATATGGAAATACATAACAACATATATGGAAATATATGAAAAATATAGAAATATATACAGAAATATATGGAAATATATATAGGAATATATATGAAATGTATAGAAATTCATAGAAACATATATGGAAATACATAGAAATATGTGACAATATAGGAATATGTATGGAAATATATGAAAAAATACACAGAAATCTATAGAAATAGATATAGAAATATATATGGAAAACATTTAAAAATAGAACTATATGTAGAAATCTATGGAAATATATAGAAACATATATGGGAATGTATGCAAATATGCATAAATATATAAATATAGACATATATGAAAATGTTTTGAGAAATTTATAGGGAATACATATAAAGAAATAGATATGGAAATATATGAAAAATATATGGAGATATATATAAAAAAGAAATATACAAGGAAATATATAGAAATGTATGTAAAATATAGACATATTTATGGAAATACATGGAGAAAAATGTATGGAAATATATCTGTAAAATGTATAAATATATATGGAAATATACTTGTGGAAAATGTATATTTACACACAGGGAACTCATTAACCAACTTAGATTTTTAAAAACGATATGTACATAGAGGCAGCTAGGTGGCTCAGTGGATGGGGTCTCAGACCCTTCCTAGTTTTGTGACCCTGGGCAAGTCACTTAACCATGTTTGCCTTAATTCCTCATCTGTAAAATGAGCTGGAGAAGGAAATGGCAAACCATTACCAGTATCTTTGCCAAGAAAACTCCAAATGGGGTCAAGAAGTGTGACATATAACTAAAACAACCGAACAACAGAAATTCAGTTCTGGGCACCCCAGTTTATTAGGTTAGGGAGGATGCTGGTAAGGTGGAGAGTGTCCAGAGGAAGGTAATCAAGACACTGAAGGACCTTGAGTCTGTGTCAAATGAGGAGTTACCCTGGAGAAGATTCAGTGGGATTTGATGGTTAATGATAATAATAATAATAATAGCAAGCATTTCTATAGCACTTTGAAGTTCACAAAGAGCTTTCCAAATATTATCTCATTTGATCCTCACAACCCTGAGATGTAGAGGCTATTACTATCCCCATTTTACAGATGAGGAAAGTGAGGCACATAGTGGCTCTCTATGTCTCACTCTCTATGTCCAATCAGTTGCTAATTCTTGTCATTTCTGCCGCCTCAATATCTCTCAAATTTATTCCCCTTCTTTTTATTCACAAAGCTACCATCTTTGTTCAGGTCATCATTACTTTTCTTCTGGACTATTGCAATATTTTTCTTCTTTTTAAAAATCTTGGACAAATGTACAGAGCTGTCTACTTAGGCTTAATTATTCCCCTTACGCACTGCAATCTAATTCTATAGTTAAGTACTTAGCTGTACTTTGAAAAATTATTCACGTCAACTTTGGGTTCTTACAGAAAAGGTTTTTCTGCAAGAGAAAGATTTAAACTTTGCTACTAATATTTAAAGAGACATTTACCACTTCTCCAGACATATCTAGCCTTAGCAGAAATGCGAATGTGTGGCAGCTCTCCCATGTCCACCTCGAGATAGATGGGAAGCAGGTAAAAGATGTCCCTTTAATATTAGGAACTTTGAGTAGACAACAAAGGGTCTCTAAGACCCTGCGGCACGCAACATCTTCTTGTCCCTCAGTTGAATTTATGGGAACAGGGTGGCTGCTTCTTCCTTTATGTCACCAAGAAGTCCATTTTGGATAGCCTGAAAGGCTATGGGAATCTTCTGCACTTCTGGTAGCCTGGATTCCCATCAGCCCCACTGGTGATAGATGCTTAGTCTCTGAAGGACTGGACATCGAGGCTACCTCAATCAGTCTACTGGGGAGTTTGTGGTCCTAAAAGGCTCCATTTTTTGACTCTGTCTCCATTTCTAGAGTCCAGGCTGTTGATGTCTGGATCAAGTAAAGAAGTAGATTCCATGAGTAAATCTCTCCTCTATTTCTTTTTGCCTAGGAAAAAGTGGGGTGTGGGGCTTGGAATGGACCCAGCTGGTCTCTTTGGATTTCTTTCATCTTTGTGGTTTTAATCAATGGTCTGACTCTGTTGCATGAGGCTTCAGAGAACTCAAGAAGAGTGAGGATTGAGTAAAGGCCATTGGATTTGGCAATTAAGAGATCATTGGTAACTTTGGTTTTGGATCTCTGGATTCCATGAAAGACTGGTCTGGGTATTCCTCTCTTTTAAAAAATATTAAATTAAAATTAAAATTAATATTTATCTTACTTATTTTTTTTTGTTTCACTTTGAATTCTGCATTCGCTCCCTCCATCCTTCCAACCCCACATTAGAGAAAGGCACCATTTGCTATAGCTATATATGTGGAACCATCCTATACATAATCCCATGTGTCAGTTCTTTCTCTGCAGTGGCTACCATTTTCCTTCATAGGTTCTTTGCAGTTGATTTGAATATTCATATTACCCAGAAAAGTTTAGGCATTCACACTTACTCTTCAACAAATATTGCTGTTCACGTAACCAACATTCTCTCGGTTCTCCTCATTTCATTCTGCGTCAGTTGATGTAAGTTTTTCCTTGATTTCTCTAAAATCAACCTGCTCATGATTTCTTATAGCACACTAGCATTCCATCGCCACATTCGTATGCCTCATCTTGTTCAGCCATTCCCCGAAGGATGGGCATCTCCTCACTTTCTAGTTCTTTGCCGCCACAAAGGGAGCTGCTATCAATATTTTGGAACATACAGAGCTTATATCTATCTCCCTTTCCCCTGATCACTTTGGGAAATAGACCTGATAGCTGGGTCGAAGGGCACGCCCAGTTTTAGAACTCTCTGGGCAGAATTCCAGATTGCTCTATAAAATGCCGGATCAGTTTACAGTTCCACCAACAGGATATTAGCGTCTCGATTCTTCCTCATCCCCTCCAATATTTGTCATTTTCCCTTTCTATCGTTTCGGTTGATCTAAGAGGTGAGATGGCACCTCAGTGTTGGTTTAATTTGCATTTCCCGAATCAATAACGATTTAAAACATCTTTTCACATGACTATACATAGCTTTGATTTCTTCTTCCCAAATTCGTCCATTCATCTCCTTTGGCCATTTATCAGTTGAGGCATGATTCAGATTCTTATAATTTTGACTCGGTTCTATGTCTGAGAAATGAGGTCTCCATTTGTGAAACTGCCCACAACATTCTCTGCTTTCCTCCTGATCTCGACTACCCTGGTTTTATTTGTGCAAAGCCTTTTTAGTTTTTAATTTGACGTAATAAAAAGTATCCGGTGCTCTCTATCTCTTATTTATTTATAACTGTTTCTCCCATCCATTAACCTGATAGGCAGCATGTCTCATAGTCTTTTAATTTACTTAGGATATCTTCCTTTAAGTCTAGGTCATGTATTCATTTTGACCTTATCTTGGTAAATGGCACATCATGTCAAAAAAGAACATTCTGTCGCTGGTGTTCCAAAGAGTCTCAAGTAGCTTCTATGCAGAAGGTCTATTGATTGCTGGGCTTCTGTGGGGGAGTGAAGTCCAAGCTTCCATTTTGTGCTGGAGAGCTGAGAAAAACAAGGCCCTCATATCTCCCCGGATGCTTCAGAATGGGGCAAACCGAGACTATGGTAGAGGCGTGTTGACCCCAGACCCATTTAAACGATGACAGAGAGGGGGTAAAGTCACAAAAGTTTTCTAATTGGTCTCCCTGCCTTGACTGTCTCTTTCTTTGGGTCAGTGGATGGAGTGCTAGGCCTGGAGTCAGGAAGACCTGAGTTCAAATCTGGATGTAGACACTGATTAGCTTGTGACCCTGGGCAAGTCGCTTCGTTTCTGCTTGCCTCCGTTTCCCTATCTATAAAAAGAGCATAATAAGAGTACCTACCTTCAGGGCTGTCGTGAGGATCAAATGAGATAATATTTATAAAGTGCTTGAAACAGTGCCTGGCATGTAGTAAGTGCTAAATAAACGTTAGCTATTATAATTTTTCATTAGAGATCATTAATTATTATTATTATAATTATTATCATCATTCTTCCATACGACTATCAGAGTGATTTTCTTAACATGTAGGTAGGAGCATATAAGTTTCTTTTTTTAATTTTAGAATATTTTCCCCTCGTTACATGTTTCAGGTTCTTTCCCCCTCCCCAAACCTCCCCAACCCCCCTTAGCCGACCCACAATTCCACTGGGTTTTACATGTATCACCATATAAGTTTCTTGCTCAATAAACTCGAGGGACTTTTTGTTACCTCTTTGATCAAATACAAAGTCCTCTATTTACCCTTGGAATCTGGTCACAGTCTGGCCACAACTTCCCTTTCTACCCTCATTACACATTATTCCTTTCCAGGTACTCTATGCCCAATCAAAGTGCCCTTCAGGTTGTTCCTCAAATATGATCCTCTCTCTCCCCATCTCTCTTCTTTTGCATGGGCTGCTCCCCATGCCCGGAGAGCATTTCTTCCTCATTTCTACCCCTTAGAATGCCAAAGCTCAGCTCGAGGGCCACTTTCCTCATGAAGCCTCTCCTTATCCCTTCAATGGCTTCCCCCCAAACTCCCTTGTATTTATACCTTATACATGCGCATGCTGTCTCCTCAGCTAGAATGTGGGCTCCTTGAGGGAAGGGACTGCTCACGCTTTTTCTTGGTAGCCTCCTTGCCTAGTACAGTGTCTGGCACAGAGAAGTCACTTAAAATGAGGTGGCTCAGTAGAGAGGGTGCCAGGTCTGGAGATGGGGGGGGTGGTGCTGGGTTCAAATCTGACCTCAGATATTTCCTAACTGTGTGACTCTGGGCAAGTCACAACCCCAACAGCCTAACCCTTACCACTCTTCTGCTTTGGAAGAGATTCTTGGTATGGATTCCAAGGCAGAAGGGAAGGATTTTTTAATGCCCATTGATCGAATGACTGATGGGTCTCTTCTTTTAGCCCCTAGGGACATGCCTCAATTGGATCAGGGGGCTTGAAGTCAACAAGGGCAGCTTACCATCTCCTTACTTAGCTCGGGCGCCAATCCTCTGTTGGCCACAACTGTCCTGCCTTTCCTGGTTCAAAGACTTCCCCATGGTAGAGAAACTAGAAACAAATATACATCAAGCAATTCTGCCTTCTGTCCATTGCCAATCAGCAGGAGGACTCATAGCCCTGGAATAGGAAGAGACTTCCAGCTAGTTAGTAACAGAGCCAGATTAGATGAACTCTTCAAAAGCTGATCTCAGGCTACTCTTTTTTTTTTTTAATTTTAACCCCTTAACTTCTGTGTATTGACTCATAGGTGGAAGATTGGTAAGGGTAAGCAATGGGGGTCAAGTGACTTGCCCAGGGTCACCCAGCTGGGAAGTGTCTGAGGCTGGATTTGAACCCAGGACCTCCCGCCTCTAGGCCTGGCTCTCCATCCACTGAGCTACCCAGCTGCCCCCCTCAGGCTACTCTTTTTATTTACTCACTTAACCTGCCTCCACACAATGATCTCAGCATACCGAATGTAGGACCTTTCACTAGCTGTGGAGCCATAGGGCACACCATTGGGGTTTGGGACAGCATTAGAGCACGAGAAAGCCTCTTCCTAGAAATATCATCGAGGCAGATGGGCTCCATCAATTGTTAGCTCGAGATTCCTAACTAAGAAACCAGTTTCCTAAATCCTTCAGCACCGAACGGACTCCTTAGTGAACCAGGCAGAAATTTGGCAGGTGATTTAGAGGGCTTCGGACTTGGGGAGAAGCCTAGAGATTGCATTTGGGGACTAGACGTTTGGGAGAGACTGAGGAAAATTGGAAAGAGAATCCTCTTCAGGCCCATATTCTACTTCTAGCTTCCCAAAGAGAAAGTTACAGAAGTAACGAGACCTGAATGGAGGGACTAAAGGAGAAGTCAGTGGAGATGAAAGTAAGTGAAAGACAAGGTAAGAAAAATGAAGGGGAAAAGGAGCATGTTATATCTGTAATGGGGGCTTTGTTACATGTACCCAGATCACCAAAGAGGAAGGCATCCTGCTTCTGGGAGAGCACATCCTACTTTTCCCTACGGTGGAGGCTGGGGACGGCATCTTTCCATCGGTTTCTGAGTTGGAACAGGCCAAGTCTGGAAAACAAACTCTCTTTCCTGCTATATCCAAGGGAGTAAAGGTCCAATTTACAGCATGGGGGGTCATGAAATGAGCCGAGAGGAGAAAAGCTACCTCTCTTCCTTCTCCCCTTTTAGATTCTGTAGCTTCAAGACATGAGTCTGGTTGGAGGGGGCAGCTGGGTAGCTCAGTGGATGGAGAGCCAGACCTAGAGACAGGAGGTCCTGGGTTCCAATCTGACCTCAGACACTTCCTAGATGGGTGACCCTGGGCGAGTCACTTGACTCCCATGGCCTAGCCCTTCCCACTCTTCTTCCTTGGAGCCAATACACAGTAGTGATTCTAAGACAGAAGGTGAGGGTTTAGAAGGAAAAAAGAAATGGTCTTTTTTGTTGATCCTTTTCAATTCTAAGCATAGGCCACAGAATTCCTGGATCCAGGTTGGAGCCATGATGACTTTGGGCCAAGATTCTAGGCTGAATGCTGCAGCCTGCCCCAGCAAGAGCCAGGGCTCCCAGGAGTCAAATTCAGAAGGGTCTTTGGGCTTGGAAGTTGGTGGGACCATGTTATAGAGGAGCTGAGTTAAGCTGTGAACCTAATTCTCTCTTCCCTCCTGAGAGACTGAGGTGGTAAAAGGGGAATTGTGTCCTTATGTGTTGAGGGGATGCGATATTTATATATTGGTTCTCATTATTCCTTTGAAGTAAAGGTTCTTTTTTAAGAAAAGCTAATCTTTTGCTGGCAGCTGGGTAGCTCAGGGGATCGAGAGCCAGGAGGTCCTTTGTTCAAATCTGGCCTCAGACACTCCCTAGCTGTGTGACCCTGGGCAAGTCACTTAACCCCCGTTGACTAGCCCTTAGCACTCTTCTGCCTTGGAACCAGTATGTAGTACTGATTCTAAGATGGAAGGTGAGGTTTTTTTTTAAAAACAACAACAATCTATTAAGTAGTCAAATGGCACCAGGGACCAGGGGACCAGTAATATTAGGGGAATACAATCAGTGGAGATTAGAGCCATGGTGGAGAGACTGAGTGCCTCCCGAACTCCTTAAGGGTCCTGCAGAAGCCTGGAGGAGGGGTGAGATCGAGCCTTCAAGCAGTGGAGGCCAAGGTAGGTACAGAAGAGTTTGTCTGAAAGGCTGGAAAGTTGCTCCTGAGACAACGGAAAAGAAATCTGGTGCGGTATTAAATCAATAAGAGGTTGAAATGTCTTTGCTACTGTTAAGTCTGTTAGTGGTGCTGGGCTCTTGGTGACCCCAGTTGGGGGTTTTCTTGGCAAAGACACTGGAGTAGTTTGCCATTTCCTTCTCAGCTCAGTTTAGAGATGAGGAAACCGAGGCAAACAGAGTTAAATGACTTGCCCAAGGTCACAAAGCTGGGAAGTATCTGAGGCTGTTTTTGAACTCAGCTCTTCCTGAGTCCAGGACCAGAGCTCTATGCACTGCAGTGCTACCTAGCTATAATTTCTTACTAAGGTACTTAGGAAATGAAGAGTAAACCTCTACAAGGAGCTCAATAAAGAAGGCTGAGAATCTTAATCAGTATGGAGAGCCCCGGCTCATTGGCAGTGCACATAATGGGCACTTAATAAGTGGTTATTGATTGATTCATGCCCCTGGACGGGGCTTGGAGTTCTGGACCGTGTCTTAAAGGATGCAGATGACGGATTCCTGGCCTGGATGGGGTGCACCGTAGAAAGGCTTGTAAGGAGGCATCGCTCAGGTGTCTTGCAAATCTAACGAAAGGGCTTTAAGTTGAAAAGAGTAGGCGAGGGAGGGATGCCTGTGTACCCCTAGCAAGCTAGATGCCATTGCAAATTTCTGGAGGGAAAGAAGAATGGTAGCTGAGACTCCAGCCCCACTCCCACTCCTACCCCCACCCCAAAGTTCACAGTAGAGGAAACTCAAGGAAACAACATTAGTAAAACTCATGACTTTCCAAGTCCCAAATTTAGGGAACAAGAAAGATGGCCGGGGCAGGGGGGGGTGTTTAATGCAAGGAAGTAAAGCTGACCCAATGGGTACTACTGAAACTTGGGGAGAGGAAACTCATGGCTTGGTATGGGTTTACTTTATTAAAAAGAAATAGGGGGGCAGCTGGGTAGCTCAGTGGAGTGAGAGTCAGGCCTAGAGACAGGAGGTCCTGGGTTCAAACCTGGCCTCAGACACTTCCCAGCTGTGTGACCCTGGGCAAGTCACTTGACCCCCATTGCCCACCCTTACCAATCTTCCACCTATGAGACAATACACCAAAGTACAAGGGTTAAAAAAAAAAAGAAATAGGTGGGGCAGCTGGGTAGCTCAGTGGATGGAGAGTCAGGCCTAGAGACGGGAGGTCCTGGGTTCAAATCTAGCCTCAGACACTTCCCAGCTGGGTGACCCTGGACAAGTCACTTGACCCCCATTGCCCACCTTTACCACTCTTCCACCTAGAAGCCAATACGCAGAAGTTAAGGGTTAAAAAAAGAAAGAAATAGGATAGGGGCAGCTGGGTGGCTCAGTGGATAGAGAGCCAGGCTTGGAGATGGGAGGTCCTGGGTTCAAGTCTGACCTCAGACACTTCCTAGCTGTATGAACCTGGACAAGTCCCTTAACCCCTCTTGCCTAGCCCTTACTGCTCATCTTCTTTGGAACTCATACATTTCATTGATTCTAAGACAGAAAGTAAGGGTTAAAAAAAGAAACAGAATACAGCATAAGTAAAAAAGGGGGTGGGGTGGGAAGAACAGAATTATATATTAAGAAGGTAAACACATGTGAAAATAACATTACAAAATGAGGAAATATACGAGGAGTTTAAGATCACGAGTCTGGCACAGAAGCTCTCTCTTTTTCTGTATTTTTTCCCCTCTCTCTTCTTCCCTCTCTTCCTCTCTGTCAAAACAGATCAGCTAATTTCATCCTTCAAAAGGTGGAGGGAACAACAAGGGGAAATTCTGTACTGGATCTGTTTCTCACTAACAGGCAGGGACTTGTTGCTGGGGTGAAAATGATGGGAACCCTGGGGGGAAGTCATCACTCTCTCCTAGAGTTTGTGAGAGAGGAAAAGAAAGGCAGGCACATAGCCTGGAAATGTACCTGGCTTTGGAGAAAGCAGATTTCAGAGGGTTCACAAAAAGCATAGGGAGGAGCCCTTGGAATACAATCCTCCAGGTGAAGGATCCTTTTTCAGTATATAATGCTACCTGCCTCCCTTTTACCTATACTATTTTATTGGTTAAGGCAAATCTGATCAGAGGCATATTTCAGCAATGGGATTCATCCTGCTAAAACTCAGTAACATTTAAGAGGTTAGCTTTGCCTCATTGTGTTTGTGCCTCTGATTTCTTTCTTTTGTTGCCTAGGCTCTGGGCATTGATCAAACAATCCACTTCACGAATACAGGTATGAAAGCAGTGGAAAAAAAATTCTGACGGTTTCAGGGGACTTAAAGCTCAAAATGAATCAGCAGTGTGATGTGGCAGCCAAAAAAAGCTAATGTGATTCTGGGCTGCTTCAAGGGCCAGAGCTTTCGACAATAGGAATGTGGCAGCCCCTCTGCCCTCTGCCCCGATCAGACCTCATCAGGAGTGGTGTGTTCAGTTCTGGGCATCACGATGAAGGAAGACGTTGACGAGTTAGAAACCAGAGGGAGGTAACTAGGATAGTGAAAAGATTTGAATCCGTGTCAAATGAGGATCAGTTGAAAGATAATTGCCTCCCCGCGTTGGGAAAGTTGTCCTGTGGAAGAGAATTATTCTGTTTGGCCTCAGAGATCAAATTGGGCAGGGGGGGGGAGGGAGTAACAAAGATGCCCATTTGGTTCTGATATCAGGAAAAGCTTTCTAACAGCTCTCCCAAAGTGGACTACTCTGCCATGAAAGGTAGGGAGTTTCCTCTTCATTCGAGGTATTCAAGCGAAATGACTCCTTGTCTAGCCTATAGTTGTGGGGGTTTCTTTGCTGTATTAGTTGGACCATAGAGGGTCATTGGCATCCTTTCTGATTTTCAAATTCTATGACTGAGGAACACCCAAACCTATCCACTCGGGGAACTCTTATTGCACTTCTGTTTTCTTTTCTAAGGACAAGGATCACTCATCTGAAAAATGATAGAAAGAAATGGTGATCAGGGGACTGGAACCAAAGATATGGGAGACAGTCCAGAGTGCACCTAGGTGCCCTGAGGGAGTTCAAGGTATGGAGAAATTATATACCAATGGAAAGAGTTGGCATATATGCTGAGGCCCTGCCAGTAGTCTTTGAAAAATCAAGGACAGTGGGACACAGGTCTGGAGAATTCTGATATTTTGATTCCACCCCCCCCCCCACCAAAAAAAAAAGAGATGAGTGTGGAGTTTTAAATTATAAATAAAGAAACTTAATTTCTATTCCTGACAAAATGTTTTGCCAAGGTGTGTTTGAGTGTGTGTGTGTGTGTGTGTGTGTGTGTGTGTGTGTGCCTGTGTCTTTGTGGTTTGTGAATACATAGAAAGAGAAGCCGTGATTACTAAAAGTCAGCATGGCTTTATCAGAGCAGGCCCTGCTAGATTCACTTCATGGCCTTTTTAGACAGGACTACAAGACTGGCAGGCCCAAGGGAATGCCCTGGACGTGCTTTAAGCAAGATTTCAGCAAAGCACTTGACAAATCTCTGTGCTTTCCTGGGGACAAGACAGAGAGATGGTCATGGCAGCCCCAGTACCCATCTGCCACCTCCTAGCTTCATCCTGCCCCCATCACCCGCCACTTAGAGATCACCTAGTTCAATTCTCTTTTTTTCTAGAGCAAGAAATGGAGAACCAAAGAGAGGAAGTCACTTATGCAAGCTCAAATGGCAAGTCACCAGCAAAGGCAGGTTAAGAAGCCAGGCTCCCTGTCCCCCTGGTCCATACTTTGCCTGTTATGCTTCCTTCTGTGTCCCTAGGCTAAGACACTAGCCAGTGCCTCTGAGGTCCCATTCAGTTTTTAAAAATAGGGGTGCATCTAGCTAAGTAATATCTCAGCTCAGGATTTGGACAGCGACTGTCAGAGCTGCTGATGATTCATAGATTTGATGTCAGCAGAGGCAACTATGCCCAGGGATTGTGGCTCTCTTCAGTTAGAGGGTCTGACCTGTTGTGATGTGTTCTATCCAGCTGATAATATCTAGTCCATGAATGCTTTTATTCATTTCACTTATAGTCTCCTTACTCATAATAACAGAATCTATTTGGCAAAAATACACCTTCTATAGGTGAGCAAAGAGCACTGTTGCGTCCTTGTTTAATGTCTCTCTCTTCATCTTCTGCATAATTTCCTTATTTGAATTTCAATGTTGTTTTGGATTTAGGTTTATTGAACTTTGGTGACGGGGTGTTCGCCAGGCTCTTTGCCATTGTCTACTCTTGGATCGTGAGACCCGTGTTTTGTACAAATCCTCTTGAGAACCTTTGGTTATCACGAAGAGGGTACATTGCAGAGGTGGATATTAGCCTTCCAAAAGATTCCATTAATGCAAGTGGGACCTTTGCTCTTGTGACATTTTATAGGCTGCATCAAATATGGCTGTATCTGCTTTTGTGCCACTTGGAAAATAGGCTTTATTATATAACCTTATATTTTAATTATCTATACCCTTTTTTGGGGGTATTCAAGTTGTTATTGAATTTGGTCCTTGTCCAAATTACTGTTGGAAATGTTGAATAGAAGCAGGAGAAGGATGACTTTGTGAACTTTGAAGTACTCTCTAAATGGACGCCATTATTGTCATCATGACTATCCCTGCTTCTCATTGTAGAAAATCCACAATGCAAATGATACATGGTTTCAGAAGGTTTACTGAGGCAGAAAAAGGGTTTGATGTTCAGGGGGAAATGGAGATAGATAACGCCTCCCAGCTGCATATTGTGCTCCTGCTCGGGTCTCATAGTTTTGTTGATTAGGGTGACAGATCTCAAAGCTAATTTTGTCAAAAATGGTGAACTTAAGCAATCACCATGAACCTCAGACGTTTCCATATACCCCAAAGATCCAGTGAGGAGACTGGATAAGAACCCAGGGACTACTATTTCCAGGTTAAAAAAAAAAAGAAATCTCTGTAGGCTTGTATACCTATGTACACACTCATTTGTGGCTATATACTTGACCAAGGTAGTGAAAGTAGAGTTGCTTTACTTGTGGCCCCTTCTGAATTTCTTTTTGTTTTCTTCTGCACATTTAAAAAACGTTCCCCTGATGCTCTTTCTGTTTGCCGATCCATCCATCATTAACCACTAACACAGTGGAAGCCTTCCCCTGCAACAAATACGTAGAGCCAAGCAAAGGAAGTGCATGTCTGAGCATCTCGAGAATGAGACAGGCATTTCTAAGGCTGATCAATACATGGATTTGTTTTTTCTCTAGATTACAGCCCAGGTCCCGATTAGTGTGATGAATGAATCCCCTAAGATGGTTGCACATATTCAAATTTGTACTAATTGAAGTTATATGTAATTATGGAAGATATGGTGACCGGTACCAGTCCAATGGAAATAGACAGGGAGAATTCAAATTGGGAGACTATTTCAGGTAATCTGCAAATGAATTGGGACCTAGTGGTATATATTGGTTATAGGAGAAGGCGTGACTCATTCTTTTTCTCCCTTTAAACCTAGACTTTCTGCCTTAGTAACAACTCTAAGATGGAAGGGCAAGGGCTAGGTGAACAGGCTTAAGTTGCTTGCTCAAGATCACCCAGCTGGGAAGTGTCTGAGACCGGGTTTGAACCCAGGTCTTCCCAACTCCAGGCCTGGAACTCTGTCTACTGTGCTACCTAGCTGCCCTAGTATGGCTCATTCTTTTTTTAAAAAAAAAAATTAATTTATTTATTTTACCAATTACATGTGATAACTAATTTCCACATAGATTTTCTGAAGTTCTATGATCCAAACTGTCTCCCTTCCTCCCTTCCCTCCCCTCCTTCTGGAGCTGACAAACCATTTGATCTGGGTGATACATGTGTTATCACCAGCATGGCTCATTCTCAAAGAAATCCAATGTGCTATTTGCAATTACTGCTGCTTTCTTTTTCTAGATGTTCACTGACCATCCCTAGGGTACATTTCTAGAATTTTGCCAGCAAAATCAGACTCACTGGTCTCTAGATTGTAGACTCAATTCTATTTTTTAACCCCCTTACCTTCAGTCTTAGGATCAATACTGGTTATTGGTTCCAAGGCAGAAGAGCGGTAAGGGCTGGGCAATGGGGGGTCAAGTGACTTGTCCAGGGTCACACAGTTAGGAAGTGTTTCAGGTCAGATTTGAACTCAGGACCTCCCATCTCTGGGCCTGACTCTTAATCCACTGAGCCACCCAGCTGCCCAGCAGACTCAAGTCTTAACCCTCCTTTTTTATAATTGGGCTTGACTCTCTTCTCTTACAGTTACTACCTGTGTGACCTTGGGCAAGTTAAGCTGTCTCACTTCATTTGTAAAAGGAAGGGGCTGGACTTGATGACCTCTGAAGTCTCCTCAAGTTCTAAATCTAGCACCTTTAGCCTATGCGAATGGAGAGAGCGGGGCAAATGGAAAAGATGCTGTAAAGGCAGAGACTCTGAGGCTTTGGACTTTGGTGCCTGGGATGACTAGCAGGTCCACCAACAAAGCAAGAAAGCTGGGTGGGAAGAGGGCAGTTTTGTGGGGAAGGATGACAGCTTTAGTTTTGGATAAGGCGAGTTTTGAGTTAGCAACGGGACATCGAGGTGGAGATATCTATACAGCAAGCAGTTGGTGAGGTAGGATTGGAGCTCAGGGCAGAGATCAGGGCTGAATGCAAAAATCTGGATGTGGGAGTCACCTGCATAGAAATGACACTGAAGTCATGGGACTAGATGCAATCAACAAGGGAGAGGGGGTAGAAAGGAAAAAGAGGGCCTTGGGAGCACCCACAATGAGAGACAGAGAAACAGACAGAGAAAAGAGGGGCACGACAGAGAGACAGAGACAGAGGAAGAGATAGAGAGAGAGAGAGAGACAGACAGAGACAGAAAGAGAGAGAGACAGAGACAGAGAGACAGAGAGAGACAGAGACAGAGAGAGAAAGAGAGAGAGACAGAGAGAGAGAAAAAAAGAGAGAGAGAAAGAGAGAGAGACACAGAGAGACAGAGAGACAGAGAGACAGAGAGACAGATACACACACACACACACACAGAGAAACAACATTTTTATTAAGTACTTACTATGTGCCAGGCACTGGGCTATATGTTGAGGCCACAAATAGAAGAAACTGAACAGTTTCCACTATCAGGGCATTCATACTCCAATGGTGAAGTTTACAAAGTGCTTTGTGTACGTCAGAGGTTCCCAAACTTTTTTGGCCTCCCACCCTCTTTCCAGAAAAAATATTACTTAGTGCCCTGGAAATTACTTTTTTTTTACATTTCTTATTCTTTTTTTTAAACATTTATTAATATTCATTTTTAACATGGTTACATGCTTCATACCCCTACTTTCCCCTTCACCCCCCGCAGTCCCCCCACCCATGGCCGATGCACATTTCCACTGGTTTTAATGGAAATTACTTTTTTAAAAAGTTTAATAGCAATTAATAGGAAAAATAAATGCCCCTGTGGCCATCACCACCTGCCCTGGATCTCTGCAGCACCCACCAGGGGGTGGTGGCACCCACTTTGGGAATCACTGGCTAACTCACTTGATTTCACAACAATCCTGTCAGGTAGGTACTATTATTATTGTCCACATTTTACAAATAAAGAAACTGAGGCAGACAGATGGGAAGTAACTTGCTTAGGGTCACACAGCTAATCAGTGTGAGAGGCAAGATTTGAACTCAGATCTTTTTTTAAATTTTTAAAATTTTGTTTTTATTTTGAATATTTCCTCCTAGTTACCTATTTCATGTTCTTCCTCTCCCCCAAACTCCCCTAACCCCCCTTAGCTGACCCACAATTCCGCTGGGTTCTACACATATCATTGATCAGGACCTAATTCCATAGTATTGATAGTTGGACTAGAGTTATCATTTAGTGTCTCCATCCCCAGTGATATCCCCATCAGCCTATGAACTCAGATCTTCTTGACAGAAGGGGAGGGATTAACAGCAAGCAAGCAAAGAAACAAATAAATAAATAGCTGTCGCCTCCCTGCTTCTCTGAGACACCATCCCTGGATTGAAAAGGAGCCCCAGGTCTCCAGTGGAGGTTTACCTTCCCCAAATGGGTTCTGGTCCTTTTTATCGGAGGCCAGCTTGCTTGCGGTGCCGTGTTCCCATTTTTTTCCTAAAAGTCTCTTCCTCTTCACACTTTGAGCAACACATTAGTTGAGCTTTGAACAGTCTCTCCTGACACAATGTACAGTCAGTGTTCAGACAATCTTCTCTTATTCCTCTGTCTTCCTGCCCCCCCCCACATCCAACCCACTTCTTCTTCTTCTTGAATTCATCTATAGTGTGCTTTTATTATTTATCTCTCTTCTCCTCCCTGGACGCCCCCCTTCCCAGGCCCCTTTTCATTCTGTGTTATGTGGCTTTATTCCTGTCTCTGAGAGGAATGAAGTGTGTTTAGCTGGCATGAGCCAGCCGCCCCCTCCTTTTCTCCTTATAATCCCATTTCTGTTTCTTTGTTGTGTATTCTGGTAGCTGATGAATTGTTCCAAGCCCTCCCTCCCCTCTGGCCTTTACCTTAATTTATCCTTTCACAGGTTTTTGCTGGGCAGGATCTGGAGGGAGGCAGGAATGGGCTGGGGTCCTGGGCAGGCTCTCTAGGAGGACACTGAGGTTCTGGAGGTGACTTGTTTGGGGGAGGAGGGTGTGAATCGAGGGAGGGCTGGGCTCCAGGGTTTCTGCAGGGGGCACAGACCGGATGAAATCCTGGCATTTTGGAGCTGGCCCCTTTGCTGGCTCCTGAACGAGGTGGCAATTATTTTTAGCTTGGGGCCTCTTCATCCCAATGGCGGGTTGCAGAGAGGGTCAGCAACAGGATACCTTGGGAGTGACCGGATGTGTCTACCTCAGCTGTCCCATGGACTTGGTCTTAGAAAGGGGGTCAAGGCAGAGACGTGAGGCGATGAAGGCACTCCTACCAGGGGCCCCAGACCCAGAGATGGCAGGCTTCCTGCAGCCCTGGAGGGAGGCGTGCATGCTCGTGCCATCTCAACAGGGACCTATCCAAGGACATAGGAACCTCTTCCAGATAGATAAGGAAGGAGGGCAATGGCTTCAGAAATGGAGATGAAAAGCCTTTGGGGGAGGGAAGGGACATGGCCAGCCTCACTCTGACCGGGAGAGAAGTCCACAGGCCGGGCCATGTCAAGGAGAGACCGGAATGACCGAAGGAGACATGGAAATGGCCACTTGGCCCAAGCCACATCTGAAAGGAATCATCCAACTTCTGCCTGAAGACCTCCAGTGTGTGCAGAGACAACCATCTCCCAGAGCAGTTCGTTCCCCTTTTGGACAGGTCTCACCGCGAAGGAGATTTCCTTGGCATCAAGTTTAAATTTGCTTCTTTGTAACTTCCACCCAATGTTGCTGCTTCTGCCCTCTGGGTCCAAGCAGGAGTTCCTAAGGTGGCCCTTCAACTATTTGGGAACGACTCTCATGAGCCCCCCTCTCCCCCTTCTCTTCCCTGGATAGCTATCCCTTCACGAGTACCCAGAGGAGACGGGCTCCAGGAAAGGGGAAGATTGCTTTATGCCAACCAGTAAAGAAAGAGAGGAACATTTTCCTGACTCTCAAGGGGTTTAGGTAGCAGCCCGTTCTGTCTTCTTGGTCAGGTTAATAGCTTAGGTAAGTGAAGAGAAGCTGGAGTAGTTAGAGATGAGCCCAATTCTGTGTTCTCTCACAGGAGCCTCTCGGGTAGGGGGAAAATAAGTCAGAGACATTCTCAGCTTCTATCTTGGAATCTATACTGTGAATCAGTCCCAAGGCAGAAGAGCGGTAAGGGCTAAGCAATGGGGGTTAAGTGACTTGGCCAGGGTCACCCAACTAGGAAGTGTCTGAAGCCAGATTTGAACCCAGGAGTCCCATCTCCAGGCCTGGCTTTCAAGCCACCCAGCCACCCAGCTGCTCCTGAGAGATTCGTATTGATAGAGGTTCCCAAGGTTAATCTGTTCCGTCAGGGACTGGGGCACCACTGACATGTACATTTCATCTTGGAGATTTGTTAAGATCAACACCGTTGCTTTTGTCGTTTGGGGACATCGGGGTTCTGCCCTCTCAGTGGCCCAAGTGAGAAGGCCTCATTGTATAGGTGGCAAGGTAAGACCAGAGGGCTGCTTTTGGAGGTTCCCTCTGAATGGAAGAATTTGGATCTGGCTAGGGTCTCGTCAGGGGGGTGTGAAGCATTGGGGAAATGATTTATAATGTGGCTGGTGGGTCTCCTGGTCCCACTACAGGCCAGTTTCCACTTAGCTGCTAATGATCTTCCTAAAGCTCAGGTCTGATGATGGCATGCACGTACCACCTCCCGCTCCTACTCAATAAACTCCAGTGGGTTCCTATCAACTCCAGGATCAAATATAATATCCTCTGTTTGTTGTTCATAAGCTCGCCCCCCTCTTCTTTCCAGTCTTCTTATACCTTCCCCCTGCCTCACCCCCACCCTGCACCACATACGCTGTGATCCAGGGACACCAGTCTCCTCCTTGGTCTTCTCCCAACTTGGCAATCTCTGTGGCTGTCCCCCATACCTGGAAGGTGGGCTCCCTCGTCACCTCTGCCTCCTGGCTTCCCTGCCTTCCTTCGAGTCCCAGCTAAAAGTTCACCCTCTTCCGGAGGCCTTTCCCAATTCCTCTTGATCCTAGTGCCTCTGGGGGGTCGTTTCCTACTTCTCCTGTCTAGAATTCATTTGGACAAAGATGTCTGCTTGTTGTCTTCTTTATTAGACTATGGACTCCTCCAGGGCAGGGCCCGTTTTTAGGTTCTTCTTGTATCTCCAATGCTTAGTACGGTGTCTGGCACACAGTAGGTGTTTAATGAATGTTGACTGACTGACTGACTGACTGACTGACTTTACGGCCTTCCCAGGTTCTCTGACTAATCTCTAGAAAAGGGAGTATTTGGAGATTGATCAATCCATGCTCGGTTTCTGGACAGGCCTTCCTTAGCCAGGTGAGAGCCCTAACGGTGACGAAGGGATAGACTGTGGAAGACGCGGGGATGTCGCTGGGGAGTGGCACATCCCTCAGCCAGTGACCCAATGCCAATGTCACTGAGGCAAAGGAAGGGCATCTATAAAGGCAGGAGGGAACCACTGGAGGGAGTTGCGGTCAATTTGGGAAGCTGATTTACTTATCTTCAGGGGAGACCTTTGAACCCTAGCTAGAATATGTCCTAGATATGCTGGGAGAATGGAAGGGAAACTGGAGGGCCTTAGAGGACTAGCCTTTGACATTTACTCTGTGCGGTGTGAAAATGAATGCTTGTGCTTACTGAATGGCCACTTTGGTAAAATGCGGAGTGCATGAGACACTGATATTAGGTGCCTGAGAAGAACTCCAAGTGAAGGTCTGCAACTCTGAGCAAAGGTTGGAAACAAATGTGCACCACCCTGGGCTCACTCCAGTGCCCAGAGAGCCTCAAGGCTAGATGACGAATTGTTATTATTTAAAGAAGAAGAAGACCAACAACAACAAGCAGGGGGCAGCTAAATGGCTCCGTGGATTGAGACTGGACTCAGATCTGGACTCAGACACTTTGTAGCTGGGTCACCCTGGGCAAGTCACTTGACTCCAGTTGCCCTGCCTTTTCTGCTCTTCTGCCTTGGAACCAATACACGATACTGATTCTAAGATGGAAGGGGTAAGGGTTTAAGAAAAAACAACCAACCAAATCAGCAAACAAACATGGCTACCCAAGCATCAGGATCAGCCCCCGAGATACTCAGAAAAGATTCGTTCGATCAGGGAGGTAGAGGTAAAACATATATACTTTGAAAAACCTTTACCTTCTGCTCATCCACTGAGCCACTTCACTGCCTCAAGGTAGAACATATTAATAAAGATAGTGAATAGAAGTTATGGAAATTGTCCCTGAGGATCACACTTAGGCATGGGCTACCAAGACTAGCAAGCCAAAGGCTGAACAGACCTAACCAAAGATGGCCAACGCCGTTGATTAGATTCCAAGTCAGTCTTGCCGGAGGCATGGAAAGGCCATTGGGATTGTTCAAAGGCTATCCATCCACAGTGATGAGAAGCCTCCATGATTTTTGGAGCCACTTGGCTCTCCTGGAGTAGGATAGGGTTTTCTGGCTCCAGATGGCAACAGATGTGGGCACAACATTCCAGAGTGTCTAGCATACCAAGAATGGTTCTGCTGGAGAACATAAGCTCTAAAAAAGGCAAAACCGAAGTGCCTAGACTTCTCACCGCTGGAAGGAGACCAGAAAAGAATGAGGAATATCTTAGTGGTGACATCCAGTGTGGACAGACCCACATTATCATGAACTATGGTTCATATTCATTATGGAAGCATTTCTTGGCGTATGTCTTCCCCTTCAGGATTCCATTTGGATCAGTGTTGAATTTTTGAGGGTAGGCCAGTCAGTGAAGAACTGGAATCAAGAAGTCTAGAAGGATTCTGTGCCATCTTCTAGGAAATCTATAGCCAGGGTGTTCTACATGCGCCTTGATGAACATGTGAAGGAAAATGAGGCCTGAGTAGGAGGCTCAATGGAATCAGCACATGGCCATTATGGTGCATGTTGGCGATGCCCATGGATAACATGGCCACCAGCTTTCTGCACATGTGCTCTAGAGTCTCTGAGAATGGGGAAGCCAGCAAGCCTCATGAGCAGTATGCCACCTGGTCTAGCCATCAGTTGAGGGAAGCCAGCTGCCCATTATGGCCTTGCCCACAAAGAACACAAAGATCAACAATGATGTGATGTTTAGCTTGGCCATATGAAGCTTCAGCCTTGATAGAGATTTGTTGTCAAGTCTTGATGTCCTGGGGAAACAGAAGCTAGAGGACTGGTGGAGAACCATGAAGACATCAAGAGATGTCTTGGCTGTCTGGCTGGTATACTGGTATACAAAATAGTTCCAGAGCTTGGCTAGGACCCTGCCAACATCCCAATCCCTTACGGCCCATGAGGAAGCTAGACAGACTGGCAAACAGGATGACAGGAAAAAGGTAGGATGGAGGAGTCTGTCCTTAAAGAGGCCCTGTCTATTCATTGCAGCTGGACAACTGGGGAAGATCCAGTCGGAATCTGGGTGAAAAAGAAGAAGCTCTTTGTAATATCTTTACAGGAGAGAGCTAAGAATACATCAGTACTAGGGCTGGGGAAACAGGACTTGGCTTTGTGGTTTCCCAAAGGACAGAGGCCATCTAAGAAAAGACAAGACGTGCTGGCCTTAGGCTATCTGCTGGGTCTTCAGGCCAGCAATGGATAAAAAACCAGCATTTATTCAGTGCTTACTGTGTGCCAGAAACTGGGTACATAAAGGAAAGGAAAGTCCATTTCTGTTCTCAAGGGGCATGTATTCCAATGGAGGAGACAAGGGGTAAAAAGAGTAGACAGACAAAAATAGAGAGTATGTGCGGGGGCAGCTGGGTAGCTCAGTGGAGTGAGAGTCAGGCCTAGGGACGGGAGGTCCTAGGTTCAAATCCGACCTCAGCCACTTCCCAGCCGTGTGACCCTGGGCAAGTCACTTGACCCCCATTGCCCACCCTTACCAATCTTCCACCTATGAGACAATACACCGAAGTACAAGGGTTTAAAAAAATACTAAAAAAAAAATAGAGAGTATGTGCAAAGTCACTTTAGGAGGGAATGCTCAAGTGACTGGGAGACCAGGAAGGCCTCCACCGGGAGGCAGTTTTTGAGCTGAATCTTGAATGCTAAGAGGCGGAGCATTTAGGGATGGGGACCAAACAGCCAGTGCCAAGTCACAGAGATGGGGAAGATGGAGTGTTCTGGGTGGGAAGGCCACTGGAGAATTTTGAGTAAGAGTGATGTGGTCATACCTGTCATTGGTAGGTTTGTGGAGGATTGCAATGGGGGAAGGCCTTGAGGACCAGTTAGGAGACTATTTAGGTGAGAGGTGATGAGGCCCTGAACTAGCTGTGTGAATTGAGAGAACAACAGATGGGAAGAGTGGTTGGGAAGGTAGAAACAAGATTTGGCAACTAATTAGAAATGTGGAGTGAAAATGAGGAGATAAGAAGGGGGCAGTAGTCATGCACAAATGTTCAGACTATCTGCCCGGGCACCAGTCTGCCATACAGTGCCTTAGAGGGTAATGAGTCAAGATGGTACCCATAGAGCATGGTCATTGGAACAAGAGAGAACCCTGGCATAATATTCAGTCAGTTGGCGAACATGGATTTATTAAAGACTTGCGGGAGGTCCTGAGTTCAAATCTGGTCTCAGTCACTTCCTAGCTGTGTGATCCTGGGCAAGTCACCTCACCTCAATTGCTTAGTCCCTACCCTTCTTCTTGTCTTGGAACCAATATTTACTATGGATCCCAAGACGGAAGATAAGGTTTGTTTTTTTTTTTCCTTAAAAGGACTATTGTGCTAAGGAAAGCCCAAAGTCTGCTCTTGAGGAACCCTCAGTCTAATGGAGGAGACGACATACAAACAACTATGTCCCAACAAGACCTAGACAAATCTAATGCCCTCTTCTCTTTCCCTGTCCTTTTTGAACTCTCTACAATCTTTAATATTGTTGATTACATTAGATTGGGCAATTAAGCCATCAATGAGAATTGGAGAGGGATGGCTTTCAGTTGAATGAGGAGGTCAGGAGCCAGACTCCAGAGGGTTAAGAAGAGGGTTAGGGAAAAGGAAATGGAGGCCCCTCTGGTAGACAGCCTTCTCAGGGATTTCAGTCCCAAAGGAGAGGAAAGATAGAGGATGAGAGCTAGCAGGGATGGCCAGATTGCCTGAAGGTATTTTGTAGATGGGGGGGGTGGCAAATCTTTTAAGCAAGGCTAGAAGGTAGCATGCTCCCAGAAAGGGGGATGAAACCCCTTTCTCCTCCACTGTCTCCTGACCAAAGCAGAAACTCCCTAGGCAGGACGGGAATTATCCTTGTCCTGGGGCCACATTGCCCCACTGACATTTTAATTGACTTTGCTTTAAGGGCAGCAGTGAGGTTCATTTAATTGACACCCCAGGAATGATAGAATTCCTAAGAGGACATGCAGTCAGACACACAGGGAGATCCAGGCACACGGGATGCATAGTAATGGGCATCCAGAGACAAATATGGACACAGGAGACGCAGACACAGAGATGCTAGCTTATATGTAGATTTGCAGGGACGTCTGCCCTTTTCAGGAAACTATGTGCATCTAGGTGGAGGCATGGCTAGAGGGAGAGTGCTGAAACTTCCTCAAGAGCAAGAGGAGCCTTTACTAGAGGAGGCAGGAAAAGACACAGGGCTTCCTGGTCTCTCTTGGCTCCGAAGAGTCACTTACAGACCATGTACCTCCATTGTCCCCCAAAGGGGATACAGAAGGGGGCAGCTGGGTGGCTCAGTGGATTGAGAGCCAGGCCCAGAGATGGGAGGTCTTGGGTTTAAATCTGACCTCAGACACTTCCTAGCTGTGTGACCCTGGGCGAGTCACTTGACCTCCATTGCCCAGCCCTTACCGCTCTTCTGTCTTAGAACCAATATACAGGATTATCTAAGATGGAAGGTAAGGGTTTTTTAAAAAAAAAATAAAATAAAGGGGATACAGAGCAGGGTACCACATGTCATGAAGAGCAGGCCAGGCTTATACCTATGAATTACAGGTGCAAAGGGAGGCTGGGAACCACCTGAAAAAAGGTTTGCTTGATACCCTCTATAGAGGAGACTTTTCCTCTCGGGGTTTGATGGTTATGAACCCATTGAATGCTTTTATTTGGGTTAAATTAAACCCGTCTTATATCTGATAACTTATTAGCCCGAGTCCTTTAGGGGAGATGACCAGTGTTAGGGAGTGTTTTTTAAAAAACAAATCCTTACCTTCTGTTTTAGAATTGTTACTGAGTATCAGTTCCAAGGCAGGAGGAGAGTGGCAAGGGCTAGACAATTGGAGTTAAGTGACTTGCCCAGGGTCACATAGCTAGAAAGTATCTGAGGCCAGATCTGAACTCAAAATCAAAAGGAGTGTTGAAGATTATTAATAAATAATAGAGACCTTAAAAGTCAGTCTGATCCATCATGACAGAGGCTCTGGTCAAAACGTCCCCAAAGTTATACAGTCCCTAAGACTTAGAGCAGAAAGAGGTCTTAGAGATCTTCTAGGAATACTTCTATTTAACAGATGGGGAAACTGAGACCCAAAGTAGAGAAATGACTTGCCTAAGGTCACACAGTGAGTTAATAATAGATATAACTTGAAACCAGGACTTCCGACTTAAAGTCACTTTCTCCTATCTGATGACTTTTTGTTTGTCAGCTTCCTTTGTTGACTCATCGTCCATATCAAGATTCCTAATTGTTGATGTGTCTCCAAACTCATCCAGTGCCACTTCCAACTCTCTCTATAGATTTTCTTTTGAGGAGAGGATCCTAGAAGTTATCTATTTCCAATCCTTAATTTACAGAAGAGAAGATTCCTTTCTTTCCCTCTCTCCCTCTTTTTTCTATCATCTCTCTTCATTCCTCTGGACAACACCAACATGGCTCAGTGGCAAGAGTTAGAAGCCCTGGGTTCAGATGTGAATTGCTCTACCTACTAGTTGTGTGATTCCAGGCAGTTTTCTTATTTTAAGCCTCAGTTTCCTCTTCTGTAAAACAAAGGCACCAGAACTAGGTCATTTTAAGACCTCTTCCATCTAGTCATTATCTTGCCATCCCCTCTCCTCCACAGGTAGAGTTCCTCTGGAAATAGCCTCATCAGAAGTTTCAGCAGTAATAATGGAATTCAGTTGCCAGGTTTTTGTGTATCCTGTAAGGCTTATGAGAATGATGGGGCAGCAGCTTTTGGGACAAGAACCACTATTCGACAAAAACTGCTGGGAGAATGGGAAAACAGTAGGGGATAAATTAGGCTTAGATCAATATCTCACACCCTATACTGAGATTAACTCAGAGTGGGTAAATGACTTAAATATAAAGAGGGAGATCATAAACAAATTAGGTGAACATAGAATAGCCTACCTGGCAGATCTAGGGGAAAGCAAGGAATTTAAGACCACATAGGAGATAGAGAGCACTACAAAATGTAAAATGAAAAATTTGATCATATTAAATTAAAAAGTTTCTGTACAAACGAAGCCAATGCAACCAGAATTAGAAGGGAAGCAACAAATTGGGGGAAAAATTTATAACAAAAACCTCTGACAAAGGTCTAATTTTTCAGAATTTATAAGGAGCTAAGTCAATTGTACCAAAAAATCAAGCCGTTCCCCAATTTACAAGTGGTCAAGGGACACGAATAGGCAATTTTCAGATAAAGAAATAAAAACTATCTATAAGCATATGAAAAAGTATTCTAAATCTCTCCTAATTAGAGACATGCAAATGAAAACAACACTGAGGTACCACCTCACACCTAGAAGATTGGCCAATATGACAGCAAAGGAAAATATTAAATGTTGGAGGGGATGAGGCAAAATTGGGACACTAATGCATTGCTGGTGGAGTTGTGAATTAATCCAGCCGTTCTGGAAGGCAATTTGGAATTATGTTCAAAGGACTTTAAAAGAATGCTTGCCCTTTGAGCCAGCCATACCACTACTAGGTTTGGACCCCAAAGAGGTAATAAGGAAAAAGACTTGTACAAAAGTATTCATAGCCGCACTCATTGTGATGGCAAAAAATTGGAAAATGAGGGGATGCCCTTTGATTGGAGAATGACTGATGGAATACTGTAAGGAATGATGATCTGTAGGATTTCTATATGAACTGGGAGAACCTCAGGGAACTGATGCAGAATGAAATGAGCAGAACCAGGAGAACATGGCACACAGAAAGTGAAACACTGTGGAACAATCCAGTGCAATGGACTTGGCTACTAGTAGCCATGCAACAAGCCAGGACACTCCTGAAGTACTTATGGGGAATAATGCTATCCAACATTGAGAGAAAGAACTGTGGGAGTAGAAATGCAAAAGCAAAACACATGACATCACTTATCACACACACACACACACACACACACACACACACACACACACACATATATGGATGTGATTTGGGGTTTGGGCTTTAAAAAATTGCTCTATAGCAAAAAAGAAAAATATGGAAATAGGTATCAAGTGATAACATTTGTACAACCCCGTGGAATTGCTTGTTGGTTCTGGGAGGGGGGCAGGGAAAGAAAATGAATCATGTAAATGTGGAAAAATATTTAAAAATAAAAATTAATTTATAATTTAAAAAAAAGAGAGAGAGAATGACAGGGCAGGGTAGCTGGGGCTCCTGGGAGCTGTCCGGCAGTACTTCCTTTCCTTGTTGGCTACTCAGTTTCCGTAAGGAAGGGGGCCTGCTTTCTCAAAGGTCTACAGGGTGATCTGAAATCTTCTCCTAACTCTGCTCCATAGATCATCCCTTAGCTCAGGGTCTCAATCATTGGCTCCACCTTTTACCTCAGGCCCTCTTCTACTCCCAATATCTGATGTCTATCCAGGGGTAACAGCAACAACGGTAGCAGCTAAGGGTTGCTGGGTGGAACAATGGACAGAGTGATGGACCTGGAGTCGGGAAGACTCGAGTTCAAATTCAGCCTGAGACACTTCACTAGCTGTGTGACCCTGAGTAAGTCACTTAATCCTTGTTTGCCTTCATTTCCTTGTCTGTAAAATGGAGACAATAATAGCACCTATCTCCCAGAGCTGTTGTGGGGATCCAATGAGATAATAATTATAAAGTCCCTGGCCCATATAGTAAGTGCTATAGAAATGTTAGCTATTGTGATGTGATGGATATACATACAAACATTAAATATATATATATATACATATATATATATATATATATATATATATATACATACTGCCTCCTTTATTAAAATGCAAACTTTATGAGGGCAGGGACTGTTTTGCTACCCATAATGCCTTTGGGCACCTTCTATCTGGGGCCTTCTCTGTAACTTAGAATCTTTAGAAATTACCCAATGTAGTGAAAGGCTAGATGACTTGTCTTGATCACACAGCCAATATATTGCAGAGGTGGAACTCAGACCCAATATGAGGCAGTTTCTTGCTTATGATCCTATTTGCCTCTCTTTACAGAAGAGAGAGCTGAAAACTAGAAAAAGGCAGGTGACATAGTTAGTGAGCAACAGGATTTGAACCTGGATCCTATAACTCTAAATCCAAAGTGCTTTCCCCAGGACCACAGGGCCTCCTACCTTGTTGCTACTATGGAAAGAAGGCTCCTGGGACTTCCAGTGACAAGGACCAGACTTCTGGGAAAGGGCAATAGTTTTTATCAAAAGGATAGGGACACCTTACTTCTTGGGAGGTCTAAGAATGAAGCACTTACTGGTCTGAGGAGGTGGGAAGATTAACTTTAATTGACAGGTGCTGCTTTTTAAAAAAATAACCCTTGTCTTCTGTCTTGGAATCAATACTTAGTATTGGTAGAAGAAGCAGGAGAGCAGTAGGCAATGGGGGTTAAGTGACTTGCCCAGGGTCACACAGCTAGGATGTGTCTGAGGGCAAATTTGAATCCAGGACCTCCCATCTCTAGGCCTGGCTCTCTAGCCACTGAGCCACCTAACTACCCTCAGGTGCTGCTTTTTAAAAAAAAACCCTTGCCTTTTGTCTTAGAACCTATTGGTTTTAAGGCAGAAGAGTGGCAAGGGCTAGGCAGTGGAGGTGAAGTGACTTTCCCAGGGTCATCCAGCTAGGAAGTGTCTGAGGCCAGACCTCCCCTCTCTAGGTGTGGCTCTTAATCCATTGAGCCACCCAGTTGCCTCCCCCCCAGGTCCTGCTTTTGAAAAATAAAGTTCTAGGGACTGTCTACCTGGCCCACCCTCTTCTCTAAGAGCCATTGTGTCAGGTGAGAGAAACTCATTTCCACCACCTATGACCCATCTCACTCACCCTCTCCTGGAGCCTGTCTCCTTCTCCCTCCACCCTCCTGGCAGTACAGTTAGAGGTACACCACAAGGCGCAGGGGCCATGGTCCCTGGACCAATAAGGGGAGATCGACCCATTCCTATCCATGTCAGGACCGAGGACAAAGCCCTTTCTGCCCCACCCTGGTTAAAGATCTAGTGGATAATAAATAATACATTGCACTATTTACCCCCACGCAAGGTTGTTTTTGAAGAAAATGGCATTCTTCTCAGTGGAATTCCTCTGGGAACAGAAAGGTAGAGACAGAAAACAACAATCTCCTCTCTGCTTTTTTACCTCCCTCGATATCCCCCAAGACCAATACGTGGCTGCTTAGAGAATCTAGGCAGGCAGGCAGGCAATTTGGAAAAGTTTTGGGGTTGGCAAGATCCATCTCCCTTCTACTTGCCCTCCTCTCCTCTCCTCCCCCAGCCTGGTCCAACTGTTCCGCAAAAACTTAACAGGGCGGAGAGCTGAGTAAAGGAACATCGTAAAAGGATACTATCAATGGCATGATCAAATCATTATTTCCTGGCCAGACCCATGGGGGGGGGGCAGCAGAAAATGCCACCTCAGGAGGTATCCTTTTAGAGGAAAGGCAATTGTCTGGCCTGGAGAAGAGAAGGCTGGAGAAGCTTAACAGCCTCTTTGAAGTGATATAATGGGGTGCAGTGGAAAAAGAGTGCTAAACTGGAATTCACAAGACTTGAGTGCTACTCTTGACTTGGTGACTTGTGTGAACTTGGGTAAGACCCTTCCCTTCCTCTGGGCCCTAGTTTCCCCCTCTGTACATTGGATTAACTGACCTCTGAGGGTCCTTTCAGCTCTAGATCAAGGATCTTATGTGTGACTTTGGGCAAGCACGTCCTCTCCCTGAGCCTCAGTTTTCGCATCTGTAAAATGAGAGGAGAGGGTTAGGCTAGTGGGCCTCTGAGGCCCTTACCAGCCCCAGATTCTATATGTGACTTTGGGTAAACACTTCCCTTCCCTGGGCCTCAGTTTTCCCTTCTGTAAAATGAGGGGATGGGGCTAGGTGGCCTCTTCTGATACCCTATTCTGCTTTAGATCTAGAATATTATGTGTAACCTTGGAAAAGTCTGTCACTTCCCTGGGCCTCAGTTTCCTTTTTGTAAAATTAACTGTGGCGACCACCGAAGGTCCTTCCAGTTCTAGCCACAGGCTCCTATGATAATCCTGAGTGTTCCTATGAGCTCTAAACACACGTATAGTGTAAGAACACAACTTTAGAGTCAGAAGTCTAGAGTTCAGATGTTGCTTTTGTTTACTAGCTTTGCAAACAAGTTGCCTCCTCTCAGTTTCCTCATCTTTCAAATGGGTAAATTTGCTTAGATGAGTTCTGGTGTTTCTTTCCAATCTAGACTCTCTGCTCCTATGATAAGCATGTTTGGCAATAAGTGGCAAGTCTCTCTTGTTGTTGCTCAGTCATTTTTGGTCATGTCTGACTCTTGGTGACCCCATTTGGGGTTTCCTCGGCAGAGATACTGGAGTGTTTTGTCATGTCTTTCTCCAGCTCTTCTGACAGATGAGGACACTGAGGCAAACAGGGTGATGCGACGTAGTCCACATCAGACAGCTGATAAGTGTCTGAGGCTGGATTTGAACCGATGACCACGAGTCTATGCCCAGTGCTCCATGCACTGTGCCAGTGGTGGAGAGACTCTAATGGCAGCCTCTTTCTTGGGCCAGGCATATTCCGGAGCTGTTTTTGTGGCCATATTGGAAGATGGATGGAGTCTTTAAAAGCTTTCTGCATGTTTTCGTAATCTCTTTGTATATTCATAGCATCAGAGAATGTCATGGTAGCAGGGAAATGTCAGAGATGGAAAGGACCTCAGTGAATCAAATGCCAGAGCTGGGAGGGACTTTAGACGCCCCCTTTCCGGGGCCCTCCTTGGCTCGATTTGGTACAGAGGGGCAAAGCCTGTTGGGAGAGGTTAAATTATTTGCACCTTGTCCCCTAGCATGCCAGTGCCAGTGCCATGCTTGGGCTCTCCTGCCACCACTTCAGTCCCCTCTATGCCTCTGGGCCAGGAAGAAAGACATGAGCCTGCTCCCCTCCCCTCCCAGCCCCCAGCTTTCCCAGGCAGAACTGGTGAGATGCATCAAGGGGGGAGAGCAAGGGGCTGGATGGCATCAGCAATCGAACTGAACGTCTTCCGTTTGGAGTGCGGCCCCCATCATTCCCCAATCCCGCCGAGGATGCAGGAGATAATTAGCCTCGTCTCCTTGAGCATCATTCCCAGCCGATACACGGTGGCTGACGTTCGAGACACCAAACACAGCTAAGTACTGTCATTTGGCGGGGACAGAAGCCTGGCTAACCTGGCTCTCCCTCCCCCCTCTCTCACTTAGTCACATGCGTCATGCAGAGAGGCGACTCTGGCTTAGCTTCTTTCTCCATTATCTCAGCAAACTCATTCTATTCTCATTCTCGGCTTCCCAGCCACCATCTTTACTGGCCTCCATGATTTCTTCTTTCAATCCCGAGGCCAGCGGGGCTTTTCACAAGCCAGCTCTCATGATCCAGGCCACCCAGCTGCTCCCATTCTACACCCCCTTCGGAAAAGTCTCCTCTCTGCCTGCTGGGAGGGCCCTGGATGTTCCGAGAGTCATACACGGGGAGTTGGGGGTGATCTTAGAGGCCACGAAATCCAATCCCTCCTCCCCTCTTTTTTTAAAATGATATCTCAAGATAGAAGGTTATTTACCAAAATAGAGGGGAAACAATATAGTAGAGAAAGAGGTTAGAGAAAATACCTGTACTGGTCCTCACTAGGCCTCCTCCAAGATGGAAGCTAGTCTCTTAGGAAATTAGGAAAGGAGTCAGCCTTATCACTCCCCCAATGAAATAGTCCAGGAGTCAGAGTCTAAGTTAAAGCTGAGCTCCAAGCCCAGGGTCCAAACCACAGTTTGCAGTGAATCTCCCTCCGAGACTATCTCCAGAAGACAACCTCTTCAGACTATCTTCTCAAAGACCATCCCTTGTCCCCTCTTTTGCAGATGAGGGAAAGTAGGCAGGGAAGGGAGGGTATTTGCACCAATGGTGCCTTCCTCCCACTTACCCTCTCTATATGTTGCATGTTGTATTTTGTTGTTGTTTATTTTGCTGTCTTTGTATTGTTGGCTCCCCAATTTAGAGGGGGAGGGCCATGTTTCTTTGTATTCCCTGTATTAGAATTCTTTGTATTCCCTGTATTAGAATATGAAGCATCAGTTCCAAGGTAGAAGACTGGCAAAGGTGGTTAAGTGACTTGCCCAGGGTCACACAGCTAGGAAATGTCTGAGGCTGGACTGGAACCCAGGATCTCCTGTCTCCAGGCCTGGCTGCCTGTCCACTGAGCCACCCAGCTGCCCTTTTCTATAGTTCATCAAGGTAAACAAAGTACTTTCCTCATAACTACCTTCTGAGGTAGCAATCTTGCTGTGCCCACTTTACAGAGGAGAAAACTGAGATGCACAAAGATGAAAAGAATATAAGATATTCTTGGAGGAAGAAGTTGTTTTATGTCAGTCTTTCTGTCCCCAAGTGACAGGCTTACTAAATGCATATTGATTGACTGACTGATGGAAGGAGTGACTTGTCTTGAACCCACGTCTCCTTTTTCTACTCTGGCCTTTTACCTTCCCTGGTATCTTCTGGAGGCTCCGTTAGCTTGCCCTCCTTCTCAGACATTTCCTCACACAAGCAAATAAACAAATAATCAGAAAGCCACTTGAGGCCCCGGGGCTCAAAGCTGACTCTTGCCATATATCCCAGGACCCTCCTTGGCCATAGGATCGGTGAGTTAGAGTTAGAAGGGATCTCAAAGGTCTTCTAGGCCAAACCCCTCCTTTTACATAAGAGAAAATTGAGATTGAGAAAGGAGGTGACTTGCCTGAGATCATTAGTTTAGTGACAGATGCAGCATTTGAACTCAGACTCCCTGATACCAAAGCCAGTAGTAGCCTTGCTAACTCACTATATCAAGCATCAGACAGCTAGGTGGTGCAGTGGATAGAACACTGTGCCTGAAGTCGGGAAGTCTCATCTTCCCGAGTTCAAATCTGGCATCAGACATTTCCTAGCTGTGTGATCCTGCACAAGTCACTTAACCCTGTTAGCCTTAGTTTCCACATCTGTATAATGAGCTAGAAAAGGAAAAGTATCTTTGCCAAGAAAACCCCAAATGGGGCCACGAAACGTCCAAACAATTCAATAATGACAGTAACGCTATCAGGCTGCCTCTCCCAATGTACCACAGTGGTGGTTGGCAAGGAACTGTCCCCAGGTGGGTGGGATACAGGGCTGAGGGGCCAGAAGGTTTCCCTGAGGCTTTTCTGTCTGTTTTGCCTGGAGCTCACAGGGCTGAATCCCAGCAGCCCTCATTCGCGTACCCCATTGCCTTCTGGGTCTGAGGTAGGCGTGGGGGGTGTTCCCAAGGCTGAGTTTTTTTTTTTGAGTTCATAAATGCTTTCATCCTTCCTGATTCCCATATGAGTGAGTGAAACATTGCTGAGCCTCCCCTGACAGTTTCCAATTCTCTCTTTCACGTCTGGGACGGCCTGTCACCCATATACCTTCGGGCTGGCCTCATCTCCAAGCCTGGCAATGTGATCGTGGCCAGAACTTGGGTTTTCCAGCTCCTTCAGCTTCATTCCCTTGTCTGCTCAAAGGCTCACTACCTACGCCAGACCTGTTATTGTAACTGGCACCCTTGGGACATCGGCCCCACTTGTGCTCATCTCATTTTCGGAAGAACGCTGAGAAATCAGAGTACGATCGGAGGAGGCCACCCAGAATAGGGAGGGGATTGGAGGCCAGATAGCCGGGGCTGAGGGGAAGGAGAGGGGAGCCATTGTTAGCATCTTCAAGGCTCCCATGAGGATGAGGGGACACGTCGATTCTGTTTACTTCTGGGAGAAATCTGGGATGAGGCTCAAAGAGGGAGATTTTGGCCCAATGTCAAGAGAAATTCCCCAAATCCCAGACTGTCCCCAAAGAGAAAGGGCTGCTTTGGGAGGTACTGAGCTCCCCAGCACGGGAGGTATTCCAGTGGAGATGGGATGACCACTTTTCAGGTGAAGGGGAAAGAGGTTTCTTCTTTGGATACAAGTTAGATAGACCAAATGGCCTCAGGTTTTTTCAGACGAAGACATTCTGTTTCTCTGGGTTTTCGTAGTGTGAAGCAGGAAGAGTAGGTTAGAGGGAGGTCCTGGGTTCAAATCTGACCTCATCTACTTCCTAAAACCATCAGTCTGGTTCTTCACTGCCTACTACCTCCAAACGGGGGCCCTGCAAAGAGCAAACTCTCATCTATCTGCTCTCCACTCCACCCTCCACAAAGTAGGAATGCCGAGGGCTCAACAGTATTAGTGACTTATTCTGTTGGGCAAAGATGAATTAATGGCATTCCTACTGCCCTTTCAGCCACCGCCTTGCAATTAGACTGAGTTTTAATCATTATTCGAAGCTATCAAGAGCTAGAAATTCTCCCAATCTGAAAAAAAAGGAAAAGAAAACCCAACAGACCTCTTTGTTCTGACCAAAAGTTGTATGTTGGCTCTGCTGGCATGGCTAGAGTGTCCTAGAGCGGGAAAGCAGTTAATATGGCATCCTTAGACTTTCAGATGGCACACTTCCAGTCTGCGGGACTTTGGGCAAGTCATCTGTGACTGCAGGGCATTTAGAGCTGGAAGGGACCTCAAGGCCATCGAGGCCAACCATCTTACTTCTCAGAGGAGGAAACCGAGTCCCGGTGAGGGGAAGTGACTTGCTCAAGGTCACAATAGAGCAATAGACTAAGAATTGGAAGGGGCCGACCTCAGCCTTGGCAGGTAAATGCCATCAAATTCAAATGGGACACCAATCCATATGTGAGAATTCCTTCAGGTCCCATCGATTTAGAAAACCACATGTGTCCTGTTGTGCTTGAATTTGTTTTGTAAAATATTTCCCCGTTACATTTTTAATCTGATTCCGGTCATACTTGGGGAGGCCTCAAGCTGGGAGTTTGGCTCCTCTAATTTAGTCCAATCCCTTATTTTATAGAGGAGAAAACTGAGGCCTAGAGAAATAAGATGATTTAGGATCACAGATGTAGCCTGGGAGCTGGAAGCCATTCCAGAGGCCATCTTAGACCAACGTCCTCATCTTCTAAAAGAAGAAATGGAGATCTAGGGAGGAGGTTTAACTTGGAGCAGGTCTGAACTAAGCTTCAAACCCAGAGTTCTCTCACTTCAAAGTCAGTATACTTTTTTTTAAGCCCTTACTTTCTTTCCTAGAATCAATACTGAGTATTGATTCCAAGGCAGAAGAGTGGTAAAGGCTAGACAATTAGGGTTAAGTGACTTGCCCAGGGTCACACAGCTAGGAAGTATCTGAGGCCAGATTGGAACCCAGGACCTCCATCTCCAAGGCTGGCTCTCTATCCACTGAGCCTCCTAGATGTCCCAAAGTGGTTGACACTAAAGACAGGATGTATAGAGATAATGACAATTTTATTTTCAAACACTGAAAAGATGCAAAAGGGCATATGTGGAAGCAGACAGAGACAATGGTAAGTAAGCATGGGGCCACATTTAATGCCTGTGTAAGGGTCTGATGCTGTAGGTTCCAGAAACTTTCAGGGAGGGATATAGAGAGAGGGAGAAGCTAAGAAATCCAGAGGGAAGAGGCTCCTTAACATGTCCTGGATTTCCAGCTTGCTTGCCTCCATAGAGAATATGAAAATGCAACAGTGGTCCTTCTCTTGATTTGAACTGACCTATTAGCTTGTCCCTAGCTGAAGAGTTGATTTCCTCTTCTGTATTTTCTAGAATATTCTAATCTGTAGAACTCCTCCAAATTCTCTTTTGCTGTTTTGTTTGGATGAATGGCTTTACTCATTATTCGCTCTTTGTGCTGGTCTTCTGGCGTTTGGCAAAAAGAAGATAAAACTGGCGATGGTAAGCTAACAGGTACTAAAGGGCAACCAGGAAAGCAGGCTCCCTGGACTTCGAAATGCCATTGCCTTAGACCAAATGGTCCTGGAGAAAGAGTCTTGTGGTCAATGAGATAATATTGACAAAGCCTTGTGATAAAATGACAACCAGATTCATAAAAGTGCTCAGCATACTACCTGGCACATAGTAGGTACTTAAAAATGCCTGTTCCCTTCCTTCTGGTTCTTGGGACTTGTCTACCCTTCTCCTCCTCATCTCAGCTAGCATGGTTATGATACAGGCAGTCGACTAACATTGATTAGTTAGGAAGCCACATTTATTAAAGCACCTACTATGTGCCAAGCATGTGTTAAGTACTAAGGATATAAAAAAGGCAAACAAACAGTTCCTTCTCTCTAGGATTTCACTTTCTAATGGCAGAGACAACACACATGTGCAAAAATGTACTCACAAGCATAATGGTGGAGCTCCATTGGCTATTCTACCCCCTTCAAATTAATGACATTTTTTTTTCAGTAAGGGTACTTCCTTTTTAAATTAAGTTTTATCTTTTTCAATTACATAAAGAAACAATTTGTGACCATTTTCTCTGACATTTTGCCATTCAGATTATTTCCCTCCCTCCCCTTCCCCCCAGGTGGTAAATAGTCTGATGTAGGCTATACTGATGCTTTCATGCACTACGTGTTTCTGTATTTCCCATGTTGTGACTGAAGACACATATCCCATCTACAATAAAAAAACTCAGGTAGGAAATAAAGTGAGGGATGACATGTTGATCCGCAATCAGACTCCAACAGTTTCTTCTTTGGCTATGAAAGCATTTTTTTTAATCATGAGTCCTTTGGGGTTATCTTGAAAACTTGCATTGCTGTTAATAGTTGAGTCCTTCACAGTTGATTGTTGTACAATATTTCGGTTTTTGTATACATTGTTCTCCTGGTTCTGCTCATTTCACTTTTGCATCAGTTCATAGAAGTCTTTCCAGGTTTTTCTTATTACAATCATATAGCACAGCTTGCTCAACCATTCTCCAAGCGATGGATACTCCCTCAGTTTCCAATGGTAAGAACACTTCTTGATGCATCACTAGATTCTTCTACCTCCACCCAGGTAGCCAGACTTCTCTCTCATGCTAGAGATGCCTCTAACCCTTGGCTTATTCCTGATTGGTGAATTCCTCCCAAGGAACTTCATTTGAGGAAGCCTGCTTACTTCTAAACTGGCTTAGCCTCTGTCTCTGTATTCTTCTGTCTTGCCTCTCCATGGGTATCTCTCCAGCTTTCAAAATGGTCTCCTTTGGAAGTGTTGTCTTCTCCCATTCAATGGCAACTTCTTGAGATCTGAGACAGGCTTACCTTGCTTGTATTTGCATTTGCTGCCCTTAGTATAATGCCTGGCACATAGTAAGTACTTATAAATGCTTTATCTAGTCTAATCTCGATTGAATCAAAAACCAGTGTGGACATAGCCAGTATGTCAAAATAAAACAAGAATCAGCCCAGGTCTTGGCTGAGAGACGTGGTTGTGCTCTAAGGAATTCATATGAAGGAACTATAGGAAAAACAGAGAGATTCAGAGGGTCTGAGGACAGACAGGTTGGTTTGAGCCTGTCATTCCAGTATTACTCTTCCTTTCTTCTCATTCTCTACAATCTGGGTCCTGACCTCATCTCTAAAGTTATCACTGATCTCCTAATCACCAAATCCAATGGCCTTTTCTCAGTCTTCAGCCTTCTTGATCTCTCTGAGGCCCTCGATACTGCTAATCATCTTTTTCTCTTTAATATTCTCTTCTTTCCAGGCTTTGGGGCCATTCTTCTCTCCTAGTTCTCCTCCTACATATCTGACCACTCCTTCTCAGTCTCCTGGTGAATCTTAGTCACTCCAGCTAATGGCAGCAGTCTTCAAGCATTTGCTCTGGGCCCTCTTCTCTTCTCCTCTGCTCTTTAACTTGACCTCATCATGGCTTCAATTTTCATCTCTATGCTGATGATTCTCAGATCTACTAATGCAGCCCAAACCTCCCTCTTCACTGTTAGACTTTCATCTCTAATTGCTTATTGGACATCTCAGACTAGATATCTTATAGACTTCTTAAACCAACTTGTCCCAAACTGAATCCATTATTTTCCATCCCCTTCTAAAGCCCCACACTTTCCCCTCCTTTTAATATCCCTATGACTGTCAAGCATACCACAAGCTTCCCATCCTCCCTGGATTATAGCCTAAGAGTCATCCTCAACTCTTCATTCTCTCTTATCCTGCCCCCCCCCCCCTTTCCATGTCTGATCTGCCACCAAGGCCTGTCTATTTCACCTTCTTCACATCTCTCTCTTTTCTTCTCTGGTGTTACCACCTTTTGACTTACCCACCTCCCATCCCCTCATATCTACCTTTTCCCACTCCAGGCTATCCTCCAATTTGCTATCAAATTAATCATTTTTAGGTACAGATCGGATGATGTCACACCACTGTAAGGGGGAAAAGGGTTTTTTTTTGGTTGAATATATTAAAAGGTTAGGTCACCAGGGAATTGAATAATTATCAGTCCCCAATTAAAGAATAATCTCAAGTCAAAATGACTTTTATGGAAGTTTATTTACAAAATATAGGAGAGAGTGGAAGTAGAGAGATGAGAAGAGGGTAGAATAAGAGATTTGTATTCAAGTCTGGGCTTTACTCTGGCAGGGCTCCAGAGGCCCAGCCAGAGCCTAAAAGTCAATTAACAAGGATTTTAGCCACAGGGGCTTCTCCCAATCAAGGGAGCCTCCCGGAGGCTAGTACCTCCTGGGAGGTTAAAGGAATCAGCCTTCTTCACTCACCACGTGTAGTTCCAAGAGAGAGATTTAAGAGCAGTCTCACCAAGGTCTCAGGGTCCCAGGTCCAGAGCTCCTTCACATCCAAGCAAGAACCAGAAGAGACCCTGGCTCATTCAACTCTCTCTTTTTAAAGGGGCCTCTTTTGCATCACTTCCTGTGCCTTCCTTTTAGTTTACGTGTTCAATCACAACAGATGCTTTTCTTAGGACTGCCCGGGAGGCAGTCAGTAAATTCTGATTTGTTACTCACTCTAGCACACATGGGTTACAGACCTCCAAACTTGTGAGTTAAGTGAAGATGTTTTCACCTTTTGTGATTTAATCTAAAGACGGGCAGGGTAGATGTAATCTCATTATCACACCACCCCCCTTTTGGGAAACTCTAATTTTGGTAACATTTGGTAAAATTCCTATTGTCTCAGGGATTAAATACAAAACCCTCTGGCATTCAAAGCCCTTCCCAATCTGGTGCCCTTCTAGTTTTCCAGGCTTCTTATATCTTCAAATATACAGAACTTGATATATACTCTATGGTCCACCTTGCCTTCTTACCCCAAGACATTCTATATCACCCTATTCAGGGCATTTTCACTGGGTGTCCCCCATGTCTGGAACTCTTTCCCTTTTCATCTCTACCTCTTGGCTTGCCTGGCTTCCTATAAATCCCAACTAAAATTCCAACTTCTACAGGAAGCCAATGCTTTCTCTCAGTTGAGTATCCCCAATTTAGCCTGTGTAGATCTTGTTTGTATATGGGTATTTGCATGTTTCCCACATTAGACTGTAAGCTCCTTGAAGGCATGGTCTGTCTTTTTATTTTCTTCATGTCCCCAGTGCTTAGCACATAGTAGGCACTTGCTGAATGCCTACTGACTGACCAACAATTGACTAACTCTAAAAGAGCAAAGTTAAGTCTGAGCTGTGACAGAGAAGGGACCTATTATAGAAGGTCATTGGCTTTATGGATCCCTTGGAGCAGAAGACTCCGATTGAGAGAAATCTCAATAAAGGTGAGCTCTTTCCCCAATTTTCTCTCCAAGTTCCTGTCTATTCATAGACATCACATAAAAGGTTGTTTCATTACACAAACTTTTGCGAAGATCAGACACACAAAGTTTACAGCCACACAAAGAACACAAATGAACTAGAGATAGATAGAAGTAGAATGTTGGACTGAGGGCCCAACCTCTGCCTGAATGTTAGGAAATGTCCTAAGTTAGGGTTTTGAGGAATTGTGACTAAACTCACAACTTTTGTCCGAAGTAAACTTCTTCAACCTGACGAGGAGGCAACTACATGGACCTTAGGGGCTATTATATCACCCTCTAGTGTTAAAACAAGCTCATTATTGAAACAAGCTATTACACACAATGTTCTCAGTGTAGGTGTAAGGTTGGTTGGTGGGTTAGTTGGTTGTTGTCCTTCATACCAAAAGAAGAACAAAATGACATCATTGGGTGATGTCTTTAGACTCTTACATAAATTGGAGTTAAGTGCAGCAGAGTTGGGCAAATTTGGCAGCCTCACTCTCTCTTCCAGAGTCATCAAATTCCAGACAAGACAACTGGTGTTGGCCTAGGATGGAGTGGAAGACCTTGGCTTCTTTGATGCCTAACCAAACTCTAAGTGCTCCACAGGACCTGCTTCTGCCAGGAAGGTAATCTCAGGTGGAAAGAACTAGCAGTGAAGGGGAGAGTAGGGGATCCAGGAAAGACCTCCTTCTGAAGAGGGTGGGTTTTTAGCTGTCTTGAAGCAAGTCAGGAAATTCAAGAGACAGAGATGAGGAGGGAGAGCATTCCAGGCCTGGGGGATAGTAAATGTGAAGGTATGGAGTCAGGAGATGAAGTGTTGCCTGTGAGGAACAGCAAGAAGGCCAGTGTTGTTGGATCATGGAGGGAAGTGAAGAGTAAGATGATTGGCAAGGGAGGAAGAGGCCAGGTTGGGAAGGACTTTACAAGGCCAAGAGAAGATTTTATTTATATTTGATGCTGGAAATAATAGGGACCCACTAGATTTTTTTGAGTGTGTATATGGGGTAATATGATCAGACTTGAATTTTAACAAATTGGCAGATGAGTGGAATATGGACTTGAGGCAGGGAGACCAAATAGATGGCCATTGTAATAGTCTAGGTATGAAGTAATAAGCTTCTATGCCAGGTCATTGGCTGTGTGAGTGGAGAGAAGGAGACTTATGTGAGAAATTTTGTGAAGGAAGACATAACATGCATTGGCAGCAGACTGGCCAAGTTGAGTGAGTTCAAGAGAATATTCGAGGATAATACTGAAGTTTTGAGACTGAGTGATTGGTAAGATGGGGGTACTCTCGACAGCAACAGAGAAGTCTGGGAATGGGGAAGGTTTTCTTGAAAAAAAGATAGTGAGTTCTAGTTTGTATATGTTGAGCGGAATTGGGCGTCGGCTAAGGGGGGTTAGGGGGATTTGGGGGAGGGGGAAAGAACATGAAACATGTAACTAGGAGGAAATATTCAAAATAAAAATAAAAAAACTCTGCTGGAAATGTCAACTAGTATGAAATTGACTATTTGATTCTGAAGGAAATTCATAAAGCCAGTTCAATCCTTTAATTTTACAAGGAGAAAAATATTTTGTTGATTTCTTAACACTTGATTACTGAACCCCAAAGAGATAATGAGAAAGACTTGTTCAAAAATATTTATAGCCATACTCTTTGTGGTGGCAAAAAAAAACTGGAAAAGGAGGGGATGCCCTTCAATTGAGGAATAGCTGAATGAACTGTAGTATATGATGGTGATGGAATATTATTGTCCTGAAAGGAATAATGAACTGGAGGAAGTCCATGTGAACTGGAAAGACCTCCAGGAATTGATGCAGAGTGAAATGAGAAGAACCAGGAGAGCATTATACAGAAACTGATACATTATGGTACAATGGAATGTAACTGACTTTTCTACTAGGAGCAATGAAATGACCCAGGACAATCCAGAGGAATTTATGAGAAAGACGCTATCCCCATCCGGAGAAAGAACTGTGGGAACAGAAATGGAGAAGAAAAACATGATTAATCACACGGTTTGATGGGGATATGATTGGGGGTTTGGCTTTAAAAGATCACTGTATTGCAAATATGAATAACATGGAAATAGGTTTTGAATAATGATACATGCATAAACCAGTGGAACTGCTTGTCAGCTTCAGAAGTGGGGAAGAAAGAGCGTGGGGTGGAGGAATCATGAATCATGTAACCATGGAAAAATATTCTAAATTAAAAAAAATTTGAAAAAATAAATAGAGTTGTATTATATCTAAAACCATAAAACAATCCTAGCTGTGCCAGTACCGAATCAAGTACCATAAAAGATTTGGTCCTCTGGGAAGTTTGTGGACTGCTGGTATTTGTCTCTGTTCAACTGGGTTTTGATTGATTGTTTTTCTTTGTTTCAAGAGAGAGTTCAATGCTGGAGGAGGAAGGATCAGATTTCTATCTAGGAGAACAAGAAGGCATTTAGGCTGAGTTTGTTGGTGCCCTTCTGGACTTTGGGACCATGTCTCAGCTGTCATCTCACTCTGGTACTTCCCTAGGTTCTTGAGGTCTCTTTACTCTGGAGCATCCATCCATCTTCTCCTGAGGTCTTCTCTCCCTGGAACAACCCCTTGCCAGGCCAGCCCCTTTCTGCCATTGGTCAGCTCCTCCCTGGGCCTCCATTTTGAGGAGGGGCCCAGACTGGCCAGTTTTCATTCCTCCTCAATCCAGTTGTGCTTCTGACTTTTTGGACTCCAATACCAGGCTCCTGAGCAGATGCCTTACCCAATTTTCTGTTCCCTTTTGTGTTTTGCCTCTTCCACTTGAATGTGTGAAAAAGCAGAGCTTTTTCTTTCTGCATGTGTCTGTACCCCTAGAATGTAGTACAGGGCTTGGCACATAGTAGGTGCTTAATAAATGCTTGTTGCCTTGCCAACAAACTTTAAGTTTAAAATTAATGAATTAGCTGAACAGATGGAGGCAGGCAATGTTGGAGTTTATGATCAGTGCAGTCCCTTCGAACTTAGACATCTTCTGAATATGTCAAGGGTGTCCCTTAGCCCTGTGTCTGTCATCTCCTTTGGCCCACACAGTCCAGGAGTGTCCTTAGTAGCCATATAGTCATAGTCCAAGAAATGCAAGGATGAGGACGATGATGGATGGCATTAGAGAGAAGTTGCACGCTAAGTCACGTTGGAGAAGTCGGCTTTCATCTCGGATACTTTCCTTACATCCCTAGTCAATCACCAAGACTGGGTTTTCCCCACCTTTGGAATATCTCTTGGATAATCCATTCTAATGGCCGCCCACTGAATCTTAGCCTTCATTCATTCCTATCTACAATGTTGCTAACAGTTGCTGGTAATGGGGGCCCGGCATAGGTATGGAGAGCCCAAGATGGTGCCTCTTCATGTGGACAAGCTGGGAATCTGTTTCTGGGAGAGCCTGTGATGAAGTAGAAAGAAGTACCTTGGAGAGTGCATGAAGACCTTCCATAACTGGCTCCCACCGGTGAGCCACAATTGGCTGACCAAGCTGTTCAATTAGCAGTGGAGGCATCCAAAATGGTTGGCAGCTCCACTTACTTCCTCCTTTGCATCATTCTCTTTTGTCTTCACTTAGCTCATAGTATCTGGTGGGAGACCAAGTAGCCTTTGGGAGTTTCAAAAGGTTGGGAAAGGTAGTTGGTCACAGGAATCTGGGAGCCAGAATCTAGACCTAGTTTCACAGTCAGGGCAACACTGATGCTCCAAGGAGCAAGAAGCCATCTTGGAAAGTGACCTTCCAGACCAAGGGTTGACAAACTGTCAATGAGCCAAGTCCATTTATTTTTGTACAGAATGGTGGTTGTTTTTTTTTACATTTTAAAATAAAGTTTTGGGGCAACTAGATGCCCAATGGATAGAGAGCCAGGCCTGGATTCAGGAGGACCTGGATTCAAATCTGACCTCAGATACTTCCTAGCCATGTGATCCTGGGCAAATCACTTTACCTTGATTGCCTGTCCTAGACTTGATACAAGGGATTTTTTTAAAAAAAAGTTTTATTATACTTAAAAATTAGCTCCCAGGCCTTAGAAAAACAGCTAGAGTTGGCCTTTCAGCCATAATTTGTGGACTTCTGGTCTGGACCCAAACTGACAAAAGCTGAAATGAGAACTCTTCTGCCAGGGGTTGAGGAAGACATGGGGATGGGATGCTGGGAAAGGAATAAATATTTACATAGCGCCTACTTTGTGCTACGCCCTGTACTCAAAACTTTCCAGATAGTATCTCATTTAATCCTCAGAACAACCCTGGAAGGTAGGTGCTATTATTATCCCCATTTTACAGCTGAGGAAACTGAGATAACGAGTAAGTGTCTGAGGCTAGATTAGAATTCAGATGTTTTCCTGACTCCAAGTCCAGCACTCTCTCCACTGAGGTGCTAGCTGCATCTGGAAGCAATACCCCTTTGGGTATAAATTTGGTCCTACCAATAACTAGGAACCAAGCTAAATTTGGAGCTGATTTCCCCAGTAAGCCCTGGAGGCACTGGGGGAGATGTTTATAAGTTTGTTCTTGCTCTAGCTTTTAAATAAACCTCTTTGGGTAAAAGCTAGCTGGTATTAATGTTTATGTTTAATGGAACTAAGGGCTGGTCACCGGCCCCTAACAACAACAACAAAAAAAAAAAAAAAAGAGGAGGGCAAACACAGGTGGCAGGGGCTGGAGAAAGGAGCATTCTGGGAGAGAAACCTACGAACCTCTCAGGGTACCCTGAAACCCTAAGTGGAGATATAGGAGGTGACTTTGGGAGAGGGACTCACAGCGTTCAATAATACACTTAATTCTTTTCCCAGCGTCTAGCCCACCTGCCCTCCTCTCTCTCCCCCCTCTCTTTCCCATTCTTTTCTTGCTGCCAAATTAGTCTTCCCCAATCCGAGGTCTGACTTGGTCACCATGTTGCTCAAAAGCCTTTGTTGGCTCCCTATTGCCTCTAGGACAAAGCTGACACATATTGCTCCAGTCCTTCACAAGATCCTTCCCAAGCCACCTCTATCCTGCCTTGTTTATTATTGTTTCCCAAGTCACAGAATCATAAATGTTCAGAGTTGGAAGGAACTTAGAAACTAGTATGACCCCCCTCCATAATGTCCTTTTGCTTGAATACCTCTGGTGCCAGAGAGCTCACTACTCCTCAAACCACTCCATAGTATTTTGGGACAGTTGTAATTGTTAAGAAGCTTTCTTTACCTTGAACCCAAATTGGCCTCTATTTATAATATATATTTATATACATTTATATATATTTACATACTTATAATATATCTATTCTGTTTCTCTGCTCTCTGAAGCTGAGCAGAACAAATCTTACCCTTTTGCCTCGTAACAACGTTTCAAACACATGAACTCAGCTCTCATGTCCATCTGAAGTGTTCTCTAGACCAAATCCCTCCCCTCGTGTTCCTCCAGATGACAGACCCATGCCCTGGAGGATTGGTATTTAACAACAGGCTCTCTGGGGAGAAGAATATGCGCTACACATTTAAAATTTAATCCACATCATGAACACTTTCTCTCCATCGCTTTATGAAGTCAACAAAACAATAACTCAAGCCCCAAGTTTGTAGCGTTGGCCAATTTCTGAGGTACAAATGCTCACCCTGAAAATTTAACAACCGGCTCTCCCGCTGATGAACTGCAGTGCTTAGAGGGAATGATCTCAGGGCCCTCCTGGCACACTTCAGCCAGGATGCCCAGAACTAGACAAAATCTTTCAAATGTGGTATGAGGGCAAATGATGAAACTCACTTCCCTAGCCCTGGTCCTGCTAGAACTCAGCTGGGCACACAGAAAATGGCATTCAAGTTTGTTGGCCACCTTGGCCCACAGTCCTCAAAAACGCCAACTCTTTTCCAGACGCGTTCCTGCTCAGACGTTCCTCTTCTCTCTTGAAGTTGGAGATTTGGCTTGTGGAACCCAAATATATGACCACATTTCTTCAGTTCAACCCTCTGCTCCAAGTGTTGAGATTTGGGTCCATCTTGAGTCTGGCATTCGGTGTTATTAGCCAAGTCTCCTCGTTTCGTGTCATCTGCAGATGTGATGAACATGGCCTCTATTCCTTTATCCAAGTCACCGATACAGCGCAGATCCCTGGGGCACTCCGTTGGAGACCTCCCAATGAATTGATAATGAACCCTTAATGATGACGCAGAGTCAGACCATTGGCCCAAATCCTTTCTGCCAGCCAAGTAGGCATCCTCACCGTCCCCTGCCTTGTTCTGTCTACCAAGCTGTGTCTCCTCTTTGGAATGCCCTTTCTGCCGCAGTGCGGTGTAAAGTAAAGAACGCTGGTCTTGGAATCAAAAGCCTTGAGTTAAAATCTCAGCTTAGACCCTTAAGATCTCGGTGATGCTCAAGAAATCACCTAACTTCTCTGGGTCTCACTTGTACAAAGTTTTTCCAATACTAATACCATAGACTAGGGAAGCTAAGTGGCTCAGTGGATTGAGTGCCAGGCTCAGAGATAGGAGGTCCTGAGTTCCAATGTGGCATCAGGCACTTCCTAGCTGTGTGACCCTGGGCAAGTCACTTCACCCCGATCACTTAGCCCTTACCACTTTTCTGCATTGGAACCAATAAACGGTATTGATTCTAAGACAGAAGGTGAGGGGTTAAAAAAAATGAAGACCGTAGAGTCTTCTTATGTAGAGGCTCTTTGCAAGCTTTTTAGTCCTATAGCAATGCGAGTTATTTTTCCCTGCCTTTCAAGGCCACCTTAAATTTTCCATTCAGGATCAAAGCAGTCTGAAATAATGTCTCTCTCTTTCAGCATGTAGACTCATGACCACGTACGGTTAGCTTTGATGGCCCCGTGTTGGTCAAAGTTACTCCATTTGTGCTAGCATGCAGTAGGAGCTCAGCAAAGATAATTGATCGACTACTTGCTCCTGCACATGTCAGGACTCCTCCTTTGTTTTGGGTTGCCCTGCTTCTCCCAATGGACTCTGGATGTTAATGGCACCTCAACCATTTGATCTCTAGTTTAGACTCTGCTCCAAAGTGACAACCACTCAATGAGATCAGTGATTGGGGGTTGCCATGTTACTAGGAAAGATTCCTCAATTTCCTTCCTTCCTTCCTTC
>NC_058136.1:68450292-68480325 GCF_016433145.1 Gracilinanus agilis | reverse complement strand
TGGTAAGGATAGGCAATGGGGGTCAAGTGACTTGCCCAGGGTCACACAGCTGGGAAGTGTCTGAGGCCGGATTTGAACCTAGGACCTCCCGTCTCTAGGCCTGGCTCTCAATCCACTGAGCTACCCAGCTGCCCCCATGAATATTGTTTTAAAACATTTTGATAATCTTTTCTTATTTTAACCCTTATAACATATAATTATAATAAATAATATTATGTATTAATAATTTAAATTTAAATTTCAACTCCAAGTCCTAGGCTCATTTCATCCTGCCTTGATGTCTGATTTAAGGACCTTTTCTTTCTTTTTTTTAACCCTTACTTTCTGCCTTAGAATCAATACTGACGATCAGTTCCAAGGCAGAAGAGCAGTAAGAGCTCAGCAATGGAGGTAAAGTGACTTGCCCAGGGTCACCCAGCTGGGAAGTGTCTGAGGCCAGATTTGAAGCCAGGACCTCCCATCTCTAGGCCTGGCTCTCTATCCACTGAGCTACCCAGCTGCCCCCTTAAGGACGTTTTCTCAAAGGGACTTCTGGTGGCAATTCTGTTCCACTGAAGCTGAGTAGAATAGAGAGAAATATAGAGGCTGGCTGGCCACTGAGGTCAGGTCTGGGCCTTGGTGGATGGGGTCACCCCCCCCCCCAAAGGGTCTGAGGACCCTCAGCTCTACAGAGTCACAAAGGTTGCTTTTATCCATTCACTCACCTGGAGCTCAGCCTGTGCACTGGGCAAACTGAGCCAAGGCTGGACGATAAAGCGCAGTGTTGGCTGATTCATCTTGGGCTCCTCTGGAACCCTCTCTTTCATTCTTCCCTGCGATTGCTTGTGAATGGGGAGCGATTCTCCAGGCGATGCCAACTGCCTCTCCTTGATCTTTAGAGGGCCTTTCCCAGGGGAGCTTTCAGAGTCTGGCATTGATTCTGAGGTTGGGAAATTGAGCCAATGGGGGCCTTGTCACTTCGAGCCCAGAATTTTTCTCTCGAATCCAAGATTGCTTGTGTTCACCGTAGGAGGTGCTCAGAGTGGCTTGAGGGTGGGAACCCCGAATGGGAGCTGGAAGTCCCAAAGTTTGCCGATATTAATTAATGAAGGTTTTATCTTGGGCGTGGCCTCTAGCTTCTAAGCTTGGGGATTCATCTTTAGTTACTCTATATCTGTTGTCGTTCATGAGTCCTTTCCATCATGGCTGACTCTGGGCGACCCTCTGTGAGGTTTTCTTGGCAAAGATACCGGAGCAGTTTGCCATTTCCTTCTCCACCTCATTTGACAGAGTTTGAGAAAACGGAGGCAAACAGGGTAAAGTGACTTGCCCAGGGTCACACAAGCAGTGTCTAAGGCCAGATTTTGTGATATTGAAGTGGTTTGCCATTTCCTTATACAGCTCATTTTACAGAGGAGGCAAAGCAGGTTAAGTGACTTGCCCAGGGCCACACAGCTAATAAGTATCTGAGGTCAGATTTTGTGACTGCCTTTGGGGTTTTCTTGGCAAAGGAACTAGCCTGGTTTGCCATTTCCTTCTCCAGCTCATTTTACAGATGAGGAAACTAAGGCAAACAGGGATAAGTGACTTGCCCAAGATCACACAGCTAGGAAGTATCTGAGGGCAGACTTGAGTTCAGGAAGAGATCGTCTTCCTGACTCTAAGCCTGGTGCTATAGCTACTGTATCACTTACCTGCTTAAAAATTCCTTAAAAATTTCTTTCTTTTCTTAGATTAGAGAAGTTTGTAGCTCCTTTCAGGTCATATCAGTGTATTGTTTTAGAGTCAGGGATATGCTAATAATTCCTTTAAACTCTTATCCTCTGTCTTAGAATCAATACTAGGTATCAGTTCCAAGGCAAAAGGGTGGTAAGGGTTAAGTAATTGGGGTTAAGTGACTTGCCCAGAGTCACATAGCTAGGAAGTGTCTAAGGCTAGATTTGAACCCAGGACTTCCTGTCTCTAGGCCTGGCTCTCTATCCACTGAACCACCCAGCCGTCCCGTGTTATAGTTATCTCTCCAGTGCCTTATTCCTGAATGATACCCAGTATTTATAAAACACTCAAAGATTTGCAAAGCACTTTGCAAACGTTATCTCATTTGATCCTCACAACAACCCTGACAGGTAGGTGCTATTATTATCCCCATTTTACAGATGAGGAAACTGAGACAGACAGAGGCTTTCCAAGGACCACATAGTTACTAAGTGTCTTGATCTAAGGATTTGATCTCAGTTCTTCCTGATTCTAGGCCCAATCTTCTATCCACTGAGCCATACAGTTGCCCTGCTAGTCTCTGAGTTCCATGAGGACCAGGATAGTGTCTTATTTAAATGTTGAATCTTTTAAAATCCTTATCCCAATGCTTCGTATAGACTTGGCATTTAAAACACACAAACATGTGCACGCACACACACACACACACAGAGTTAGTTTTCTTTTGTCTTTTTTTTCGGAGTTACAGTTTTAAAAAAATTCTGGGGGCAGCTGGGTAGCTCAGTGGAGTGAGAGTCAGGCCTAGAGACGGAAGGTCCTGGGTTCAAACCCGGCCTCAGCCACTTCCCAGCTGTGTGACCCTGGGCAAGTCACTTGACCCCCATTGCCCACCCTTACCACTCTTCCACCTATGAGACAATACACCGAAGTACAAGGGTTTAAAAAAAATTCTGTCATTATGGACTGTGCCACTAATCCCAGCTAGAGATCATGCCAACACGAGTGGACCTGAAGTAGGGAATAAGGATGGGTCAGTGCCAACACTTCCTGTCGAAAGGTGGCACAATTTCCTCCTTAGAGTATTTATGAATCCTTCTCAATTCTGCCACGGGTTCAATTCTCCTCTTTTATTGAAGCAAGAATACAAATGGCCAAGGAGTAATTGGTGAGAGAATCAGGAGGACTCGAATTCAAATCCTAACTTTAGACACACTAACTAGTTGTATAACCATAGGTAAGTCACTTAACTTCTTTCAGATTGTCTCTTTGTCTGTAAAATGGGGATAATAATAACACCTACCTCACAAGGTTTTTGAATGAGCTAACATGTAAAGTACTTTGCAAAACACAAGTTATCCTATAAATGGTAGCAATTGGTAGCTCTTCTTATTAATTAAGCCTCCTGGGGATGGAAGGAGTGAAGGAAATAGTCTTGGAAGTAAGAGGCTGGATTGTTTTTGTTGTTTCAAAACGAGACCTTAAGACAGTGTTCCGATCTCTGCTGAATGTATCTCGATGGACCATTACAGTGAAGGGCTCCATCAACTGCTTCATGGCAAGAGAGAGTGGGGAGATCCCTAACCTATGTGTCACCAGATTTAGCAGGCTCATCTGTGGGGCACAACATTCCCAGTTCAGCTTGAGTTAGACCTAGTGACCTCTAAGACCACTTCCAACTGGAGGATGCTAAGGCGATAAGTTGTCGTTGCAGATAGGAGAAAGTGAGAACTGTCTATGTATAGCCACCAATGGAGAGAGCATAGAGGAGCTATAACGAAGTAAGAATGAATGAATGAATGGATGGATGGATGAAAAGCCAGTTATCAAGTGTTCATTCTGTGTTAAATCATGGGATCAGCCTGGAAGGAGCTTCAAACTAACAGGGACAGACCACATGTAGAGTAGCGGTAGCCTGGGAGTGGGGTTTTGGTCAGAGAAATCCCAAGGATGGGAAAATAAGTCAGATGATTGATGTTGCCCTTCTAGGGCAATGGTGGCTTTGAGTAGAACAAAAGGAGCCAGGAGTCAAAACTATTCCCTCCAGTTTCTACACCCAAATTAGACACAAATAAGAGGAATTACAGGGTCTAAACAAGGGAGATAAATTTGACCTCAAAGGTATCACTGAGGCTTGGTGGGATGAAGCCCTACCATGGCTATACCATGGTTCTAGATGGGTATCCCATAATCAAAGGGAAAAGGGTAGGCAAAGGGGAGAGTGGGTAGAGTAGTATTGTATATTAAGAAATTAGACTGAAAAAATCCAGGAACCTAAAAAGGGGAGCATGGGGGTGGGGTGCATTTGGATGAAGATCAATAGAGGGGAAAACAAGCAATTTTTATCATCAGAATAATCACCTGGAAAGAAAGAAGAATATGGATGCCAGATCATATTCCTTACCCAGAAGTATTGGAGTTATCGGGAGACTTTGATTAGTCCCACCTCTGCTGGAGTTCTCTGGTCTCTATCTCTGTCTCTCTCTGTCTCTTTCTCTCTGTCACCCCAAAGCAGAGCAAATAATCATTTCTTCCCTTGCCTTAATGATCATTTTCATCCTTCAGAAACATGAGGGAACCAATATGAGTAAATTCTATTTTGAATCCAAGCCTCGCTAACCTAAAGGAACTGGAGGCCAAGATGAAAAAGATGGAAACTTTGGGAAGATCTCATCCTTTCGTCCTACACTTTGTGATAGAAAAGGAGAGGAAATTCAGGCACAGACTAACAGGAATCCTAGATGTGGGGGAAGTTGGTTTCTAAGAAGAGTTCAGGGGAAAAAAGGGCTCACATGGCGTAATAGTCTATAGGGTGGTGGAAAATTAAAAAGCCTGAAATTTGCTCTTTGCTCCCCACCACTTTACAAAAGAGAATGGCCAGCACCAGCGCTCTGTGATTGATGCCATCAATTTACGCTTCCCTGACTCCATTCTGTTCATCTGCTCTGACCCCAGTCACAGGTTCTCACCCTTTCTTTCCCTTCAAATTCCTCTTCATAGTCTACCTTGGAAGGTTAGACACTCTTTCACTAATCCCCCCCCTTAATCCACCCTGTCTCTTATTCTTGTCTCTCCAAATTCCCTTCTGTCTGTTATTTTGCACCCAACTGTGTATGTATTCTCTCCTCTGGCCAGTTCAGATAAAAGCAATGTTCAAGTGTCCCCTGATCCCTTTTTCCTTGCTTGCACAGACTTCTACATGAGCACCCCTGATTATGTGAGATAAGCCCCTCCCCCAATATTCCTCCCCCTTTCTTTCCTAGTGTATTCCTTTTTATCTCCCTTTCCACTTCTCCTTTTAAGATAATCAAAAGATAGCAAAACTACTCCCGAGCCTTCTGTCTTATTTAACTAGCATGTTCTGGCTCTTCTCCATGTACTCTGTGATCTAGTAACATTGGCATCCTTCCCATTCTTTACACACAACATCCCATCTCCCATGCAAAGAGTTAACTCGTCCAGGGTCACACAGCTAGGAAGTGTCTGAGGATGGATTTGAACTCAATAAGATGAGTCTTCCTTACCCACCCAGTGGTGCACTATCCACTTTTGCACTAATTTGACCAATTGTCCCCATTTGCATATTACTCCTCCCATGAAACTGTGAAGTCCTTGAGAACAGAAATTATTTTTGCCTTCCTCAGTACTTAGCACAATGCCTGCCACATGGTACGTGCCTAATAAATACTCGTTGATTTGTTGGCATTAGGATTATAAAGGGATATACTATCATCTCTCCCATTAGAATTTAAATATTTCAATTTTATTTATCACCCTTCAATTGCTCACTCGCCTTTACCATTTGATGTATCTCTTGACTCCAATGTTTGCATTTCAAAGTTTCTTTTCAGCTGTCTTTTCAACAAAAATGCTTAGAATTACTCTGTTCATTAAAGGTCCACTCCCCTCTCCCCCATATTTTTATACTCAGTTTTGCTGGATAAATCATTCTTGGTATTAAGCCTATATTTTTCATGTCATGGAATGTCATGTTCCAAGCTCTTTGGTTCTGGATAGTGATAGCTGTTAAATCTTGTATCATCCTGTCTCCTTGGTACTTGAATATATACATACACACATAATGGAAAAAAGAGCAAGATCCGTCTCTACATACTCTCTGAATTTCTCTGCTTCTCTGTTAGCAATCTTCGTGCTCTGGATATGCCTTCAGCCTGAGGCCCACTGTCTTGATTTCCGAGTTCTTAGCCCTCACCATCGTTTCATTAGGGGACTCACTCATGATTACTTTAGGTCCCATATGCTCCCTAGACATCTCCACCTCCTTATCAGTACTCTCACCTCTTCTTTTCAGCTCTACTTTATGTTTTGTTTTCTCTGATTAGAAGGTAAACTTTTTAAAGGTAGGAACTGTCTTGCTTGCTTTTATTTGTATGTATAGCATTAACCACAGTACCGGCCACATAGTAGGCACTTAAATTCTCTATCGATGTATCTATCTCAATTTATTATACATCTGTTTTTCTATTATCTCATCAATCTGTCCATTCATCCTTCTGTCCTCTTTATCTCTTCCCCTATCTCTCTCTATAAAAGATGATTGCTGCTTGGAGTGAATAGAATGATATTTGACCATAGAGACTGACTAGAGAGAGAACATAGTTCTTTAATTCTTATCTTGCTTCTGTTTTTTTTTTCTGCCAAAGAATTGAACCTTTGTATTAGAAAGGCTGGGAAAAAATGACTAAGAGGGAGCAGAAACCCAATATGAGGAAGGAGCTAGTAAAAGAGGACCTAGATATTTTAGGAAGTCAGGAAACCTGGTCATATCTTTAAGTTGTGAAAGAACTGGCTGCTATGATGGCTGGGCGCTGTGAAGAACATTTGAAAGATCATGAGAAATCAGAGAGGAGCCACAGAACTGGAAAAGGACAAATGTCTCAAATGTCAATAAAGGGGAGAGATCAAGGACCACAAATTATGGGCCAGTGAATTTGACCTTGATTCCTGGGAATATTCTGGAATGGCTTACTAAAGAGATGGTTGGTAAATCTTTACAAATGGATATGGCGACCACAGAGAGCCAGCCTGGGGGGCTTCAATAAGAACAGGTCATGCCAGACTAGGTAGCTGATTGAATAGTTGAACTCAAAGAGTAGTCATTAATGGTTCGATTATGTCTCAATTGTTCAGAGGTCTTCAGAAGAGTATCCTGTGGATCTCTGCTTGGCCCTGTGCTGTTTCAAGTCTTGATCGATAATTGGGATGTAGGCATAGATGGCATACTTATACTTGGAGATAACACATTGAATGACAGAGTCGAGAACCAAAAAGATATTAACAAATTACAATCTTGAACTAAGGCTGAAATTCAATGGAGATAAATATCGAGATTCAGAAATCAACTTCATAAGGGGAAGATAGGAAGACGCAGGTATGGAAAATAGCCATTCTGAAAAAGATCTGGGAAGTTACTGAACAGTGAACTCAGTGTAAGTCAACAAGGTGATGAGCCCCTCAAGAAAGTTCAAATAATCCTGGATTGCATCAAAAGGGGCAGAACTTCCACGCATAAAGAGGTGATAGTCCTGCTGTCCTCTGCCCTCTCAGATCTCATCTAGAATCTTGGGCTCAGCCCTGGGGACCACAGTTAAGGAGGATATTGATTAGCTAGAGAATGTCCAGAGGACCCAACCAGAATGGAGAAGAGCCTTGAGTCCATGTCATACAACGATCATGATTATGATGGAACTGGGAGTGGGGGTGGGGTGGGTTGGCAGTGCAGTTAGGTGGCTGAGTGGATGGAGAGCCAGACCCAGAGACAAGAGGTCCTGGGTTTAAATCTGGCCTCAGACACTTCTTAGTTTTGTGGCCCTGGGCAAGTCACTTAACCTCCATTGTCTAGCCCTTACTGCTCTTCTGTCTTAGAATTGATACTAAGAGGGGGAACTAGGTGGCTCAGTGGTTAGAGAGCCAGGCCCAGAGACAGGAGGTCCTGGGTTCCAAACTGGATTCAGGCACTGAGCGGGCAAGTCATTTAACCCCCCCCCCCCCCACTGCCTAGTCCTTACTTCTCTTCTGCCTTGGAACCAATACATAGTATTGATTCTAAAACGGAAGGTAAAGGTTTTTAAAAAAGATGGACTAAAGCAGGGATGGTGAACCTTTTAGAGACCAAGAGCCCAAACTGCACCCTCACGCTGCATGTGAGCTGGCCCCTTACCCCAGACAGGGGAGGGAGGAAGGAAGCCCTCCCACTGGGCTGCTGGGCAGAGGAGAGGATGGTGAGAGAAATGTCCTCAGGCATGCATGGAGGAGGAGAGGAAAACAGCCCCCTCTGACACCCATGCCATAGGTTCACCAACACGGGACTAGAGTATACTGAGTCTACACAAGAGGAGACTCAGAAGGGAGGAGATCCGTGACGTCAAGTATCTGAAAGGCTGTAATATGGAAGAGAGATTACTTTCATTCTGCTTGGCCCCTGGAGGCAGAACTATGATCCATGGGCACAGGTTACCAAGAGTCCAGATTGGCTTGATATTGGGAAAACTTCCTAATAATTAGAGGTGTCTAAAAGTGGAGTGGGCTACCTTGAGAGACGGTGGGTTCCCTCAGTGGACAGAGTGAATGACTTGTCTTTTTGTGGTTTTCAATCATGGTTGGGCTGCATGCGGGAGTCCCTTCCAGTTCTAAAGTTCCATGATCCTGTGAGCCCAGCCTTCTGCTAGGCTGGACTCTGGGAGTATAAACAATATACAACCTCAATTAAATATTCGCCATGTCTAGGGCTCTGGGCTCAGCAGGGCAGGTGAAAAAAAATAAATCTGCCTTGGTCCTACCTCGCGTTAACTCACAATCTAGAGTCTCTGGGAGTCTCTTGGGGGGTGGCAGGGCAGTAGAAGATGACTCCTTCCCGTGAAACAACTAGAGAATAAAAGCCATTAAATAAACCATAAAATGTTAGAGCTAGAATGGATCTTAGGGCATGGAACAGTGAGTGTTAGGGCTAGACGAGACCGAAGTACTGTGGGCAGAGAGCCCCTGGAGTAGGAGGGAGCTGAAGAGTTATAGTTATTGGAAGAGATCCAGCTCCATAAATAAGCAAAGACCTTCCACAGACTGCATAAATAATCTGCCTCGTGCCAACACATATTGCTGTTTTTGAATGTATGTAGATGCCGTCGTGACTAATAAAATGTATTTTCACTTAAAACACTGCTCACTTGCTGGTGGCTTTTTTGGTCATTGTGTCTTTTCTCAAGTGCCCGATATTGATATTGCAACTCTGGTGTAGGGGGGTCTGCAGAAATAATCATCGGCATTGTAATAATAATATGAAGCGGGCAGGGGTCCTGCTAAGTATTGGGAAAAGACTTATCAAGAAAATAATTGCAGCTTGTGAGCCAACATTGGTCACGGAGATGAAGGGGCAGCGAAATTCTCCCCAGAATGCAATCGGAAACTCCGAATTAAATTCCGAGCCAGTTGGATACTTGAAGATTATAATACAAAGGTGGGAATAGGTGAACATTGTGAGAAGGAGATCTGAGGGGCCGGGTCAGGAAGAAGGAACGAGAGGGGCCAAAGGCATGTAGACTACACAGCAGTCTGCAGACTTTTATATGATGAGGACTCTCTTTGAGAAGGGAATCAGTAGGCACTAGACGCGGTCGCCATTGCATAACATGAAAGAAAAATGAAATTGATTATTTTTAACAAACGGGGAAAAGACTAGTTATTGACGTGGGAGTCATCTCCGACTTAGCTGCCCGAGTACAATCAAACCACTGTCTTTTCAGAGGAAAGCTATGAATTAGTAAAAAGCCAGAAGAATAATGAGGGGGGGGGGGAAGAGGGAACATAATTGAAACAACTCAATCTCGTACTATTTAAACAAATAATTCATGACAAAACTGGGAAATGAACAACAGGAAAGCCATTCAACGCCAATTAGAATAATTTTCTGGAGAGGTTTAACTGATGAAAATCAATTGCCATAAAGAACCCCAAAGGGCCCCCAAGGTATTAGTCAACCAACGCTTAATTTGCTTGCCGAGCAGAGGGAGATGGCACCCAAAGGCAGGACCGGTTTGGAATAGAAAATTATTGGTAAAGATATTATAGAAGATGAGGAATGATTTCGAGCAGTATCACTTTCTACCATTAGCTTCCTTGAGGCTAGGCTCTGTTCTCGTGCTTGGTTTTGTGTCCCCAGGGTGCCTGGCACACAGTAAGCACTTCACAAGCCCTTGGGGATTTATGAACTGGTAAAACAGAGAGGAAGTGGAGGATGAAGCCAGTTGAAGGGAAACTTGATGAGAGAGCCAGCTGGTAAGAACCACCACACTGGGACCCTGATGTCCCATTCCTGAAGCTTCAATACGTTGGCCACGGGATGAGAAGGCAGGGGACATCGGAAAAGACCCCGATGTTGGCAAAGATTGAAGGCAAAAGAAGGGCATGGCAGAGGTTGAGAGCTTGGACAGGCTTTGGGTGGGCGTGGAGGATAGGAGGGCCTGGCATAGCCATGGAGTCAAGAAAAGTAGGGCAGGACTGAGTGACGGGAGGACAACAGAAATCACAATCCTGCACATTCTCACAACGGCGCATGAAAATGGAGGTAATGAGAACAATGGTAAAAGTCCCACGTTGGTCAAAGAGCAAATACAGGAGGTAAATACTAGAAGTGAGAGAATTATGAGGCCTTTGAGTGATTGATTCACAGGTATTTTTCTTTCTTTCTTTTTTATAAACCTTTACCTTTTGCATTAGTATCAGTTCTAAGACAGAAGAGAGGCAAGGGCTAGGCAATCAAGGTTAAGTGACTTGCCCAGGGTCACACAAGTAGGAAGTGACTGAGACCAGATTTGGACCTAGGGCCTCCTGTCTCCAGGCCTGGCTCTCAATCCACTGAGCCTGCCAAGAGATCACTTAATCTTACCCTTTAGTTTTATTGTTCATTATTGTTATTTTTAAAATTATGTCTTAAAATTGATACTAGGTATTGATTTTAAGGCAGAAGAATGGTAAGGGCTAGGCAATGGGGTTCAAGTGACTTGCCCAGGGTCACCCAGCTAGGAAGTGTCTAAGGCCAAATTGGAACCCAGGTCCTTCCAACTGCAGGCCTGACACTCTACCCACTGTGCTACCCAGCTGTCCCCAGTTTGCAGGTTTTTGAAAAAGAGGGAAATACCGAAAGCACGCAAAATATCTTGGACCATCACCATCCCGAAAAAAGACACCGGAGTGAACGCCAACAAGTTCAGACCTATGAACCCTTTGTTGTCAGCTCTATGAAATCTTTCTGAGCCTCGGCTACACGTGAATTAAGAGTAACTCCAATGGGGCTATCAGCAGAGAACCAAGAGGCCTCTGCAAATCATATTCTACAGTGGACTATCACTTCTCAATAGACTGGAAAGATGATTCCACTCTTCGAATCGCAAATTATACAGTGGCATTTGGCTTGATCCAACAAAACACTGCTTTCAAGTCACTCTTCCGAGAACATTATCTCCCATCTATACATCGAAATCATTCCAGATTCCTTAAAAGCTCTGACAATAGAAATAAACTCGGCCGGCGACCCTCTCATCATAAGTATCAGACAAGTCATAGAACAGAGGGATGGATGTAAACTCACCAGAGTTGCTCTCCATTGTGATGAAGGAGAGTCCAGATCGACGAGGAATGTCTTTTGGGTGGTGAAGCCCTCCTGATGCTCCCATTTGTTGATGACATGCTGGTTGAGTCTTGAACACTGTAGAGCCTGCTGGAAGAAGTACATAATCATCATTCAAAGGAATTTGGCCTGAACTTCCACAAAGGAAAGACTAAATGAGTCAAGAATGCCCCAAACGTACATGCAGTTAGCCGTTCGGCACACTGAGCTCGTTCAAGGATAGTAGAACCGTGGACATTGTGTCGGGCCCAGAACCGAACAGGCGGGGAATGGTAGACTGGATCGCCTTCAAGAAATTGTAAAGTTTAATGACTCGGAGCTTCTCCCGGAAACGAAGGGCCACCTCTTCATTTTTCCTTCCCCGTTTTATTTTGAACTTAATAATCATCAACTAAGACAACCATTTCCATGACACATAGCATAACAGATAAGAGCAGGAGCAAAAGACATCACCAGGGAAAAGTACAATAGGAAGAAGAGATAATACTGGCCGGATGGGGAGGGTGAGGGATGACGGGTGGATATACGTAGTGCTCTGTTGATGGCCGTGCAATGTCAGAAGAAAGTCAAGAAGACCTCTAGTCCTCTGGGAGGACACGGAGAAGAACGGCACAAGGTAGGTAGACATAGATGGGCTGTAAGTTGTATCCTATTGGAAGGAACAGGCAAACCCAAGAAGCCCACCGAGCCATTTGAGTATCTGGATATGAACAAGGGTCTCCAACCTCAAAAAGGTAGTAACCAGTGCCCCAAAGCACAAAGCAAACATAGGATTCAGGAGCTGGAAGAAATCTTTGGACCTAGAACGTTGGAACTGGAAGGAACCTAGGGCAGGGAAAGCAAAGACTTATTCCTGGAAAGGAAGTAGGTCAAAGGTCATTAGCTCTATTCAGACTCTCTCAATCTTGTTCTCAGAGTAAGATTTATAGGAAACATTCTGATGATGATGATGGGAAGGAGCTGATGGAATTTTCTAAACCCAAGTCAGATAGTAAAGTGGGGGCCAAGATATGGCAGCCAGGGAGTTTCTGAGTTAAGAGCTGATCCCACCCTCCTCCTCCCCATCCCTCTTGGGACCAGAGGTCAGAGGGATTGAAGACCAGCTGCTGGCAGCAAAGAGCAGCAGAGGATCAGAGGGAAGAGGCCAGATCTATAAGATCAGAAGATTGGTACAGTGAGCTAGGGATAGCCCGTACCATAGCCAGATAGCTACTATCAGTGGTTTTGTCGGGAAACAGCAAGCAGCAGCAGAGATGGAATGAATGAATGAAAAAAAAACCCTTAGTAATTGCTTACTATGTGGAAATACTACGCTGAAGTTCTGGGAGTAAAAATAGAAAAGAAAGACAGTTTCTGTTCCCTGGGAGCTTACTTTGAATGTGGAGGAAACCCTCATTAAAAAAAAAAAAGATTCAGCTGCAGTACAGATGGAAAGTCCTGGTTATATTTAATTGTAAGAAGCTGAGGGGTGGGAGGCAGCTAGATAGTTCAGTGGATAGAGATCCAGGCCCCGAGATGGGAGGTCCTGGGTTCTAATCTGACCTCAGTCAGTTTCTAGCTGTGTGACCTTGGGCAAGTCACTTAACTCCACATTGCCTAGCCCTTACTACTCTTCTGCACACTATTGATTCCAAGACAGAAGTTGAGGGTTAAAAAAAAAGCAGGGAAGATGGAAAGATTCAGGGTCCTCAGAGTGAATTGGAGAGCCAGATGGCAAGAGCCAGCAGTTTAAAGAGCAATGTGTTGGGAAAGATGGAAAGGCCTTGTGATTCTTAGGGTATAGTGACACCTTATCCTTACAAAATCAACTTTTCTGAGAGCTAGTATGATGAGAAGATCTTGTAAACCTTGCATATTATTATTATTATTATTATTATTATTATTATTATTATTATTATTAGTAGTAGTAGTAGTAGTAGTAGTAGTAGTAGTAGAAGTAATGGTGGTGGTAGTGGTAGCAGCAGTAGTAGTGGTGAGTGTTGGTGCTATTGTTGTTGTTGTTGTACTGAGTTGACAGGATAATGGGCCTCTCAATGGTTAGGGAACTCAGAGCCTCCTCGTCCATCTCCCTACTCTCCCCTGCCAAAGGATTGAAGGAGAGAAAGGATGAGAAAAAATGGTGTAACCTAACACTTTCTCCATATGGGAGGTAGCAAGCATTCTTTCTAGCTCGTCTCCTCTGTTGAATCCATTCCTTTCCTTTCCTGCAGGCTTCTGGGAGCTGATGGATGGCTAATCTAATGGGGATACAACCGGGCTGATGTGATATACCTGAAATTTATTAAATGTCAACTGTGGGCAGAGCACTAGGACATGTACAAACTTAACACTGTAGAAAAGCTGGAGCCCCTGCCCTCATGGAGCTTATAGTCAAATACCAAATAACACAATAAGCATTGCCCAGGGACCTGTTACATACAAGATATTTCGTTAAATGCTGGAAAGACAAAGACAAAGAACTAACATGTACACCCTCAAGGAGTTTACATTCTAGTAGGCCTAAGAAATAAATGTGGATGACTGCAATAATATACAATATTGCATTGGCCTAAACGACTTCTTGGAGCATCTGCAGATATGCTCTGCCAGCTTTCCGGTCTGAGTGACTGCATGAAAACTTGGGGGCTGCCTACTTTCAGTCATGATCCAGGGCTCGCACTATTTGATGAAGAAGAGTTCCCTAACTGACCACTGAGGCAGAACTCAGGAAATATACAAAGGGGGCAACCTGTCTCTCTTGCTCTCCTGTCCCCTTTTTTCCCTTGTTGGCAGGAAAAGGGTCAGAATTCACTGGAGCTACCTCCTGAGAGCATGGGAAGGTACATCCTAGCTAAAGGCACCTAGTCCCATTTGTCCATCCAACCATGATAGCTATATGAGCACATGGTTGCCCTTGTTTCTTTAGTGATTATTCTTCCCTGATCTAGGGAGAGTGATTACCCTGACATGGAAGTGTCTTTGTGAATTTGTGAGTCTCTTGATGTCGGAGGACCCTGGGAGGCCTGCAGATCTGTAAAGGTAGCATCTCCACACTGGCAATGGCTGATATTGGCCAACTGTCTTCGTCAAGAATGCTCTGAAAGATATGCCAAGGACAGAAGGATGTGATGAGACAGTTATCCAAGGAAAACAAGTTTCAGGAGCACGACTCCTCTTGCATTCAGACACCATCAGTTCTTTCTCTGGAGGTGGAGAGCATTTTTCATCACGAGTCCTTTGCATCTTTGTATTGCTGGGAATAGCTACATCATTCACAGTATTCATCATATAATATTGCTATTACTTTGTACATCGTTCTCCTGGCTCTGCTCACTTCACTTTGAATCAGTTCATGTAAGTCTTTCCAGGTTTTTCTGAATTCCTCCTGCTCATCATTTCTTATAGCATGATGGTATTCCTTTACAAACATATACCATAACTTATTTAGCCATTCCCTAATTGATGGACATCTCCTCAATTAACAATTTATATCCACCACAAAAAGAGCTGCTATTAATATTTTTGTACAAATAGGCTCTCTCCTAGCCCCCACTCCTTTTTTTGTAATATCTTTGGGATACAAACCTAGTACTAGTATTGCTGGGTCAAAGAGTATGCACAGGGGGCAGCTGGGTAGCTTAGTGGATTGAGAGCCAGGCCTAGAGACGGGAGGTCCTGGGTTCAAATCCGGCCTCAGACACTTCTCAGCTGTGTGACCCTGGGCAAGTCACTTGACCCCCATTGCCTACCCTTACCACTCTTCCACCTATAAGTCAATACACAGAAGTTAAGGGTCTAAAATAAAAAAAATTATAAAAAAAAAGAGTATGCACAGTTTTATAGCCCTTTGGGCATAATTCCAAATTGCTCTCTAGTGTTTTTTTAAAATAAGAATTGGGATATATATATATATATATATATTATAACCCTCATTATTTACATATTTACAAAATGCATATATGCATATTTTAAACCCTTACCTTTTGTCTTAAAATTGATACTGAGTATTGGTTCCAAGGCAGAAGAGTGGTAGGGACTAGGCAATGAAAGTGACTTGTCCAAGGTCACACAGCTAAGAAGTATCTGAGGCCATATTTGAACCCAGTGTCTCCCATCTCCAGGCCTGGCTCTCTATCTGCTATGCTACCTAGCTGCCCCATGTTTGTGTCTGCATTTATTGAGATAATTACATGATTTCTATTATTGATATGGTCAATTGCACTGATAGTTTTCCTAATATTAACAGCTCTGCACTGCTGCTATAAATCTCACCTGGTCATAATAGATGATCTTTGTGATATATTGCCATAATCATCTTGCTAGAATTTTATTTAAAATTTTTGCATTAATATTCATTAGGAAAATTGGTTTAGAGTTTTCCTTCTCTGCTTTCCTTCTGTATCACTCTCGTTTCTTTTCCTAATTTTTCTTCGACCTTTCTTATTTGATATTTAAAATCCGTTTTGAGTTCTACCAGTAGTTTTTTTTTACAGCCTTATACCATTTCCCATTTTTCTTTGAGGCTTCAAGTGTAGCCATTTTGACATTGTTGTCCTTTTTTTTTTTTTTTTTTTATCTTTTTTATCTTTCTTGCCACCACAGTAACTTCCTATGGCCAGGTCCTTTTAAAATTTTCTTTTTGCTCATTTTCCCTATCCTATTAATTGACTTTTTATTATGCTAAAGCTGGGCTCTCCTCCTGGGGTGTGGTGGGAGAGTTGGGAGGAGGAAGGAAGCCTGGAGGGGCCTGGCTGCTAACAGTATTCATTTCTCCAGCAGTTTAAAGTTTACGCTTTCTAAGCGATGACCCCTGGGACGGAGTACAGAGTGGCAATGCTTTGCCAGTGGTTGACAAACTAATAAATAATCAAATTGTGACTTGAACCCTTAGCCCAGATCCTGTGACTCCCAATTCAATGGTCCTCTTTTCCCATCACAAGTGACTTGCTGGAGATCGTGCCCACCCTCATTAGCAGAGGTGAGATTTGAACCAGTCTTCTGAAGCCCACTGCCTGTGCTCTGTCCAATGTACTACTGTAGCCATCCCCAGGAGGCCCAGGAATGGTACTGAGGCTCTTAGGAGTTCAAGCTACGGTTGCTTCTTCTATTCTGGGAAAGGTTACTGAGGGCAAATCTCCCTCCCCAACTCACGGTTTTGTGTTCTCTCTCTCTGGGCTGCTTTATCCTCACCTTGGGCATTTAACTAGCAGTCTCTTCCTGCCTCCTCCAATTCTCCCTCCCCTACACACTTCAAGATCTCTTTCCTTCTGTTCCTGGTTTTTGTTATATTTATTAATCCAGGCTCATAGTCTCAACTTGCATTTATGAGTTGAATAGGAAAACACATGACACACCTAATTTAATTGCTATTGTATTTTTTTAAGAGGGAAGGCAACCAAGGAACTAGCCTTTTCTCCTGCTCACTCATGAGGACTCAAAAGAATATCTGAACTGAACTCACCAGGGAGATTCAGCTGCATAATAATAGAAGGGCCATTTCACATTCAAATGTGAAAAAATATGATAAATCATTCCATGCAAGAGAAAGAGAAATTTCCCAGTGGTGGGGGGTCAGGGCCAGCCTTTAGGCAGGGTGTCAGGATGGAAGCCTGGCCCCCTTTGCAGCCCTGCCCTTTCTTGTGCCTCCAAGCACAATTGGGACTCGGTGGTCCCGAGGGACCCTTCCGGCTTTATAGTTGCTAAGCTTCTGATTTGCACTCCAGAGGAGCTGGCTAGGGAAATGGGAAAACTGGGGTTCTTAGTGCCTCCCACATTCTGGAAGCAACTTTCAACTGTTTTTACCTGCCTCCTACTCAGGCTCTAGGAGGGGCTGTAATATTCTCAAAGCAATAATCAATGGTATGCCCGAAGGGGGGGAGTAATAGGAGCCTGAGAATATAGAACAAGTTCTGAACCAGATCTTTGGGTGACCTTGGACAAGCCAGATCTCCCCGGACCACAGTTTCTTCCTCTAGGGGTTGGACCACCTGGCCTCTGAGGTCCCTTCCTGCTCTCGATTTATGCTGCTGTGTCTGGCCTCGTGTCAATCCTTTAATTTTACTGGGCTGGTTTCCCGTAAGATGAGCAGATTGGTCTGGTTGGCTTCTGAGCTCCTCTCTTGCCTTACATCAGTGATGCCCGGCTCACATCAAAACAGGGCCACTATACCATCCGGAAGGGTCCCCAGAGACCACTTACTGGCCTTAGAAAATCACATCTTAATCCGATCTCGATTCTAGGCTATTTTGATTTTGTTAAATACTCGCTTCCCAGTTACGTTCTATCGGGTTCGGGCAGTACTCGGAAGTGTTAAGGACTCCGCCTGTGAATTTGACACTCGCCCTCACCTCCAATCCCTCCATGCCTCCATCAGTTTTCTCCTAAGCACTAGCCACACTCACCTCCGGTCAACTCCATGCTGTTCTCTTCTCTGATGGGGCCCTGCCAAGTCTCAGCCTTAGGACACTCTCATTATCCATTCTATTGACCTCCACTTGCACCATCTGCCTCTCAGGCTGAGAAACTCAGCAGGCCCCAAACCGAAGAAGTCGTTATCTTTCCCTTCGAAGCATCTCCCTTAAACTTCCCTATTGTTGGCGACGGCAACACTATCTTTCTAGGCTTTCAGGCTCACAACCTGGATTCCTCACTCTCTTTCGCCTTCCAGAGCCGATCTGTTGCCAAGGCCCGATTTTGTCTTTTTGATTAGATTAGAATTTCTCTACTATGTCCCCTTTTCTCCTCCGACGCTGCCCCCATTCTGGTACGGGCGCTCGTCACCCCACACCCAGACTATTGTCATACTTGCTGGTGGGTCTGCTTGCTTCAGGCTTCTTCCTGCTCCCACCCATCCTCCATTCGGTCACTAAAGTGACTTTCCTAAGGGCTAGTCTGACCGTATCACCCTCTTACTCGATAAATTCCATTGGCTCCCTCTTGCCTCCGGGATCAAATCTAAAATGTGCTGGCTGTGTTCAGAGCTCTTCATCGCCTCGTCCCCTCTTATGTTTCCGGTCTTCTTACACCTCAGCCCCCTCTGTGTACTTTTTTTTTTGTTTTTTTAAAACCCTTAACTTCTGTGTATTGGCTCCTTGGTGGAAGATTGGCAAGGGCGGGCGATGGGGGTCAAGTGACTTGCCCAGGGTCACCCCGCTGGGAAGTGTCTGAGGCCAGATTTGAACCCAGGACCTCCCGTCTCTAGGCCTGGTTCTCCACCCACTGAGCTACCCAGCTGCCCCCTCTATGTACTTTTTTTTTTTAAACCCTTGTACTTCGGTGTATTGTCTTATAGGTGAAAGATTGGTAAGGGTGGGCAATGGGGGTCAAGTGACTTGCCCAGGGTCACACAGCTGGGAAGTGGCCGAGGCCGGATTTGAACCCAGGACCTCCCGTCTCTAGGCCTGGTTCTCCACCCACTGAGCTACCCAGCTGCCCCCCCCTCTACGTACTTTTTGATGCAGCAACAATGGCCTCCTGGCTGTCCCACCACTAAGACATTCCATCTCTCAGCTCTGGGTATTTTCCCTGGCCGTTGTGCACACTTGGGATGCTGTCCTGCCTATTTTATCCTGTCTACAGCTCGTTTGTATATTGGGCTTTGCATGTTGTCTCCTCTCCTAGACTGTCAAATCCTTGAGGGCAGAGACTGTCTTTTGCCTCCATTTCCGTAGTACTTAGCACAGGGCCTAGCATACAGCAGACACCTAATAAGTGCTTATTGGCTGACTGATTTCATAGAAACCCCTTCACTTATTTGAAATTAGAATTATTAGAATTTGAAATTAGAATTATTAGAAATCCTCTGATGATCCTTCCTGCTCTGGATCTACAATCTTATCCCTCTGGATCCTGATTTCCTCGTTTGTAAAACGAGCGAGGTGGATTTAATGAACCTTCAGGGCTTCCTTCTTATACCCGAGTTCCCACAAGACAGTCACGAAGGAAAAATTTCCCCATGATTCATTGATTGGCCATTTACCAAGCTAGGCCCTTCTAGGGCTCAAAGCTCAGAGCACAGAAGAGGTGCCATAGGAACGAGGGAGGAGCACATGAACCCCTGACTCGCTAGTGGGTTGGGAAAGGGAGGAGGAGACAGAGGCTTTGGTCCTCTGTGCAATGTACCACACTAGGGTGAAAAGTAATTAATAATTGCTCCTGAAGAAAGCATGCATCATCAGCATGATTAAGCTGCAATTTAGATAAAATGAGCTATTTAGGCAGCAGCGTCCACACTATTAAGAGATTTAAAAGCTGAAGAAAACACCAAATAAGCTACAAAAATGTCAATAGCCCCATGGTGACTCATTGCGCCAGTCCCAAGAATGCCCGGCTCCACAAAGAGAAGCCGGAAAAGAAAAATAGTTCCCTGGGAACACCTCCGAGATGGAAGTCAGCCCCAGCAACTTCATCTTCATTGCAATCAGATGGGTAATTAAGGCCAGCCATCTTCCACTTTCTTCTGGTCCTGGGAACAGAGGGCAGCCTGGATAATCGAAATCCACCAATAATTCAGAAATCATAACTCTTCCAAGAGTTCCCTTGCCCTTTCTTAGACCTCCAATTACCAGAATGGTGGTCGAGGAGCTAAGTGGACCAGTGGGATTCCCCCTCCCCCCCTTGGCCACCCTGGGAGAGATTTAACAAGTCAGGAAAGGGCCAAGAAGACCAGGCAGAGGAGATGGTGCCCATTAGCAGCACACCCAATAACAATAAGCAGCCTTTACTCACTAGAGGAGACTCGAGAGAAACACACAAGCACCTGTATTCTCAAGGAGGGGATGGACGCATGGGGATTGGAAAAGATTGCATGGTGGGAAGGAAGAGAGAGCCAAAGCAACATCAGTGGGCTGAGCGGACAGTGGATGTGCTAAGTCTAGATCCTAGAGAAGTTTCCTCCCTTCCTTGGCTCAAGAGTTTCTCTTAAGACCTAAAACCTAGAGCCCTCCATTCTTTTTTGTTAAACCCTTACCTTCTGTCTTAGAATGATATAATATGACTATTGAATGTGAAAAAATCACAATTTTATTTTCATGAGTCTTGTACTGAAATTTAGCAATTCTTCTATTATTATTATTATTATTATTATTATTATTATTATTATTATTACCCTTACCTTCTATCTTAGGGTTAATACTAAGTATTGGTTCCAAGGCAGAAGAACAGGAAGACTAGGCAATGGGAATTAAGTGACTCACCCAAGGTCACCCAGCTAGGAAGTGTCTGAGTCTAAATTTGAACCCAGGACCTCCTGTCTCCAGGCTTAGCTCTCTACCCACTGAGCCACCCAGCTACCTCTAAAAGCGCTATGTTTTAAAGAGAAAACCACTCCTTGTCCTATTTCGTAGGAACATGTAGGATGCTGGAGCAGGAAAGAGTCTTAGAAAACAGAAGGTTGGAGCTGAGAGAGACCTTAGAATTGGGACTACTAGAGCAGAGACAGATCCAAAGACATAAAAGATTAGTTGGAAGGGGGCTTAGGCCAAAGGACCTTAACCTGGAGTCTACAGTTTGTGGCTAGATCCCAGGGGTTCTGTGATACTGAATGTGAGAAAGAAATCACGATTTTATTTTCACCAGTCTTGTACTGAAATTTAATATGTTCTTCTATTATTATTGTTGTTGTTATTATTATTATTATTATTATTATTATTACCCTGACCTTCAATCTTAGGATCAATACTATGTATTGGTTCCAAGACAAAAGAATGGTAAGGGCTGGGCAATGGGGGTCAAGTGACTTGCCCAGGGTCATATAGCTAGGAAGTGTGAATTTGAATCTGAAGTCAGATTTGAACACAGGACTTCCTGTCTTCAGGCTTGGCTCTCTATCCACTGAGCCACTACCTACTCCATGGCCTCTATATTTTATATTTTATTTTTTAAACCCTTCCCTTCCATTTTAGAATCAATACTGTGTATTGGTTCCAAGGTAGAAGGGCAGCAAAGACTAGACCATGGGGGCCAAGTGACTTGCCCAGGGTCACACAGCTAGGAACTGTTTGCATATTATTATTTTTATTTGAAAAAAAACCTTCCCTTCCATTTTAGAATCAATATTGTATATTGGTTCCAAGACAGAAGAGAAGTAAACTCTAGGCCAGTGATGGGCAAATTATGGCCCGCGGGCCAGATGCGACCCCCTGAAATGTTCTATCGGGCCACGTGATATTCCTCCTAATCAGACGAATACAACGAGTAGGATAAAATACAATGAAACTTGGAAAGAGTCGCCTTAGAAACAGACTGACAGAGGAGCATTGCCTTTCCTTTGGCCCCTTCTGTAAAAAGTTGGCCTATCACTGGTCTAGGCAATGGGGTTAAATGACTTGCCCAGAGACCCACAGCTAGGAAGTGTCTGGGGTCAGATCTGAACCCAGGATCTCCTGTCTCCAGGCCTGGCTCTCAATCCACTGAGCCACCCAGCTGCCTCTTTCAATTATTTTAAATTATGATTCTGAAAAGGGGTCTATAGGGTTCATCAGACTTCCAAAGGGTCTATGATACCCCAAAGGTTAAGAACCCCTGCTTATAGAATATCAGAATAGACCATAGAATGCCAGAGCAGAGAGGTGCCTTAAAACATAGAACACAGAATGCCAGAGATGTAAAACAGATTCTCCCACTTTGCAGATAAAAAACTGAGGTCTAGAGAGGCAATGTGGCTTATCAAAGCCATAAATCAAGTCGGTGGCAGAGCTGGACCTAGAACTCAGGTCCCTTGACTCCTGTTCTAGATTTCTTTTCAGCAAGGACCAAATGCTGGTAATTGAGTGACCTCCGCAGAGGCATTGGCATAGAATAGGTCTCAGAATCGAAAAATGCCCCATGAATGAATGCAAAGTGGGGGCCGAGCCCTTATATAGTGCCTCCTAGGAGACAGAGGTTGTGCTTTACAAAAATGGTTTCATTTGATCTTCACAACAATCTTGGGAGGCAGGTGCTCTTATTATCCCTCTTTTGCAATTGGAGAAACTTAGTCCCAGAGAAGTCAAGTGACTTGCACAGGGCCCATATAGCTAAGAAGTATCTAAAGCCAGATTTGAACCTGGGTCCTCCTGACTCCAAAAGGAATATAAGCTAGTTTTTAAAAAGATTCTTACTTTCTGTCTTAGTAACAACTTTAAGACAGAAGGGCAAGGGCTAGGCAAACAGGGGTAACTGACTTGCCTAGGGTCACACAGCTAGGAAGCTTTTCACCTTTGTTACAAGGGATGACTCACTGCAGAGGGTAGGGGAAGAGCCTATTGGAAACAATGGTGATGCAAAAACAAAATTCAGCAATCATTTTTTAAAAGTAAAAATGAAATAACTGCATAACTTGTATTTTTTATTTATTTATTTATTTAGAAAAAATTTTTAAGCCCTTAACTTCTGTGTATTGGCTCCTTGGCGGAAGAGTGGTAAGAGTGGGCAATGGGGGTCAAGGGACTTGCCCAGGGTCACCCAGCTGGGAAGTAAACTGAATTCTATATAATTACTTATATTATAAAATAAAAATGTAATTATCTAATTACAATAACCTAGAGAATAGATGAAAAACTATACCTCAGTTTCTTGTCTGCAGAAGAGGGGGACGATGGATGTGGAATACTGCGTATCTTGTCATACTTGGCTGCTATCTTGGCTGGTTTTGCTAAATTGCTATTTCTCCCTCTTTCATTTTTTATTCTGTGTTATAACAGATGGACCACAGGGTAGGGATCTATTTGGAAGCAATGGTGATGGAAAAACAAAATACAGGGGCAGCTGGGTAGCAAGCACCATGGATAGAGGAGTGAAGAGGACCTGGGTTCAAATGTAGCCTCAGACACTTTGAAGTTGTGTGACCCTGGACAATTCACTTAACCCTGATTGCCTAACCTTTGAAATTCTTTTGTCTTAGAAATGATACTAGGACAGAGGATGAAGGTTTAAAAAAGCAAATTATAGCAAAACAATTGAAATTTTCTTTAAAACCTTTATCTTCCATCTTAGACTCAATACGATATATTGGTCCCAAGGCAGAAGAGCAGTAAGGAATAGGCAATAAGGGTTAATTGACTTGCCCAGGGTCACACAGCTAGGAAGTGTCTGAGGCCAGATTTGAACTCAAGGCCATCTCTATGTCTGGCTCTCAGTCCCCATTGCTTTATCATTAATAAGCTTCCCATCATATAGAATGGAGGTAACTAGGTAGCTGAGTGGATCGAGAGACAGGTGCAGAGACAGGAGGTCCTGGGTTCAAATCTGCCTTTACAAACTTCCTAGCTGGGTGACCCTGGGCAAGTCACTTAACCCCCACTGCCTAGCCCTTACCACTCTTCTGCTTTGGAGCCAATACATAGTAGTGATTCTAAGATGGAAGGGAAGGTTTACTTTAAAGAAAAAAAAAGTAAGTATGAAAATGTGATAGGTTTGGGCCAGCAAGGAGGCTCGATGGATAGAGGCAGGCCTAGAGAAAGGAGGTGCTGAGTTCAGGCACTTCCTGGCTGTGTGACCCTGGGCAAGTCACTTGACCCCCACTGCCTAGCCCTTAGCAGTCTTCTGCCTTGGAGCCAATACTTAGTAGTGATTCTAAGATGGAAGGTGAGGGGTTAAATTTTTTTTTAAATGAATGCATTGAATGAGACAAGCTATTCCAGTTCTAGAATGCCGCGAGCCCAATATCTCAGCCTCCCTCGACTTCAGTTTCCTTCTGTGTAAGGTGAGTATGTTGGACAACATGGTCCTCCAGCTGGGATCTTCTATGAGTCTCTGGTCTTGGAAAGCCAGGGAAGGACTTTGCGAGTCAACTGGACGTAGGGGCTGGATCCAAAGGAAGGGGATGGGGAGAGGTTGCCTCTCTGTAAGACTGAGTCTCAGTTTCCTTCTCTGTCAAATGGAGAGCTCTGTCTAGATGCTTTCTAAGATTCCTTCCAACTCTAACCGATGAAATGACACATGTGGGACTTCCAGATCTGCCAATGGTGGCCATTTCTGAGAGGAGTGGGATAGGATTCTTTTTCCTCTCCCATTAAATGCAGAGAGTAACACTTGGTTATCTCCTTCAAGACCGCTAAGCTGGGGAGGAGCAGCTGGGTAGCTCAGTGGATGGAGAGCCAGGCCTAGAGACAGGAGGTCCTGGGTTCAAATCTGGCCTCAGACACTTCCCGGCTGGGTGACCCTGGGTAAGTCACTTCACCCATATTGCCTACCCTTACCAATCTTCTGTCTTGGAGCCAATATACAGTATTGATTCTAAGGCGTAAGGCAAGGGTTTTAAAAATTAAAAATATATATAAATGGGGGGGGGCAGCTGGGTAGCTCAGTGGTTTGAGAGCCAGGCCTAGAGACAGGAGGTCCTGGGTTCAAATCCGGCCTCAGACACTTCCCAGCCGTGTGACCCTGGGCAAGTCCCTTGACCCCCATGGCCCACCCTGACCACTCTTCTGCCTTGGAGCCAACACACAGAAGTTAAGGGTTTAAAAAAATCTCCCTTAAAAAAAAAGACCCCTAAGCTGGCCACCCATATCTCTGTGGGCTAACCCCTCCCCCCCAACCCAACCAGCCGCCACCAGCAAGGGCCCCGAGGCCCCCTCAGTGGCCCGCCTGCTCGCCGCATCCTTCTTTGTTGCCACTGGAGCTCTTTGGTGTCGGAGTGATGTAAATGCAGACACTTGGAAATACTCATTTGTGGGGGGTCAGAGGTGGGCTGACAGGAATGTAGACAATAGAGGAGCAGGTAACGTGCAGTGCTGGGGGAGAAGATGGCAATAATAGACTCCCAGAGTGCCAGGGCTACGAGGGACCTCTGAGGTCAACCAATCTGACCCGCCTTTTTCACCGAACACGGGAAAGAAATGAGAAGAGTTTGAACAAAGGGAGAGCCAACTGGGGAGAGAGTGAGGAAGGAAGGAGAGGAAAGCTGGGGGGGGGTAGAGGGAAGACCTCAAAAGACCGCCTCAGCCACAGCAAGGAGGTAAGCCAGGCCACAGGCTAAGGGGAAGAATTCTGGGTCCAAGAGTGCCTGGATAACCGCAGACCCTGTTAGAGCTGAAAGGAAACTTTTAGGTCAGCTAATCCAGTGATTTTACTCTGCAGATCGGGAAGCCAAGGCCAAGGGATAGGAAGTGATTTGCCCAGGGTCACATAAATGTAGAATTTGAACTTCAAATTCAAAGCACTCCACTGCCTCTGTTTCTATATCAGCTAGAGCAGTGATGGGCAAACTATGGCCCTCATGCCAGGTGCGGCCCCCTGAAATGTTCTATCGACCCACGACATTCTTCCTAATCTGACAAATACAACGAGTAGGATACAATACAATGAAACTTGGAAAGAGTCGCCTTAGAAACAGACCGACAGAGGAGCATTGCCTTTCCTTTGGCCCCCTCTGTAAAAAGTTGGCCCAGCACTGACTAGATTCATAAAAATGTCTGCTCAGAGGCCATCTAATCCAACCCTCTCATTTTATAGAGGTGGAAATGGAGGCCCAGGGAAATCGATCCTAGAATCCAGAGCTGAAAGGGCCCTCCAAAGCCAGCTAGTCCAGCCCCTTCATTTTACAGAGGAGGGAATTGAGACCCTGGGCAGAGGAAAGGACTTGTCTAGGGTCACAAAGCCATGTGCTGGAGTCAGTATTCAATTTCATATGTTCCAACTCCGAATCCAGTGTTTGATAGGCTCATAAAATATTTACTCTGGAAAGGGCCTTAGAGATCCTCAAGCCGACCTCTCCATTCTGTGGAGAAAGGGACAGAAGACCACAGGAGAAGTGATTTGTTCAAGGTCACGCATTGAAAAAGTAACATGGGAAGAAAATCCCCACATAGTCCAAAATATTTCTAGCAGCACTTTTGGCAATAGCTAAGAATTGGAAATAAAGTAAATACTCATCGATTGAGGTAAGGCTAAACAAACTGTGGCCTATGAATGTCACAGAATATTTTTGTGCTGTAAAAAAATGATGCGTGTGATGAACATAGAGAAGCACAAAAAGATCTACCTGAACTGATACAGAGTGAAGTGAACAGAGATGAGAAAACAACATACACAGTGATTACAACCACAGAAATGGAAAGCACGACTACACTTCAGATATCCAAAGTGAATGTGATGAAATTATAAAGATCAAGAATGACAAGATATGAGAAAATCTCCCCAGCTCTACCTATTTGAAGTACAAGTCCACTTTGCACATCTTTTAGATTTTTTCAATAGTTTTTTAAAATTAAGTTGTGCTGATTTTTTTCCTTTTTAAAAAATATGTTTTTTTCCTCTAGAATGAGGAGGGGGAAGGGACACTGGGGATGACTCTGATGATGTAAAAAACAGAAGGCCTCAACAAAAATTCATTTTAAAAATAGAGCAATTCACAATTTGGGGAGCAGAAAACAATTAAGATTTTAAATCAGGCTAATATTGTACTGGAGGATCAGGCATTGTACTAGGTACAGATATTAAGCTATAGTTTGGACAGTGGTAGACTAGGATTAGAAATTGGGCTACTCATAGAAATTCCAAGGTCGGGAAGCAGAGAGGAAGGGTGATTCCCAAACTGGGTCAAAAAGAACCAGCAAGTATGCCCTTCAATTTGGGAATGACTTAACAAATTGTGGTATATGCGGGTGATGGAATACTATTGTGCTCAAAGGAATAATAAACTGGAGGAATTCCATGTGACCTGGAAAGACCTCCATGAACTAATGCAGAGTGAAAGGAGCAGAACCAGGAGAACATTGTACACAGAGACCGATACACTGTGGTAAAATCGAATGTAATGGACTTCTGTACTAGCAGCAATGCAATGACCCAGGACAGCTCTGAGGGATTTATGGTAAAGATGCTACCCACACTCAGAGGAAGGACGGTAAGAGTGGAAACACAGAAGAAAAGCAACTGCTTGAACACAATGGGTTGAGGCGGACGTGATTGGGGACGTAGACTCGAAACGACCACACCAATGCAACTATCAACAATTTGGAAATAAGTCTTGATCGATGATACACATTAACACCAGTGGAAATGCTCATCTACTATGGGGTGGGGGAAGTCGGGGGGTGAAGGGGAAAGTAAGAGCATGAATCAGGTAACCATGTTAACTTTTCTAAAAAATAAAAATTATTAAAGGAAAAAAAAAGAACCAGCAAAAATGGAAAGAGAATGTAGGACTGGACTATGGAGGAGAAGGGAAATATTGAGGATGGCTATTAACCCTCCAGGCATTTCAGAACAGAAGACTTAGGTTGATACTCATTAATCCATACCTCCTCAAGGACTGAAGACCATCTCTTAAAAATAGTAGAAGCAGCGGGTTTCTTGGGATCTTTGCTAGGAGTTCCTCAGGGCAGACTGAAGTAGGGCTGACAGCTCTCACCTAGGATTTGTTTTCAGCATTGTGGCCCAAACAAGGCTCTAGAATGATGACCACCACCCCATCTGGTCAGTTTCTCATTCTCTGCCCTGTAAAATGGTGGGAAAAAATCTGTAAAATGAGGATAACGATATCTGTGGTGCCTACCTTATAGGCAGGGCTATTGTGAGACTCAAATGGGAGAATGAATGTAACACACTTTGCAAAACTAAATATTCTGTACATGTCACCTATCATTACTTGTAGTAATGCACTTTGACTTGCTTAAGAGTCTTGAACTTGTCCAAAGTACCTTGTTCAGGTGTTAGATTTATTCTTTTTTTATTTATTTTTTTAATTTTAAACCCTTTAACTTCTGTGTATTGACTTATAGGTGGAAGATTGGTAAGGGTGGACAATGGGGGTCAAGTGACTTGCCCAGGGTCACACAGCTGGGAAGTGTCTGAGGCCGGATTTGAACCCAGGACCTCCCGTCTCTAGGCCTGACTCTCAATCCACTGAGCTACCCAGCTGCCCCCTTGTTAGATTTATTCTTAAGGGAAGTCCCTTGAGCTGAATAATAAATATTTCCATGAATAACTGGGAAAAAAAGGAATCAGGCTGATCATTAGATTTTAGGGAAACTGAGTTTCCTCAGAAAGAGAAGTCAGGGTACGAACTAGGTAGGAGGGGCAGGCATGAAAGTAGAGAAAGAAATCTGGTGGAAAATTGGAGTTGAGGGACAGGGAGAGATCAGGCTGTGTTTTGGCTACGAGGTCCAGGAAGCACACTGGAAACAGAAATCACGGTCCACGTTGCAGGGAGTGGGAGGAAGTGTTAAATGGGCAATAGAAAGCAGGCTGATCCTTGTGGTTTTTTGGGAGGAAGGAGAGAACTACCTATGGGAATTTGGTTACTCACTGAATTGGGGGAGCCATAGTAAACTCTCAGTAATAGGCTATTTGTCAGATTATGGCCAGAAGCATCCGTTTAGGAATAGGAATCAAGCCAATCACGTGTTGGGGAGAAAATCAGGCTGCTCAGTGGATTGCTTGAGAAGGCATTGAGTTAGGAATGGAAACCAGGCCATTTGTTGAGTTTGAGCAAGGGGGAGCAAATTAGGAATATAAACACGGCTGTTATTCAGTTGTTTGGGGAAACGGGCATTAAACTAAAGCCAATGAGTCTGTGCACTGGATTTGGGGAGTTGTGAGCAAATTCAGCCTAGAAATCCAGTTCCTCGTTGTATTATGGACAGAATTCAGGTTGCTCAATGTCCTAGAGGAGCAAGGAGCAAACCTGGAAAGAGTCAAGTAGGTCACTCAAGTAACGTGGCTGAAGGAGAGAGTCCTGACAATCCAGAATGATTGAAAACCTTTGAAAACGATTGTTCCTCAAATCTGTCCTGGGCAAGTCACTTGACCCCCATTGCCTGGCCCTTATCATTCTTCTGCCTTGGAACCAATAAACAGTATTGATTCTAAGACAAAAGGTGAGGGTTAAAAAAGAGAAAACTATTGTCCCCAATTTCCATATGAGGAAATCGAGGCTTCCAGGTCTACATGGACTCCAGCCCAGGTTTTGGCATTGTCATTCCACTCTAACAGCTCAATTCAAACGACCAGTCTACCTGGTGTCTATGGGTATCTGCTCGAGGTAGTAGGGGTGGGCAGGAAATGATGAGATTTAGATAGGGCCATTTTCTGCCATCCTGGAGTCTAGGTAGTGGAAACTGAGACAATTCTAAGAAAGGTAGATTTCTAAGCGGGACCAAGGCAGAACGCGGAATTTAAGCTGTTGCCTGTTAATTGTGTGGGTTTATAAGTAGAATTTCTACCCCATTCCTTCTAGATTGAGTTTTTTAAGGAGCTTCCAACAGTGACTGGCAAAATGAGGAGTTGGGGGCTGGTCACATGCAAAGAACTTTTTCTTTCCCCAGCCTAGTGGGGTGCTAAGAGCTGTATGATGCAAGAATTCAGAGAGCCACTGAGGTGGGGGCCTTCCCTCTTTCTGACACAACCTTTAATTGGCAACCTGTATGTGATTTGTCTTTTAGAGAAAAGAGGATTTTTTTTTTGCACTCCAGAGACTGGTCTGAGAGTGTTTTGTAGTTATGATGACTCACTCTGAGCCTAGAGAAGACAGACCACAATCCTTCCAGGGAAGCAAAACCGAGGAAAGATTGAAGGAGAGGACCAAAGGAGGGGGAAGTGGATTTAAGCAACAGAATTGGAGGGGCAGGAAATTTAGGGGGTCAGGAGGCAATAAGGAAGGACAGAAAGGAAATGATTAATTCTACAATAAAAAAGAAAATTCAGAACAAAGAAATAAGGAAAGCTTTCCTAGAATGGGGATGAGGGACAGAAATGATTGGGGGGGCATTCTGGAGCTGGGGGGAGAGGCAGAAAGA
>NC_058136.1:68430758-68450087 GCF_016433145.1 Gracilinanus agilis | reverse complement strand
GGGGGAATGGAAATGAGATAAGGAACAGAAAAGGGGGTCCTTTTTAAAGTGAAGGTGAGGGACAGAAATGGGGGGATCGCTGGAGCTGGAGTGAGGGGAAGAAAAAGGAGGATGCTGATTTAAGGCCAAGAAATTCTTTCTAGAGGCTACAGTAGGGGATGGAGGAATGAGATGGGGGACAGAAAAGGGGGGCACTTTAGAATGAGGTGCGGGACAGAAGTGGGGGATTTCTGGATTTGAGGTGAGATGTAGAAAGAAGGTATTGATTTAAAGCCTGGAAATAAACAGACCCTTTCTAGAGACTAAGGTGGAGAATGGAGGCCCAGAAATAGGGAAACTCAAGAAGCTGAAGTGGGGGATGGAGGACGGAGGAATTAGATGGGAACCAGAAATGAGGGAGATCTTCCTTGGACTGATGTGAGAGGCAGACCGGGGCGGGGAGAGTTTCTTTAAAAATATTGGTAGAGGGCAGCTGGGTGGCTCAGTGGATTGACAGCCAGACCTAGACACCTGGGCTTAAATCTAGTCTCAGACACTTCCTAGCTGTGTGACCCTGGGCAAGTCACATTACCCCCATTGCCTAGCCCTTATCGCTCTTCTGTCTTGGAACCGATACACAACAGTGATTCTAAGAGAGAAGGGTAGGGTTTTACGGAAAAGGTATAAATAGATAACAACAGTTTTCTTTTTAACTTCATTCCCAATCTCTCTCCCCTCCCCTAGCCAGAGAGTCATCCTTTATACTAATAAAAAAAGAAAGAGATTAAAAAAATTGTTTGGCAAAATTAACCAACACTTCAACCCAGGCCAAGAGCACATACATACAACGCTGCACATGTCTGCAAAAGAGGGGGCTCCTCCCTTCCGGATTCTAGATGAGGAACAGAAAGCATCTTCCTTCTGTGATCCAAGTGAGGGGGGGGAGATAATATTAGAAATAGCTCATATTTTTACCAGTCTTCATTGATTACAAAGAGCTTTCTTCACAGCAGCTATGTCATGCAGCTAGTACAAATATTAATAACTCAATATCACAGAGGAAGAAAGCAAGCCAAAAAAAGATTGGATGACTTGTCCTAAATAGTACAGCTAGTTAATGGCAAAGGCAGAAGGCACTCAAATCTTGGGACACCAAAGCCAGCTCTCTTTTAACCATCCCATGCATATGGTGGGGCTGAGTTTTTTGTGGGAGCTTGGGTGAGGAGGGGAGGACAAGGGTGGAGGGCTTGAATTCCTGAGACCAAAGCTTTCGGAAGAAGGCAAATCCTTGAGTCCACTGGAATTGCATTAGGAGCCCCAGTCTAATGAGGGAGACAAGTAAACAATTATGTACAAACACACTACATACAAGATAAATAGGGAATGATGGTGGGATTTTAATTGGGCCTTGCAAGAAGCCAGAGAAGCCACAGAGGCAGAGATGAGGACAGAGAACGTGGGGGACAGCCAGTGAAAATGATGGAGGGCAAAGATCCCAGCTTTTAGGATAAGAATTCACTATTTGATAAAAACTGCCGGGGAAAACTGGAAAACATTATGGCAGAAACTGAGTCTAGACCAATATCTCACACCCTAAACCAAGATAAGGTTAAAATGGGTATATGATTTAGACATAAAGGGTGATACCATAAGTAAATTAGGGGAGTATAGAATAGTTGACCTGGTAGATCTATGGAGAAGGGAAGAATTTATGACCAAACAAGACTTCTGATAAAGATTTCATTTCTCAAATTTCTAGAGAAGGAAGTCTAATTTATAAGAATACAAGTCATTCCCCAGTCGACAAATGGTCAAAGGATATGAACAAGCAGTTTTCAGATGAAGAAATCAAAGCTATCGGTAATCACATGAAAAAAAAATAGTTTACCTCCCTTTTACTTAGGAAATAAAAATAAAAACAACTCTGAGATACCACCTCATTCCTATCGGATTGGCCATTAAGGCAGTAAAGGAAAGTGGTAAATGTTGGAGGGGATGGTGGCGAAATTGGGACACTGATGCATTGTTGGTGGAGTTGTGAACTGATCCAACTATTCTGGAGGGCAATTTGCAACTATGCCCAAAGGGTTATCAAACTGTGCATACCCTTTGATCCAGTAATACTGCTAGTGGGTCTGTATCCCAAAGAGATCCCATAAAAAGGGGAAAGGACCTACTTGTATAAAAATATAGCGGTTCTTTTTTGTGGTGGCAAAAAATTGGAAATTGAGAGGCTGTCCATCAATTGGGGAATGACTGAACAAATTGTGGTATATGATGGTGATGTAATACTGTTGTTCTATAAGGAATGATGAACAGGATGATTTTAGAAAAAGCTGGAAAGACCTACATGAACTGATGCAGTGTGAAATAAGCAAAACCAAGAGAACGTTGTATATAGTAACAGCAATATTGAGGAATGATCAACTGTGAACGACTTAGCTACTCTCAGCAATACAGTGATCCAGAAAAATTCTGAGGGACTTATGATGGGGAATACTATCCACCTCCAGAGAAAGAATGGTTGGAATCGGATGCAAATCAAAACATATATTTTTCACTTTAGTTTATTTGTGGTTTGGATCTCATATGAGTATTCTTTAACAATGATGAACAATCTGGAAATGTTTTGCTCAAGAATACATCGATAATCTAGATCAAGTTGCCTACCATCTCTGTGAGGGGGAGGGAAGGGAGAGAGGGAGACAATTTCAATCATACGACTTCAGAAAACCCATGTGGAAAATTGTTATTACCTGTGTTTGGGAAAATAAAATATCTTTAAAAAACGAATATGATGGAGGGTCTTGTTCCTGGTACACCCAGGAAACCAGCGTCACTGGATCATGTGGTATAAGATTGGAAAGGTAGGAGGGGACTAGATGACGAAGGGCTTTGAATGACAAACAGAGTATTTTATATTTGCTCCTGAAGGCAATAGGGAGCCACTGTAATTTATGGGGTCAGCCCTGTTGACTCTGGAAGATTCAATTTTTTATATTCTTACATGAGTAGATGATACATGGAAGCTCTCAGAACTTCATCATCATCAGGGGTATTAGAGGAAGTCTAATTAGACAGAGAGTCTGAGTTTATGTTCAATAAATGTCTTTTGAAGCAAAGACTAAATATTCATTTGAAACCTAAATGATTTAACCCCCCCAAAATCAGTGGGTTAAAGAACAAATCGTAGGAAAAAATGGATAATTTCATTAAAGATAATAGCAACAATGAGACAATGCGTCAAATTTCCTTCCTTCCTTCTTTCCTTCCTGGGGTCAATGCTGTTGACACTGGAAGCCTGGAGAAGCATCATGGCATAGTAGAAATGGGACTGGACTTGGAATCAAGAGACCTGACCTTGCATCCCAGTCCTGCTATTTACTTCCTACCTGTGTGATCTTGGCCAGTCACTTCCCTTGCTCAGTGTTTACTTTTTAGAATATTGACTGGATGACTGTTAAGGTTCCTTTTGGCTCTAACAACCAATGTTCTAAGATCTCTTCCAAGTCTTTTATGGAATTCATTTGAATATGATAGAGACATGGTCTAGAAGGTAACACAGGTGAATTTGGAGCTAATTTAATGACCACGCTAACGAGAAGTTGATTGATGTCAGTTTGAAGGGAGGTCTCTAATGGGAGTGTCCTAAGGATCTGTCTTTGCCCCTGTGCTGTTCAACATTTTTTCAGTCACTTAGATAAAGGAAGAGATGGCAGGTTTATTCATTTTTCAGATGACAAAAAGTTGAAAGAGTTGGCTAACATGAATAAGGGTTAGAAGAATAAGGATACAAAAAGTTGTCTATTGGCTAGAACACTGGACCAACTATAATTAGATGAAATTTCAGAAAGATAAATGCAAAACAGTATGCCCAGAATAAAAAAAGTCAACTTCACAAGTCAAAATAAGGGTGAAGTATGGCTAAACAACATTTCCTTTTTTCCCTCTCTGTTTAATCATTCAGAGCCTCATCACCATTTGTCTGGGCAATTCTAATAGCCTTCTGACTGGTCCCTTCCCCTCTAATCTTTCCCTTCTCCAATATAACATTAATACCCAACTGCAAAGACGGTTTTTTGAAGACTTCAGTTCTGGCCACCATATTTAGAAAGGACATTGACAAGCTGGTGCTCTTCCCCAACGGCTGCCCATTCCCATCCCTTCTTACTCTCTCCCTTCCAGAGACACTGGTCACTCCATAATCGTTGAAGAATAACCTCCCCAACCCCAGTTGTGCAATCCTTCATTCCAATCTACCTCAGTCTATCATTCAAATGTCGCCATCCAGATATGCCTATCCCTTCCACTATGTCCTCTGGAACTCTCTTTCTTTGTTAATTATTAACAAGCTTCGTTTTGAACCTCTTCCCTTTTTTGCTCCTTCAATATTCTGGCGCTCACTGAGATCTGACTTCCTCCAGATGACACTTCATTCCTGGCTATACTTTTTCAGTACTGATTGCACTTTCTATAATGCTTCCCAACTGTCTCATCTTGGTAGAGAAGTCAAAATATTCCTTACTCCCTGTTACTACTTTCATATTCTTTCCTTTACCATCATCTCCCAACAACCTTTTGAGGTCCCTGCTATCCAAATATATCACTCAATTCAGATTCTGGTGGCTGTTTTCTACTGATCCTAGGATATTCTCCTTCCTTTCTCAATGAATTAGGTGCCAAGTTCAGAGTTTTTCTTTACAGCCCAATTCCTACTCTCATATTAGGGGGGCTAATAAAATCTATTGATGCTTCCTCAGATACTCAAACTTCCCAGTATTTCAGTTTATTAACTTCCCATAACCTATTCCTCCACTCCACCTCAGCTACACCTTTGACCTTGCCATTGCCCACAAGTGTACCACTTCCATATTTTCTAACTATGAAATTCCTTCATCTTACCCTATGTTTTATGATCCCCAACTCTTGTATGTCCTTGCCACCATCTCCATTCTGTGAAGCTCTCAGTTTCCTTCTCAGTCTTTAACCCTGAATTGGCTTATACTGCTCTCCTCTCTTCCTTATTTCTACTCCAAGGTGGACTAGTTAATCTCTACACTATGCTCTATAGCAGTGGTTCCCAAACTTTTTTGGCCTACTGCCCCCTTTCCAGAAAAAGTATTCCTTAGCCCCCTGGAAATTAATTAAAAAATTTTTAATAGCGATTAACAGGAAAGGTAAATGCACCTGTGGCCATCACCGCCTCCCTGGATCGCTGCAGCACCCACCAGGGGGCGGTGGCGCCCACTTTGGTTATCAATGCTTGATAGTCTTATTTCCTTACTCCCTTCTTCTATCGAGGATCACACCTTGCTCCACATAGGCTTTGTGTTACTCCTACTATTTCCCGCCTTTTCACTTATTGATATGCTTCTAAATGGAATTGGAGAAAGTCACAACACCACACTGACTGGGTTTGCCACAAATTTAGGTTATATAATATGAACTGGGTCCTCAATGAAGCAAGGCAATCCTTCTACCTTTCCCTAACCAATTCTCTATCTTTCTTACCATAGCAGCTATTCTGAACCTTTTTATTCCTTCTCAAGTAGCTCATAGCATCCCTATCCCAACACTATTAGCTAAAGGCTTCTTCACTTTATACTTCATCAAAAAAGCAAAAAAAAACATTTGAGGCCATTAACCGTGAGCTCTCTCCTCTTTCTCATTTCACGTCCCTCTGACATCATCTCCCATCACCTCCTTCTCTGGTCTCACATGATAAGGTGACCTTTCTCCTTGTCAAAACCAACTTTTCTACATGTACCCTTGATCCCCTTCTTCCCATCTTCTTCAGAAGATCACTTCTCCCCACTATCATCTCCATTCTCTTACTTTCCTTTAATTTCTTGCCATTTCCTAGCTCCTTTCCTGTTGCTGGCAGTCATTGCAACACCTCCCCCCATCATTAAAAACCCTCAGTGTATCATACGATGCCCACTTGCTATTATTCTGTATCTCTCTTGCTACTCTCAGCTGAACTCTTTGAAAAAGCCAGTATAGATGCTGCGTCCACTTCTCCTCTCACTTGGTTCCAAACCCTTTTAAATGTAATTTGGATTTTGATCTCATTATTCATCTGAAACTAATTTCTCCAAAATTACCAATGATCTTTGTAAAATAAAAACCCAACACCCTTACCTTCCAACTTAGAATCAATATTGTATATCAGTTCCAAGGCAAAAGAGTAGTAAAGGTTAGGAAATGGGGTAAAGTCCAGGGTCATACAACTAAGAAGTGTCTGAGGACAGACTTGAACCCTGGACCTCCAGACTCTGGGCTTGGCTCTCAATTCACCGAGTCACCTAGCTGTCTCCCTCAACAAATGAACTTTTCATTGCTTATTGTAATGACCTTTTCTCAATCCTCCTCACTCTTCTCTGTAACCTTTGATCTATTGATCACTCTCTCTTCCTGTGTACTCTCTTGTCTCTAGATTTTTGTGACGCTACTCTCTTGGGTCTCTCTACTTGTCTGATCATTCCCCAGTCTCTTTTTCTGAAATATTAACCCTCTCCTCACCTACAATGTAAGCTCCTTGATGGCAGGACCCATGGACAAAATTTTAAACTATTACAACTGTCCCGAAGAAGAATGGGCCATCTCTAGAGGTTGTGGGTACTCCCTCAGTGGAGGTCTTCAAGGAAAGAGTCGATGACCACTTGTTTGTTAGAGGAAATTATTATTTAGGTAAGTAAATAGGACTAGATAACCTATAAAAGTCTCTTTCCACTCTTGAGAATTTAGAATTCTGTGACTAATTCTGCTTGGCTCCCGCGGTATTCAAGGGAACATTAGGGAACACTAGTCATCACTTGTCAGGGAATTTATAGAGAGATTTTGGCTCAAAAAGAGCTTATATTAGCTGACAGCATGGTATCTTTCTAGGCTTGAGCTTCCTTTTCTGTAAAATGAGGAGGATGGGATAGATTATCTGAATAATCAATATCAATAATCAAGCTGGACAAACAATGTCAGAAAAAGAAACTGAACAAAACTCAAAAGGAACTCCATAGAATTAATTTGAAATCCTCTTAGGACCAGATGGATTTACAAGTGAATTCCATCAAATATTCCAAAAAACAATGATTTCCAGTAACACACAAACTGTTTCTAACAATATGAAAAGAGGAACTCCTCCAATCTCTTTCTATGATGGTCTTGATATCTAAGCCCAGGAGAGGAAAGCAGAAAAAGAAACGAAATTCTAGACCAATGTTCCCAATAAACATCGACACAATCATTTTAAACAAAACATTATAGAGTAGATAGTGTACCAAGTTAAACTGCAAATGGATACAAAACATATACCTAAAAGGTGACATCATAATCAAATTAGAAGACCAAGGGAGAAATTATCTTTCACCTTTATGGAGAAGGGAAGCGTTCCATCAAACAAATAGAGAGGCGTATAGAAGACAAAACAGGCAATTTGGATTCTATATAACATTAAAAAGGTTTTGCACAAACAAAACAAATGCAGCTACAATCAGAAGGGAAACAGGAAACTGGAAAAGACCTTTGTAATAAATTTACTTGGTAAAGGTCTCATCTTCATTATATGTAAGGAAAGGATTCACATTTATAAGACTAAGAGTCATTCCTTCATTGTTCAGTCATTTTCATTTTTCAGTTTTGTCTGTCTGACTCTTAGTGACTGTATTAGGGGTTTCTTGGCAAAGATCCTGGAATGGTTTGCCATTTCTTTCTCCAACTTATTTTACAGATAAGAAAATTGAGGCAAAGAAGGGTGACTTGCCCAGGGTCACACAGATAGTAAATGTCTGAGGCCAGATTTGAACTCATGAAAATGAGTCTTCCTGATTCTTAGCTTGGCACTCTAGCCACTTTGCCATCTAGCTACTTGATTCCTCAATAGATAGATGGTTAAAAAGTATGTATAGGCAGTTCAACAACAACAAATATGAAAAGATATTCCAAATCATTAGCAATAAGAGAAATTCCCATGAATTAAATCAACTTTGAGGTTCCACATTATACCCTTCAGATTCAAAGATAAGTAAGGAAAATGACAAATGTGGGATGGGTGTTGGGAAAGAAGGTAAGCTTATGTGCTGTTGGTGGAGTTGGGAATCATTCTAGTCATTCCAGAAGGCAATTTGGAACTCTGCTCCCCAAATTTCTAAACTGAGGTTACCCTTTGACCCAGAGATATCACTACTAGGCTTATACTTCAAAAAAGATTAAGGAAAGAGGAAAAGCATCCATATATTCAAAAATATTTAGAGCAACTCTTTTTCGGAGGAGCAAAAAACTGGAAACTATAAAGGGGTTCCCACCTACTGGGGACTGGCCAAAGAAATTCTGGTTTAAGCATGTAATGAAATATTTTTTGACATAAGAAATGACAAAATGGTCAGTTTCAGAGGAAAATGGGAAGACCCTGATGACCCTATGCAGAATGAAGTGAGCAGAACTAAGAGAATAATTTATACAATGACAAGATTTTCAGCAACAAAGATTTTTGAAAGATTTGAGAGCTCTAATGAATATAATGACAAAACATGATTTCATCCAAAGATGAATCAAGCTATCCTCCTCCTGTAGGAGATGTAGAATGAGAACTACATTTTCAGACATAGCTAATATGGAAATTTATTTGTGCTGGGTTATCCATATTCGTTAGGAGGGCTTTCTTCTTTTTGCTTTTTTTGGTATTCAGTTAGGGGTTGGGGTGGGAGAGACATGGGAGGGAGCGAATATAAATGCTTGTAAAGGAAACCTTTGAGCTAACTTCAAGCCTGCATTTGGAAAAATGGACTGTTCATCAAAGGTATACTCCAATGTGATTAGTGTGGTTTCAGGATGAATTAAAGAAAGTGTCAAAATCGTGTGAACTCAATGCCAAATTGTGGATATTAAGTGATTGCAGCAAAAGGATATGTCGCATAGTAAAAGCTTTTTTTTAATACAGTAAAAAAATAATAAAATAAGGAGTTGGACATATAGGATCCCTCCTAGCTTGAGCTTTATGGTACTCTATGTAATATTGCTCAAGTCACTTTACCTCTCCGGGTCTTGGTTTCTTCTTTAGTAAAATGAAGACAAAAAATGAATTCAATAAAATGAGGGACTTGGATTCTAGCTTCAGATTTGTGTTCATGTAACCTTTAGGGTTCCTTTTGATTCCAGCCTTCTAAGATTTTGATCCCTTCCAACTCTCATATTCTATATTCTAATGATCCTTTAGTGCCTCTGACATTCTCTGAGGCTGTGAACATGACAGCCCCTCCCCTCTTCTCTGGTGTCAGGCAGCCAGCAGACCCTGTCTAGATACAGCCACATGGATCAGTTCACATTGAGTGGTCCTCTTGAGAGTACTTCTTGGAAAGAAATGTAAATGGCAGTGGCTACCCCTGACATGGACCAATGAAATTTCTAAAGTCTAGCCAAAGAGGTCCTTGGTGAACAGGTCAAAGTTGTCATCCTATTGGCTCCTAGACTGAGGCTCTTGAAACTGTCATAAAGGGGTGCAAAATTGCCTCAATTAGCATGTGTTTGGGTGCTGTGCATTTCCTGGGGACAATCACAGAGCCCCTCTGGCCCCGTTCTATTCTCTTCTCCCTACCTCTATTATTCTAGGCATGTTGTGCTGTAACATTCACTTTGGTCCAAGCTGGAACCCAAGACTGTTCCTAGGAAGTCCCAGACTTAGGGTTGGGTGAGAGATGGTGGAAAGAAGGAGGGGTGAGAGGTAGGGAGACAGCATTGCTTAACAGGCTTGGGACTAATGGCAAATCCAGAGGCTCAGATGCTTTTTATTTTTGTCAAAGTCGAGATTCTTTCCATTCCATGTTTAGTGGGGAAGGGAGGGATGCAAATAATAAATCATATTTTTGATGCTTGAAGGATTACAAAGCACCATCTCACAGCATCCCTGTGGGGCAAGGAATACAAACATTATTTTCCCCACTTTTTCAGATGAGGAGAGAGAAGTGACTTATCTAGGATCATACAAATAGTAAATGGCAGAATTGAGATGCCAACCCAAATCTTCTGACTCCAAGTCAATCGCTTTTAAATGACACCATATCAAATGATCCTGGGCAAGTTTATCTGGCCTGTCTGAGCCAGTTTCCTCATCTTTAACATGGACTTAACAAGGTTAACAATAACATGTTGACTGGCAGTTACTCCTACCCTCAAAGGAACCCCTGGAAAATCTATGTATCACAGGTCTGAGGCACTCTGTGAGTGGGTTAACACTCATCCAAACCCAGCTTCTGATTTCCTTTTTGCTGGCCAGCCAGATGATACATTTGTTTAAAACCAAAGCTATTTATTCAAATAGCATAGCAGATCAAATAACAGCATAAAAATATGGCACAAGGCCCATGTTCTTGCAGATTGTTAGGACATTACCAGAGAGGGTAGGGCACACGTGAAAAGACCATACATGACCAGGAAGCATATGAGGTGATTAAAATGGATACGTATATCGAGATGGGCACGTATATGACCAGGGCTTACACGTGGAGGGCACACAAATGTGCACAGGTCAAACATGTGGCCAGGGCAGCCTTTGCTTCTGCAACAGAGCTGCCACTCTCCTCTGGAGTTGTCACCCTGCTCTATCTAAGAAGGGTGATATGTCTCTTCTCTCCACTGGGCATGCCACTGCTGCTATATATCTCTGGTCACCAAGCTGATTTCTGAAGCCCACTAGAGTTGGTTTTGGCTCTTCAGGGTCATCTACTGACTTTCTTTATCCTTCTACTAATGTAGTGTAGTGACTGGGAAGTCTCTCCTTGCCAAGGGCAACATGGCTGAGGCTATGAGAAACTACACTGGTCAGACAAAAGTCAGTTAAAGTTCCCCAGGCTAAGATGGTCCATTCTTTTGACTATTCTATTGTCTGATTCAACCTACTGTCCCAGGCAGCTATCTGGTTGGCTTAGAAAATTCCTCTCTAACTCTGCAATGGGATCCTGTGTAGCCCACTTCCTCCTCACTCCCCCAGAATTTTTCAGGTGGCTCTGCCAAGACAATTTCCACTAGAACAATGCCAAACTAGGGGCAATAAAGTATACTCTGCTTTCCTAATCCTTCTTGATGGCCCAACATCAGGGAAGTTAAGTTGAACAGAAACTCAAGTTAAATGACAACAACTGGCTCCCAGCCCTCTGCCTCACTGGTTTAATATTCTGACCTTTATTCTGGATATTGCTCCTCAACAAAGATCAGCTTTGGATTTTTGGCAGGCACAAAACCTCATCGTCTCCCTACACTGCCATTTATAAAATGCTTGAAAATCTCTGAAATGTTTTCCTCACTCGTCCTCCTAGCTCCGTGACTCTGGGCTAGGAGACTCAACTCCTCTCATTGTAAGACAAGGATTATAATTCTGTCAGCAACTACCACCCAGGTTTGTTATGGGGGAAGGACTTGGTAAACTTTGAAGGGTCCAAGGAAAATGGGTTCTTCTTCTTTGATAGGCATTTCCCATTTGTATAGGGCTCTGAGCTTAATAAAGAGGAATTACAGAGCATTCAGGTGGGGAAGGACATAGAGATCAGCTTTTAATAATATAAGCCAGCCTTTTTTTCAGATGGGTAGGTAAACTAGGGCCTGGGGGGGGGGGTTGGGTCATAATGACTTGTCTTAGGTTGCGTGGCTGGCTGGCAGCAGAGCTGGACACTAAGGAGTGTAGCTTGTCCAGAATGGGTACTTACAGAACATTGTTATGCGGACCCTCGGTCCATCTCTGGCTAAGTAATCCCTGTGCTTACTGTCTTTTCTTTTCTCCAAAGCTGTTTGTAATAAATAAAATCTATCGCTGATGAAATGACAAGCCTTTGACGTATTACACTTTCCAGGCCATTTAGTCAGATACCCTGGAGGTTTCCGAGTAAAATATTTTTGCAAGAGATCTCGATTTCAGCCCTGACCTTGACATTTTGGTGACAGTTCCATGACAGTTTTTTTAACTTCGAAAAAGTTACAACTTTCTTCAGAGTCTCGGTTTCTCCCTTTGTGAAATCCAGATGCTAGAATGGCAGGGCAGAAAGGATACAGGATTTGGGGTGTCAGGATCTGGGCTTAAATCACCCACTTACTTCCTGTGAGATCACAAGGCAATCCTGCTTCCCCTCTCTGCTAAGTCTCAGTTTCCCACTTTGTAAAATGAGAGGGTTCAGTGTGATGGCTTTTGAGGTTCCTCTGGGCTGTGGATCTGGGGTTCTGTGATTGGAATTTTTGTTTTGATCGATTCCTAATACTCTCTGGAAGGAGACCAGCCTGCCCCAGATGCGGGGCTGTCAGTGGAAGAAAAAAAATTCAGTTCAAGTCTACAAGGCTTTATGAAATTTGTCCAGGGTTCCCAGTCCTGGGCTCATCATCTCTGCTGTTGAAACAGGGCAGGAGAAGGAAGATATGGCCCCTGGGAAGCACACAGACTTGTTCAGGAGACGAGACTCATAGATGTGAAACGATTAGAGAATAATTTCACAGTGGTAAAATCTGTGTATAATCAAGGGCGAAATTGGGCTGCAAAGATAAGTGCTATGGAAGGAAAGTGCGTGGGTGGCAGTGGCCAGAGAAGACTAGATAGGAGGAGGGGTGGGCTCTAAAAAATGGGCAGGATTTGGATATGAGAGAAGCTAGAGGGAGAAGCTAGAGGGAGTGGGTCCATAACCAGAAGAGGAGCCCATGCAGATCATATTCATACCTTGAATACCCACCCCCAGTGGGGCCTGCCATCAGGGGCTTACCTACCCTGGCTGGGCCCCTGGACTGAGCTGTCCCCCTACCCTGAAATTAGCCCTCCTTGGAAGCTAATCTGAGGTAGAGATCATCTGGGCAGGTAGCTGGTATAGAGTGCCTGGTCTGGAGTCAAGAAGACCTGAGTTCAAAACCAGCCTCTCAGACACTTAATACCATGGGACCTTGGGCAAATCACGGCACCCTGTTTGCCTCAGTTTCCTCAACTGCAAAATAGGCTAGAGAAGGAAATGATAAGCCATCCTAGTCTTTTTTGCTGAGAAAATGCCAAACAGGGTCTTGAAGAGCTGGAAATAACTGAACGACAACAGAGATCATCTAGACTGACCCTTTCGTTGGCTTGTGTGGAAACTGAGGCCCCCAAAAGGAAAATGACCTAAAAGTACAAAATATTTATTTATAGCAGGTTTATAACAAAGCACTGGAAATGGTGAGGATGCCCTTCCATGGAGGAATGGCTAAACAACTTGGGCATGTGATTATGATGGAATACTATTTTTTTAATTTTTAATTTTTAATTTTTAAATTTTATTTTTTAAAACCCCCACTTTCCATCTTGGAGTCAATACTGTGTATTGGTTCCAAGGCAGAAGAGTGGTAAGGGTGGGCAATGGGGGTCAAGTGACTTGCCCAGGGTCACACAGCTGGGAAGTGTCTGAGGCCAGATTTGAACCCAGGACCTCCCATCTCTAGGTTTGGCTTTCAATCCACTGAGCTACCCAGCTGCCCCACTTCAATGCTCTTGTACTAGAAGGAATGATGGGAGGAGTAGTTTCAGAAAAAACCACACAGCAAGACATATTTGAACTGATGTAAAGCAAAGTGAAAAGAACCAGGAGGTCATTGTGCACAGAAATAACAATGTTGTAAGGCTGGCCAACTGTGAATGAACTGGCTTACTCTGATCCAGATTGATGGTAATCCAAAACAAGTCCAAGACAAATGCTCTCTACCCTCAGAGAGAGAACTGATGAATTCTGAGTGAAAATTGGAGTCCAATTATCTTGATTTCTTTTTTTTTTTGCAATATGGCCAATATGGAAATATATTTTGCATGATTTCACACTTATAATTGATATCATAATGCTTGGCCTCTCAGTGGGTGGGGAAGGAGCTGGGAGAGAGGGAGAGAATCTGGAACTCAAAGTTTAAGAAGAAAAGAATTTTGGCCTCAGATATTTCCTAGCAGTGTGATCCTGGGCAAGTCACTTAACCTCCATTGCCTCGCCTTTACCACTCTTCTGCTTTGGAACCAATACACTGTATTGATTTTAAGGTGGAAGGTAAGGGTTTAAAAAAGGGGAGGGAAAGGAAAATAATGTCCAAATAAACAAATAAAAGAAACTGAGTCCTAGGGAGGGGTAGTGACAAGGAATCACAACTTTTTAGTGCCAGAACTAAGACTAAGATCCACCTCTTCTGGCCCCTACTCTTGTTCTCTTTCTTACAGCTATGCTGTAACATTCACTGAACACCTACTTTGGCCCATTGGAGATGGTCTTGCCATAACCAGAAGACCAACTTGGCCATGTAGCTACTGGGTTCTATTACTGGTCAATGTTGGATGCTCGCCCCCACCCCCAACCCACTCCAAGGGCACTCACACTTGAACCATTCCCCATTCTGAACTCGGGTTCCCCATTATTCGCACCTAGCCATTATCCTGACTTTACATCTGACCTTGACCTTATGCCAAGGATGCTCCTGACCCTAGATCACCCTCACCATGCCCCTGGTATCATGGTAAACCAAAAAGACCAATGAGTTTGGAGTTATAGGACTAGTGCTGCCATTTACTGTGTCTGTAACCTGGGTCAAGTCTCTTTCTCCTTTCTTATCTGTAAACGAAGGGGCTAGACCCAGACTCGGTCTAAACCCTTGCCATGTCCCCAGCCCAAGCAGGTTCCTCATCCGACCAGCCCCCTTTAGGAAATGCCAAAGGCCTAACTTCCCTCTTCCCTTGAACTCACCACTCTTCTCCCCATGCTCCCACATCCTCCTTCTGGTCATCTTGGTAATTTTAGACTTCACTCTGGGTACATTCTCCTCCCTTGGTTTTTAGACCTTGGCCATCTTCATACATACCAGCCTGTACTTCCTGCCTGGAACTCCAGCTCCTGCCCTGAAGCCCTTTGCTTCTGGCCTTCTTTTTTTTTTTTGGCGATGGGGATCAAGTGACTTGCCCAGGGTCACCCAGCTGGGAAGTGTCTGAGGCCACATTTGAACCCAGGACCTCCCGTCTCTAGACCTGACTCTCCATCCACTGAGCTACTCAGCTGCCCCCTGTTTCTAGCCTTCTGATGGGTGAGAGAGCGCTAGGCAGATCTAGACCCTTCACCTCCTCCCAGATCATATTTGCATCAATATGTGCCTATGCTTCTCCACTCCCTTCTTTTTTTCCACCTCCAGCTCTGGGTACAGTAATCTGATGAACACTGCCATTCCCAGAAAAGATGTGTTAATTTGCTCTAAGGCTCCACTAACCACCCTGTGAATTCTAGATCCAAATGCCACCTCCAAGTGTGCTCCACAGTAAGGACACCAACAAAATAAGAGACTTGCTTTCAAAGAGCCTACATTTGATTAGTGCAAATACTACACACATGCATAAGTGCTGTTGTTGTTTAGTTGTGTCCGACACTACCTGACTCCATGAACTTTGTCTGATGGTTTTCCTGGCAAAGATTCCAGAGTGCTCTGCTATTTCCTTCTCCAATTCCTTTTATAGATGAGGAAACCGAGGCAAACAGGATGAAGCGATGTGTTCAGGCTCGCACATCTTGTAAGTGTCTGAGGTCACATTTGGACTCAGATCTTCCCGATTCTGGCCCAGCACTCTATCTACTGAACCACTTAGCTGCCTCTACACATAAGTATCTGAATATGCAAAAAAAGTTTTTTAAATAATTTTTTTCAAGAAAAAGCATTAGTAATTGGGGGCTATCTGGGAAAGCCTCATGTAGAAGGCGGTGGCACTCGAACTGAATTTTTGGAGGAACCAAGGAATTCTAAGGTCCAGATTTGGGGAGGTAAAGTATGTGTTTCTTTGTTCCTATTTTACAGATGGAAAAACTAAGGCTCAGAGTAGTCAAGAGACTTGTCCAGGATAATACAGATAGCAAAGAGCAGAGTCAGAATTTGCACTTGGACACTCTGACTCTAAGTCTAACACTTTTTTTCACTAGACTGACCTGATTCTTGACCAATCATTCTTCTTTGGAGAAGTTCTCATTGTTAGGACATTTTGCCTGGCTCAGTCCTTTGCTTCCCCGACCCCATTGCTCCTGGCTCTGCCCTCTGGGGCCCAGCAGAACAAGAATCATGCCCCTTCCATCCCTGAATCTTCCAATTCTCCAAGGTAAAATGCCCAACAGACCAGCTAATCAATTAGCTAGGATTTGTTCAGTACTGCCTAAATGTTATGTACCAGGCCCGATGGTAAGGATCGAGGATCCAAGGACGAATGAAATAATCCCTGCCCTCAAGGAGATTACATTCTATTAGGAGACAACATGCACGTATAGAAGTACATAACAGGAATATGTCAATCTTGGTGTGAGATGATAACAACTGGGGGAACTGGGAAAGACCTCATGAAGAGAGCAATTCTTAAGCTGGACTTTGAATGAAAGCTGAGAATCTGAGAGGTGGAAGGGAGGTAGGAGGGCACTCCAGGCATCTGGGACAATGAGTTCAAAGGCCTAGAGGTGGGAGATGGGGCAACTTGTGTGCAGAATGGCAAATAGGTCAGATCACTGAGTATGTGGATGGTTGGAATGTGTAATGAGCCTGGGAAGATAAATTGGAATGAAGTTGTGAAGGGATTTAAATGCCAAACAGAGGAGTTTAGATTTAATCCTAGCAGTTCCAGGGAGTCTCTCAATATTATTGAGTAGGGGGTGACAAGGGCAGACCTGTGATTTGAGGAGATCACTTTGGATGCTGTGTGAAGATGGCTTGGAGTGGTGACAGATCGGAGGCAGGGACACTGCTTTGCTTCTTCCACAGGGGAAGGGCCTGAATTATAAGGGTGACTATGTAGGCAGAGAGCTGGGGACAAATATAAGAGATGCTGGATTGAGAGATATGGCAAATTTGGACAACAGATGAGCTTTGAAGGGTGGGAATGAAGGGTCAAAGATGGCTTCAAGGTTGTGGTCCTGGGAATCCTTGAAGAGGAGTGTGTATTGAGAATGAAGTTTTGGATATGCTGAGTTCAAGGTGCCCAGAGGACATCTAGTTGGAAATGTCCAATAGACCATCTGGGATCAGAGTTGAAAGGAGAGACATGCCAGATAGCTCTATCTAGAAGCCATGTGCTTTGAGATGATAAGTAAACCCATCGGAACTGACGAAGACACCGAGAAAGATAATGGTGGGCAGGAATGGTCGATTCTATGGATTTTTTTTTTAAAGATGGAGGAAGACTTGGGCATCTTTGTAGGCACCGGGGAAGGAACCATCGGAGAAAGGAGACTTCGGAAGGTTGAAGAGAGAAGAGGATTGTGAGAGTCATCTACAGGAGAAGATGGGGCGGTATGGAACCAAAACAATGGGTCTCAACCTTGGTGAGGAGAATGGCCACCCTTCAATCAATCAACCAACTAATAAGCATTTATTATGCATTTTCTCTGTGGTGCCAGGCATTCTGCCAGGTTCTGGGGACATAAGCACACAAAAAACCAAAACAATCTCTACTGTCGAGGAACTGACATTCAAATGGATAAAACAGTATGTACATATGTAAATATATACAAATTGTGTAGAAAGTAAGTGCAAAATTGCTTTTAAATAGGCTGATTCACTATAATAAAAGTAAGAATTATGCCTAAATGAACTTATTCAGTGCCATACCAATCACATTGCCAAAAAATTATTTTATAGAGCTAGAAAAAAATAACCAAATTAATCTGGAGGAATAAAAGATTAAGACTATCAAGTGAATCAATGAAAAAATGTGAAGGAAGGTGGCCTAGCATATCTGATCTCAAATTGTGTCATAAAGCAGTAATCATTAAAATAATCTGACATTGGCTAAGACAGAGTGATGGATATGTGGAATAGATTAGGTACACAATATATAGTAGTAAATGACCATAGCAATGTAGTGTTTGATAAACCCATAGACACCAGATTTGGGGATAAGAAAACACCATTTGACAAAAATTGCAGAGAAAACTAACTAAAAAGCAGTTTGGCAGAAACTAGATATAGACTAACATCTCACACAGTATATAATGAGATAAGGTCAAAATGGGTACGTGATTTAGTCATAAAGAGTGATAGTATATTAGGGGAGCACGAAATAGTTTACCTCTCAGATTTCATGGAGAAGGGAAGAATTTATGGCCAAAAAAGAAATAGAGAACATTATAAGATATAGAATGGATGATTTTGATCACAACCAATTAAAAACTTTCTGCACAAACAAAACCAATGCAGCCAAGATAAGAAGGAAAGCAGGAAACTGGGAAAAAATTTATCGCAAATTTCTCAGATAAAAGGCCTCATTTCTCAAATATATATAGAGTGGAGTCAAATTTATGACTTTTTCCCTTTCTTTCTTCCTTATTTCCCTATTGGTAAATGGCCAAAGCATACGAACAGGCAGTTTTCAAATAAAGAAATCAAGGCTATCTATAATCACCTGAAAAAAAAATCACTCCTTTGCCAATATCATAATTTATGCCAATTCTTTTCCTAATGTTGAACCATCCCTCCATCCTTGGTATGAATCTATCTTGATCATAGTGAATTAATTTCTGGATATATTTTTTGTAGTTTTCTTGTGAGAATTTTATTTAAAACGATTTGTAGAGCTCAATTTTTCCGTTTTCTCTTCCTTTTGGGGCTATCAGTAGCCCTTTATTTGCCTATTAAAAGGAGTTTTGTAGAGTGACTTCTATGCCTATTTTTGAGCTGGAAGAGAGCGAAGAGGTTATGAAGTCCAACCCCCTCATTTTAAACCTGAGGGAAATTGAGACCCAGAGAGGTTAAGTTAGTTTCTCAAGGTCAAATTTACCACCTAGTAAATATCTGAGGGGAAATATGAACCTAGATCTTTCTAACTCCAAGTTTGGCATTCTAACCACCTGTATCATACCAAAGGCCTGACAGAGAATGTCAGGGAAGATGCAAGAAAGTTCTAATGGGAAATAGTTTGGCAAATACAAACTATAAAATCACTATTGTTAAAATAGTTAATGTCTCAGTTTGTTTCTTGTGCATTGATTTCCTCTCCACCAAGAAGATTTTGAGCTCCCTCAAGTTGGTAACAACACCTTAGATTTCTATGCAGCATCCTATAGTGACCAGCACACACACACACACACACACACACTCCTAACAATATTAACCATCTCACATTGCAGGACTCTATCTTGGGGTGGCAGTGAGCTCTTGGACACTGGAGTTCTACTGTAGATGGGATAATTATTTGTTGGGGACATTATTGTTGTTGTTGTTATAGTCTGCCCTTTGTTTCTTTCCTTCCTTCCTTCCTTCCTCTTTTCCTTCCTTTTTTCCTTCATTCCTCCCTCCTTCCCTCCCTCTCTTCTTTCCTCTCTTCCTTCTTTCCTCCCTTCCTTCCCTCCCTTCCTTCCCTCCCTC
>NC_058136.1:68398496-68425779 GCF_016433145.1 Gracilinanus agilis | reverse complement strand
AAGGAAGGAAGGAAGGAAGGAAGGAAGGAAGGAAGGAAGGAAGGAAGGAAGGAAGGAAGAAAATAGAGCTTGGGCCTAGAGTCGGGAAGATCTGATTCAAATCTGGCTTCAGGCACCTACTGGTTATACGACCTTAGGCAAGTCATTTCACCTCTGTTTGCCTCAGTTTCCTCATCTGTAAAATGAATTGGAGAAGAAAAATGGCAAAACCACTCCAGTTTCTCTGACAAGAAAACCTCAGTGGTGTCACCAGGAGTTGGACATGACTGAAAGGACTGAACAACAGCAACAAGCACAGCACTGGGATAATAACAGCACTTACCTTTTGGGGGGGGGGTGTTGTGAAGATCAAATGAGAGAATAATTGTAAAGCGATTAGCATAGTGCCTGGCACAAAGTGAGCACTATATAAATATGAGCTATTATTTTTATTATTATAAAATCAAGAGTGTCCCCTAAAATTCCTGGGAATATTTAAATTAAGAGAGAAAATAAAGTGTTGGTACAATGAAAAGATCTCTCTCTGGGAACTCAGAGGAGCTGGCTTCAGATTCTGCTACTGACATCTGCTACAAGTTTAACCGTGGGGAAATCATTTCTAGTGCCCATCAGTCTTGGGAGGTAGTCTGTATCTCTGGAGAGCTGGGCCATAGTGGTAGGGAGTCCTTCATCTTATATTAGTCCAAGAGGTGATGGCTGTATGTACACACACATTCCCTCATGCCTTTCTCTTTTTTGAAAGTTATTTAAATCATTATTAAAATTTTTAAAATTTAAAAGTTATTTTAAGTTATTTTAAAATGTAATCTTTAAATATTATTTTAATAAATATTATAGTTGACAAATATGATTTTTTATGATTTCTAAATACACGTGATAACAATTTTTAACATTCATTTTCTAAAACATTTTCAAGCCTTCCTCTTAGCAGGCTCTTGCTAAAGAGAAGGAGAGCAGGGGGCATTTGTATGCTTCCTTTATAGCCCTCACTGTGGATTAGAAAAGATTCGGGGGCAGGGGGGGGGGGAGGTGGTGGTGGTGGTGCAGTATTAGCTTTGTTTTTCTAAGCAAATAGGTAGCAAGACTGTATTTTCTCCCAATGACAAATTGTCTAGATTTATGGGAAAGAAAAAAGAAGTGTTCTGAGCAGAGGCTGTGAAGGGGAGTGGAATCAGGGGGTCCTGCTCTGGGACCCTTTGGACCAGATCCCCTCTGAGGTCCCTTTCAACTCAGAGAGTCAAAGAGACTAATGCAGACACAAAGGAACTATCAGCCCAGGGGCCAATCATCTCCAGTTCAAGAGGCTGCTTTCACTCTGAGATGTAGGCAATACAACACACTGGAGAGAGAAAACATTGCATCTAGTCACAGTATCTGAGTCTGGATGCCAGCTCTGCTATGGTCCCTTCCCCTCTGTGGGCCTCAGTTTCCTCATCAGAAAAATGAATGCCCTGGACTGACATCACTAAATCCAGCCCCACGCCATCCCTCTCAGATCTTGTTTGTGCCTGGCCTGCTTCCAGCCCAGACCCTGCTCTTCCTGCCTTCCAGAGGTGCTAAGCCCTTTTTGCGTCAGTCTTGTTTCTTCCCTCTCCAGGATGGGCTTTCTGGCAGGGGTGCCTAAGGGGGGAGTTGGCAGCACCACAGCTTTCTCTCCTCTCCAATTACTCCTGAAATGCATGCAGAAGATACTCAATTGCTCATTCAGCTGCATTTTTATTAAATGCTCATTCCACGCAGGGAACCTTGCTAGGTTCTGGGGAAACAAAAAGGTAAACAAGATACAGACTTCGCCTTTATGTGGAAGTCCCCAACCAATTCATTGCTTCAGTGTGGACGAGCCCTACCACAATAGCCAAATTCCCCTTCTGTCTTTGATTCGCCCCAGGACTCTTTTGGCTTTCCCACTCACTCACTACCCCTTCAACTCCTAACAGTCCAGCTGTTGGCATTATATGGCTCCCCATCTCTATTTTTCCTTCTATTCAATGAGGCAGGTAACTCTCCATTCAGTCATTTTGTGTAGGGGTCAGTAACTACGTGGCACAGTGGGTGAAAGGATTGGACTTGGAGTCAGGAAGGCCTGGGTTCAAATCCAGCCTCCTGTACTTATCACTTGCGTGACTGGACAAGTCACTTAATTTCTATTTGCTTTGGTTTCCCCATCTGCAAAAAGGGGATGGTAATAGCAGCCACCTCCCGGGGTTGTTGTGGGGTTCAAATGAGATATTTTTTAACTGATCTTTTTGAAAGTTTAACTTGATCTCGTCCCCCCCCAATTACATGTAAAAACAGTTTCTAACATTTAAAAAAGTATTTGGGGTCTAGATTTCTCTCCCTCTCTCCTTTCCCCCCCACCCTAAGCTGAGATGGTAAGGGATCTGATATAGATTTTACATGTACAATCATGTAAAACATTTTCCCATATTAATCCTTGAACAAAAACAATTAAGAAAGAAAGTGAAAAAAGTTTGCTTTGGTCTGGATTCAGATTCCCTCCATTCTTTCTCTGGAAGCAGATGGCATTTTTAAAAACATGAGTCCTTTGGGATTGTTTTGGATCACTGTATTGCTGAGAGTGGTTAAGTTCTTCACGGTTGTTCATCATACAATATTGCTGTCCCTGTGCACACTGTTCTCCTGGTTCTGCTTGTTTCGCTCTGCTTCAGTTGGTTGAAGTCTTCCTAGGCTTTCCTGAGCTCCTCCTCCTGCTCTTCATTCCTTGTAGCCCAATAGTATTCCATCACAATCACAACCTATAACTTAGCCATTCCCCAGTGGATGGGAATCCCTTCACTTTCCAATTCTTTGCCCCTCCACCCCACAAAAAAGAGCTGCTTTCAATATGTTGTATGTAGAAATCCTTCCCCTTTTTGTTTTTGATCTCCCACGAGATGTGTATAAAGTACTTTGCAAACCTTCAAGGATTCTACAAATGCTAGCTATGATGATGGCAGATCATAGGGTTTACAGTGAGAAAGGAAACTAGAAAGCTTCTCACCAGGGGGAAACTGAAGCCTAGAAACAGGAAAGGCCGAATTCAGGTCTTCTGAGCGCAAAATTAAACGACCAGAGGACCTAGACCTGCATGGGACCTCAGAGAGTAGCTAGGCCAACCACCTCACTTTGTAGATGAGTAAAATAAGGCTCATCAAGGCTAAGGTTCTAGAGGCAGTAACCATCAGAGGCAGGATTTGAACCCTGGTCCCCCTCTGCTCTTTCCACCATGTCACACTTTTTCCTTTCCACTAGCTCTAGGGTTGAGGCTTCATCAACAGCCTCCATGGCACTGGCCCAGAAGCACATCAGAAAATGCCCTCTTTCCTCCAAACTCAGGCTTCATGTCACAGGCACCATCCCACCATGGATGGATTCCTCCCTAACTCGCAGTGGGGATGAAAGGGCAGGCTGAGCAGGAGTTGGTTTCTTTCTGGCTGGGCACATACACCAGGTGCCCCAAATTAACTTTCTGAATACCCCCAGCCTCTGGACTTCTCAGAAGCGTTCTGCTGTCATTCTCTTATGGAGAGAAGTGTCTAGACATGCTTGCATACATTTGCTTTGATTTAAAAAGGTAGATGAGAGTGTGTGGGCAGGCGGGCATCTCCACATACCATTTGTGTGCTTTCCTGAACGCTCACTAAGCAAAAAGCGAGACAATACCTGTGCCCACTTCAAACAGCAGCCACCTAAGACTAGACTGCATTGAGTGGGACTGCCATGAGGACAGGCAGCCAGGAAGAGACCAGAGGCTGCGACCCTCATTAGTAAAGATGCCAGCCCCGTGAGTGAAACCTCTTAGCCAGGAACCGAGCAGCGCTGTGAGTCATGGAAGCATTTATTTGGTACCCTCTGCTGCCCTTTCCTGAGTGTCCCTCCCTCCCTTCCTGCTGTGTTTCCAGTCCTCTTCAGGGCCCTCTTCTAAGCAGATTCACTGGGAGACTAGGTAGATCCCCCTCCCTCTCTGCTTCAGTGTGTCCCTGGCGGAGGCGCTCTCCAAGGTACCTGTGCTCTCTCTGTTTTATGCTTTATGCTTTCTGGGCCTCAGTGTATCCCTCTCTCCAAGGTCCTCAAAAGTTCTAATAGTCTGCAGTTGGGGGAGTGGTAGTAACTGTTGGAGACTGATCCTTCTGCACAACTCTTCCTCATGTATTACCATTAAGCAGAACCCTTATAAAAAATGTGCTTGCACTGCCAAATGCTGGACTTGGAGCCAGAGGGTCCTGGTTGGACTCCTAGCTTTGTCATTTGCTAGCTTTGTTACCTTGGACAAGTCATGTTTCTCCTCTGACACTTGCTTCTCAGGACTGACTGCTGTAGGGTTGAGGGGGATGATGGGCAAAGCTCTCAGAAGCCTCAAAGTTCCTGGCTTTTAGCAGCTTCTTCCCCTTTCCCACCCAAGCATTGCTTGGCTTTTAGAGTAAGCCCTCTGGGGTTAGGGATCTGGGAGAAGGGAAGCCAGAAGAGGCAGCGTCCAAGTGGGGAGGCTTGGCTGTAGCCTTCTAGCTAGGGGATGAGGGAGACCAGTGCAGGAAGATGGGGTTTGTAGGTGAGAATGCACCTCACTTCCATCTCTTCCAATATTCCTTGGGCTACCCTATTCTTTCTGGCTGGCTACTGTCCTTTGATTACCCCCTTGACTCCCCCCCTCCCACCTGCCTACCCAAACAGAAAGCTGGTTTGCATCTGCTTTGTTCTTCCTGACCTTAGCAGGGATTATTGTGACTGGGATAGGGGCTTAGAGCTAAGCCACCAATATATCTCTAAGTGACAGCTGGACAATGGAAAGGACAGGCGTGGGGATCTCATACTGGTCCTGGACAGACCTGACTGCTCCCTATGACAACCCTACCCTAGAAGGCCCACCTCCACACACATACAGCTCAGTTTCAGCCTTGGTCAGTCTCCCTCCTCCCCCAACCTCCATCACCATACCTAATACACCACCCAGCCCATGGAGATCCTTCCAGACCCTCATCTGACAATGCTAGCTCCAGGCTTCCTAACCCCTAAGCAGCAGACCATCCAAGGACCATCTCCTGCTGCTGTTCCCTTCTCAACTTCTCTCTTTGGAGGGGGTTTCCTCAACTTCACTCCACCTCCACAAACTCATCTCTCCACTACTTGAACCGAAAGACTTGGATTCTATTCTCAGTTCCATTGTTTCCTAACTGAATGGCTTTAGACAAGGCATCCCACTCCTCCGAGCCTCCATTTTCTCACCTCTAAAATATACTACCTATGGCAGGGTTATTGGGAGGACCAAATGAGATGACGGTGATGAGATATCACATGGATATGAGTTGTTATTAAGGGCCATTAGCATCACTTCCTCGAGCAAACCCCCTACTTGCAAAAGTTTGTTCATTCTAGTTCCCACATTGCCTTTCCCCTTCCCTCTTGTCTATCCTGGAACAAGTCACACCTTGTCTGATTGAGCCAAGCCCAACAAGTTCCAGATCTCTCCCTTCTTGGAAGGCCCACTTCACTTACGGCCTGTGTCAGCTACTCTAGAATTCAGCTCAGTAGATACTCATTGACCAACTTGGTTGTGTAGGGATGTGGGAAGATGATGGCTCACTGACATTCAGAGGAAGAAGAGGGTGCTCCTGGCTGAAGGCTTCATGGGGGAGGCCTCATTTGGTTGGGGTTTTAGGGGATGATAGTGCTTTAGGGGAACAACAAGGAGTTCGGTTAAAGGGAGAGCAGGGTTCAGCAGTGTGAAATAAGTTCAGAAGAGGAGTCTGAGCCTAGACAGTGAAAGACTCCATCTGGCAAGCATGAGAAGTCATTGAGGGGCATAAGCAGGAGAATGGTGGAGGGCAAGGAAGGTGGAGTTTGGTACAATTTGACCTGCATTAAGGATTGGAAGCAGAGACAGTGGAGGCAGCGAGGCCAGTTAAGAGGCTCCTCCAATGTTTTAGGAGAAAAGGAACGAGGGTGGCCTCAGGAGAATGGCATTAGACATAGAGAGGAGGCTCATGGGATATCAGGGTTAAAGTTGGAATGGCTCTTAAATGGGTATCCCTCATTTTATGCATGGGAAACTTGAGGTCCAAACAAGTGACATGATTTACCCAAGGACACATAGATAGTAAAGTTAGAACTGGAAAAGTACCAGAGATATTGCATAGAAGATAAAATGACTTGGGAACTGGAGGTCTCTCAGTCATTTATTATTATTATTATTATTATTATCCCTTAACTTCCATCTTAGAATCTTACTTTGGTATTGGTTCCAAGGCAGAAGGGTGGTAAGGGCTAGGCAATGGGGGTTAAGTGACTTGCCCAGGGTCACATAGCTAGGAAATGTCTGAGGTCAGATTTGAACCCAGGACTTCCCATCTCTAGACCTGGCTCTCAATCTACTGAGCCACTTCCCTGCCCCACTTTCTGTCTTAGAATCAATACCAAGTATTGATTCCAAGGCAGAAGAACAGCAAGGGCTAAGCAATGGGGATTAAGTGACTTGCCCAAGCTAAGAAGTATCTGAGTGCAGATTTGAACCCAGGACCTCCTGTTCAAACATTATTAATAGATGAGAAAACTTAAGATCATAGAAGGAAGGAAGCAAATTTTTCTTAGGCACATTAGAATGTACCAGGCACTGTGGTAAACACTATACAAATATTCTCTGCTTAAATCCTCACTAGACACCTTATACATCTTTTCTCATTTGATCTTCACAAATAGCCAGGGAGACAGGCGCTACTAGCATTATTTCAGTTTTACAGTTGAAGAAACTGAGTCAGATAGAGGCGAAGTCTTGTGCCCAGGGTCACCTACCTAGTAAGTGTCTGAGGCTGGGTTTAAATTCAGGTCAGATTATGTGTCCAATGTCACAAAGGTAACAAGGAGCAAAGCTGGGGTAATAATCAACATAATAAAAAGAGTCATAAAAGTTACAAATATTAATGTAGAATGTACAAAGTGCCAGGTACTGTGCTAAGCACTTTACAATTATTATCTCATTTGATCATCACAATGACACTAGAAGGTAAGTGCTATTATTAGACCTACTTTACAGTCAGGCAAACTCAGGTAGACAGAGGTGAAGTGACTGACCCAAGGTCATACAGCCAAAAAGTCTAAGACTAGATTTAAACTCAAGTAAAATGACCTGTTCAATGTCACAGAGAGAGCAATAAGCAAAGGAAAAATGATAATAACAATACTGATAATAATTGCTAATATTAATATAGACATTAAATGCCAAGCATTTTTCTAACCACTTTATAAATATTATCTCATTTGATCCTCACAATAGCCCTGTGAGAGAGAGACTAGAATTGTCCCCATTTTACAGTCAGGAAAAACTGAGGCAGGGAGAAGTGAAATGATTCTTCAGGGTCACAGAGCAAGCATCTGAGCATCTGAGGCTGGACTTAAACTGAAGTTAAATGACTTGTCCAATGTCACACAGAAAATGAGGAGGAAAGATGGGAGAATAATAATAATAGCAATAATAGTAACAAAAGTTATATAGCACCTACTGTGTGTCAGGCACAGTGCTATTCTTTTTACAAACATTATATACTTTTGCTTAAAATGACCCTGGGAGAAAAGGACAAATATTATTTCTGTTTTACAGTCCAGGAAACTGAGGCAGACTGAAGTAAAAAGACTTCTGAGGCTGGAGTTAAACTGAAGTCAAATGACTTGTCCAGTGTCACACAAATAACAAGGAGCAAAGATAATAATAATAATAATAATAATAGCAACAATAAGTAATAATAATAATAGCAACAATAGTAACAAACATTCATAGGGGACCTACCATGTACCTGGCACAGTGCTAATCACTTCAGAAACATTAGCTCCCTTGATCCTTGCAACAACCCAGGATGGCAGATCCTAATGTTATACCCATTTTATAGTCCAGGAAACTGAGGGAGACCTAGGCAAAGTGACTGATCCAGAGTTACAGAGCAAGTAAGGATCTGTGCCTGAATTTGAACTCAAGTGGAACTACTTGTCTAAAGTCAGCCAGATCATGGGAAGCAAAGATGGGACAACAATAATAATAGCAATAATAGTAACAAGCATTTATATAGGACTTACTATGTGCCAGGAACAGTGCCAATCCCTTTATAAGCATTATCTCCCTTGATCTCTCTGGGAAACAGATACCAATATTACCCCCCATTTTACAGTTAAGAAAACCAAGGCAGAATTGACTAGTCTAGGGTCACACAGCTGGTAAGTGTCTGAGGTTAGATGGAAACTCAAACTTGTCCAATGTCACATTGGACAAAGATGGGGTAATAATAACAACAACACCAACTAACATTTATATATATTTATGTACCATGGACAGAGTTTACCACTTAACAAATATTAGCTCATTTGATACTTAAAAGAATTCCAGAGGGCAGATACTAACATTATCTCCATTTCACATTAAGAAAATGGAGGCAGACAGTGTTGAAGTGACTTGCCCAAGGACACCCACCTAGTCAAGATCAGAGGCTGGATTTGAACTCAAGTCAGATTAATTGTGCAACCCACACAGATAACAAGGAGCAACAATGGGGCAATAATAATAATTGTAATAATAATAACAAGCATCTGCATATCACCTACTACGTGCCAGGCATTGTATTAAGCAAGCTACAAACATTATCTGCTTTGAATTTCACAACGACCCTGGGAGACAAGTACTATTTCATTTCTGTTTTACAGTTGAGGAAACTGAGTCAGACAGAAGTGAAATGAATGGCCCAGGATCACACAGCTGCTAAGTGTCTGAGATAGGATTTGAATTCATCAAATGACATGCTCAAAGACATACAGATAACAAGGACCAAAGATAGGGTAATAATAATAATAATAATAATAATAATAATAACAACAACAACAACAACAACAACAACAACAACAACCATTTATATAGGACCTACTATGTGCCTGGAGCAGTGCTAATCATTTTATAAACATTAGCTCCCTTCATCCTCCCAGAAACCCAGGCAGGGTGGCAGATACTAATATTATACCCATTTTACAATCGAGGAAACTAAGGCAGAAGTGAAATGACTAACCCAGGGTCACAGAGCTAGTAAGGGTCTATGACTGAATATGAACTTATGTGAAGTAACTTGGCCAACATCACAGAGATAGCAAGGAGCAAAGATGAGACAATAATAATATTGTTATTATTAATAATAACAGTAATAACAATGTCTAATAGCTAACACAACCTTGGGCGTCAGATACTAATATTATCCTCATTTTACAGTCAAGGAAACTGAGAAAGAGAGAGGGGAAGTGACTTGCCCAGGTTAACTAACCAGAAAGTGTCTGAAGATGGATTTGAACTCAGTTGAAATCAATTGCCCATGCCACATAGATAATAAAGATTAAAGATAAGATAATAATTATACTAATTGTAATAACAATAACTAATAACTAAAGTTTCTATAGCACCTACTATGTTTCAGGCACTGTGCTAAAAATATTACAAATATTATCTGCGTTGATCCTTACAACGACTGTGGGAGACAGATATTAGTATTATCTCCATTTTATAGCTGAGGAAACTATAGTAGACAGAAGGGAAGTGACTGGTCCAGGGTCACACAGCTAGAAAGTGTCTGAGGCTGGATTTAAGCTCAGACCAAATTACTTTCCCATGTCACACAGATAACAAGGAGTAATGATAGAATAACAACAATAACAATAGTAACAATATCAACTAATAACTAAAGTTTCTATAGCACCTACTATGTGCTAAGCACTGGGCTAAGCAAATTGCAAACATTATCTGCTTTGATCTTCACAAGGACTATGGGAAACTAGTATTTCCCCCATCGTACAGCTGAAGAAACTGTAGCAGACAGAAGGGAAGTGACTGGTCCAGGGTCACACAGCTAGAAAGTGTCTGAGGCTGGATTTGAACTCAGGTCAAATTATTTGCCCATGCCACACAGATAACAAGGAACGAAGAAGGGATAATAATAATAGCAATAACACAATGTATCAGGCACTATACTAAACAAATGAGAAACGTTGTCTGCTCTGATCTTCATAACAACTGTGGAATATGAGGACTAGTATTATTTCCATTTTATAGCTGAGGAAACTGTAGCAGAAAGAGGGGAAATGACTGCTCAGGATCATACAGCTAGAAAGCATCTGAGGCTGGATTGACTCAAGTCAGATTACTTGTCTATGTCACATAGATAGCAAGGAGCAAAGATGGGATAATAATAATGGTAATATTAATAACAATAGCCAATAGCTAAAGTTTCTGTAGCACCTACTATGTGCCAGTCCGTGTGCTAAGCGAATTACATGCATTATCTGCTTTGATGCTCACAACGAATGTGGGAGAAAGGTACTAATATTATCCTCACTTTATAGCTGAGGGAATATAGCAGATAGAGGGGAAGTGACTGCTCTAGGGTCACACAGCTAGAAAGCATCTGAGACTGAATTTGAAATCTAGTCAGATCACTTGTTCAGCATCACACAGATAACAAGTGAAAATGAGGCAATAATAATAATAATAAAAAGAGTAATTAAAATAGCTAATAACTAACTTTTATATAGCACCTACTATGTGCTAGGTTGTGTGCTAAGCAGGTTACAAACATTATCTCATTTGATCCCCACAACAAACCAAGGAGGTAGATCTTACTATTATTCCTGTTTTACAGTTGAGGAAACTGAGGCAGATAGAGGAAAAATAACTAACCCAGAGTTACATACACACCTGGTAAGTGTCTGTCACTGAATTTAAACTCAGAGGAAAGTAATTGACCAAAGTTACATAGATTATAGTGAACAAAGATGGAGCAATAATAATAATTAAAATAGCAATAACAGTAACTACGAGCTAACATTTATTTAGCACCTACTATGTGCCATGCAGTATGCTAAGCAGTTCACAAACATTATCTTCTTTGATTCTTACAGCTATTCTCAGAGGCAGTGACTAGTATTATCCCTGTTTGACAGTTGAGGAAACTGAGGCAGACAGAAGTGAAGTGACTGGTCCAGAGTCACATAGCTAGTAAGTGTCTAAGCCTGGATTTGAACCCAAGTCAAATTACTTGTCCAACCACACACGGATAACAACAATAGTATAATAATAAAAAGTTTTATTATTAAATTTATTAAAAATAATAAAAAATGGTAACAAACATTTATATAGCACCTACTAAGTGCCAAGCACTGTGCTAAGCACTTTCAAAAACACTGTCTCATTTGATCATCACAAAAACCCTGGAAGGTAGGTGCTACTTTAGACCCATTTTACCTTCAAAAAAACTGAGTTAGAGCTGAAGTGACTGACTTAGATTAACTCAGCCAGAAAGTGTCTGAGGCTGGATTTGAACTCAAGTAAAATAACTTATTCAATGTCACCCAGAGAGCAGGTCTAAATATTTTTTAAAATGATAATAAAAACAAAGTAATAATAGTTGTTAATATTATATAACAACTATTATGTGCCAGGTACTGTTCTAAGCACTTTGTAAACATTATCTCATTTGATCCTCAAAAAACCCTGAGATAGGAATTAGAATTATTCCCATTATACAGTCTAGGATACTGAGGCAGGAAGAGGTGTAGCAATTGCTCAGGATCCCAATGCTAGTAAGCATCTGAAGTTTGACTTGAATTCAAGTCAATGGACTTTCCCATGGTCACACAGAGAGCAATAATCAAAGATAGGGTTATAATAATAATGATAATAAAACAATAATAATAACAGCTAAGGGCTAATATTTATATAGCGCCTACTATGTGTCAGGCGCTGTGCTAAACACATCAGAAGTATTGCCTTTGATGTTCACAATGACCCTGCTAGATTGGTACTATCATTATCTCTGTTTTACAGTTGAGGAAACTGAGGCAGACAAATGAATTGACTGGCCCAGAGTCACAGAGATAGTAAGTGTCTGAGCGTGGATTTCAACTCAAGTGAAATTACTTGTTCAGGGTCACACAGATAACAAGGAAAAAAGACAGGACAATAATAATAATGATAAAGTAATAACAATAGCTAATAGTTAACATTTATACAGCACCTACTGAGTGCCTGGCACAGTACTAAGAAGGTTAAAAACATCATTCCTTTGATGCTCACAACAATCCTGCTAGACTGGTACTAGTACTTTCTCTGTTTTACAGGGAGGAAAATGAGGCAGAGATGAAATGACTAACCCAGGGTCACACAGCTACCAAGTGTCTATAACTGAATTTAAATTCAAATGAAAAGATAATAATAATAATAGCTAATAGCCAACAAAATCCTTGGGAGTCAGATACTAATATTATCCCGATTCTACAGTCAAGGAAACTGAGGTAGACAGAGGTGGGAGGTGACTTTCCCAGTGTCACTAACTAAGTATCTGAAGTTGAAGTTGTATTCAGGTCAAATCATTTGTCCAATGCCACACAGATAACAAGGAGTAAAGATGGGACAATAACAATAATAAAAAGTAAGAACAAACACTGATAACTAACATTTATTTAGCACCTACTATGTGTCATGCAGTATGTTAAGCAATTCACAAACATTATCTCCTTTGATTCTTACAGCTATTCTCAGAGACAGTGACTAGTATTATCCCTGTTTGACAGTTGGGGAAACTGAGGCAGACAGAGTTGAAGTGACTGGTCCAGAGTCACATAGCTAGTAAGTGTCTAAGCCTGGATTTGAACCCAAGTCAAATTACTTGTCCAACCACACACAGATAACAACAATAGTACAATAATAAAAATAGTTTTATTATTAACTTCATTAAAAATAATAAAAATGGTAACAAACATTTATATAGAACCTTCTATGTGCTAAACACATCAGAAAATTTGTTTTCTTTGATGTTCACAACAACCCTGCTAGATTGGTACTATTATTAATAATTCTGTTTTACAGTTGAAGAAACTGAGTCAGAGGTGAAGTGATTGGTCCAGGGTCACATAGGTAATAGGTGTCTGAAGATGGAAATTACCTGTCCAAGGTCACACTGATAACAAGGAGGAAAGATGGGGGTATCACAATCATATTAAGACTAATAACAATAGCTAATAGCTGGCATTTGTATAGGACCTACTATATGCCAGGCAATGTGCTGAGGATGTTACAAATATCATCTCATTTAATCCTCACAAAAAACCAGAGAGGTAGGTAATATTATTAGCTCCATTTTACAGTGCAGGAAACTGAGGTAGACAGCAGTGAAGTGACCAGAACAGGGCCACACAGTTAGTAAGCATATGCACCTGAATTTGAATTCAAGAAAGATTGCTTGTCCAATGTCACAGAGAAAGCAAGGACAAAAATAAAAACAATAATAATAAAATAATAATCGTGAATATTTATATAGTACCTATTAAGCCCTAGGAACATTTCTAAGAATTTTTGAGAAAACTTACCTCCTTTGATACTAACAACAACCCTGAGAGACAGATACTAGAATTATACCCATTATACAGATATAAGGAAACAGACAGAGAGAGGCAAAGTGACTGGCCCAGGTACACAGCTAGTAAGTGTCTGAGGCTAGATTTGAACTCAAGTGAAATTAATTATTTGTCCATTGGCACACAGACAAGGAGCAAAGATGGGGCAATAATAGTTATAATAATGAGGAGGGATAAAAATGTTAATAGCTAATACTTATATAGTACCTACTGTGTGCCAAGCACTGTGCTAATCACTTTACAAGCATTGTTTTATTTAACATTCAAAACAACTCCAGGAAGGGGGATATATTAATATTTATTCCTGTTTTTCAGTTGAGGAAACTGAGGCAGACAGAGGCAAAGTGACTAATTGAAGGTCACACACCAGGTAGATGTCTATAATTATATTTAAACTCAAGGGAAATTAATTGTTCAAAGTTATGGAAATTACAAGGGACAAAGAGGGACCAATAATAATTTTAAAAATAACAATAATAGCAACAAATTGATATAGGACCTACTATGTATCATATACAGTGCTAATCACTTTAGAAACATTATCTTGTTTGTTACTCACAACAGCTCCAGGGGCAGGTATTAAGATTAGTCCCCATTTTACAGTTGAAGATACTGAGACAGAGAGAGGTGAGATGACTGGTCCAGGGTCACACAGTAAGGATGTGTTTGATGTTGGATTTGAACTCAAGTCAAATTACTTGTACAACCTCACACAGATAAGAAGGAGTAAAGATGAGACAATAAGAATAATTAATAGCAAAAATAATAGCCAAGAGTTAACATTTATTTAGCACCTACTAGTATCAGGCATTGTAGTAAGCAAGTTACAAAAATTACCTCCTTTGATCCCAACAACAACCCTACGAGACAGATACTAGTAATATCTTTCTTTGTTTTACAGTCTGGGAAAATGAAGTGGACAGAGGAGAAATGACTGGCTCAGGATCACACAGCTGGGAAGTGTTTGAGGCTATAGTAGAACATGAGTGAAATTATTTGTCCAAGGACACACAGAGAGCAAGGAACAAGGGAGGGACAACAATGATACTAAAAATAGTAATAACTATAAGACATTTATACAGCACCTACTATTTGTGAGGCACAGTGCTAATCATTTTATGAACATTATTTTATTTGATATTCAAAAGAACTCTGGGGGAAGACCCTAATACCATTCCTATTTTATAATTGAGGAAACTGAGGCAGACAGGAATGAAGTGACTGTTTCAGGGTCACATAGTAAATATCTAAAGACTAAATTTAAACTCAAGTGAAATTACTTGTCCAATGGCCCACAGATAATAAAAAGCAAAGATGGGCAGCAGCAGCAGTAGTAGTAACAACAACAACAACAACAACAACAACAACAACAACAACAACGGCTCATGCCTAACATTTGTATAGCACCTAGTATGCGCCAGGGACTAAATGATAATCACTTTACAAACATTATCTCATTTGATATCCAAAACAACTCCAGGGGTCAGATACTAATATTATCCCCATTTTACAGTTGAGAAAACTGAAGCAGAGTGGAACTGACTGACCCAGGGTCACACAGCTGTCAAGTATCTGAGGCTAGACTGGAGCCCAAGTGAACACACAGATAACAGGGAACAAAGCTGGGACAACAGCAATAATACAAAGAATACTAAAAGCAACAAATATTTATATAGGACCTACTATGTGTCAGGTAGAGTGCTAAGCACGTTATAAACAGCATCTTGTTTGATTCTTACAACAACCTGGGAGACTTGCCAATATGTTTTTACTGTTTAAGGGATACTGATATCCCTTTTACAGTTGAGGAAACTGAGGCAGACAGAGATGAAGTGACTGACCCAGGGTCACATAGCTTGTCTGCCACTGAATTTGAACTCAAGGGAAATTACTTGTCCAAAGTCCCAAAGATTACCAAAGGCAAAGATGGGGGCAATAATAATGATAGTACCAATAATCATAACAAGCATTTATGTAGAACCTACTATGTGACAGGCAGAGTGCTAATCACTCAAAAAGTATCTCCTTTTATGTGTAAAACAACTCCCAAGGGCAGAAACTAACGTCATCCTCATTTTGTAGTTGAGAAAACTGAGGCAGGCAGAGGTGAAGTGACTGGCCCAAGGTCACATAGCTGACATGTGTCTGAGGCTAGATTTGAACTCAAGTATAGTTCCTTATCTCAGTTCACATGGATGACAAGCAAGGTGGGACCACAACAACAATAAAAAACAATAACAACAATAGCCCAAAGCAAACATTTATACGACCTCTACTTGCTGCCTGGTACTGTGCTCAGCAGGTTACAAACTTTATCTCTTTTGATGCTTACTACTAAGAACTAGTATTATCCATGGTTTATGGGTGAAGAAACTGAGGCAGACCAAGATGAAAGTGACTGAGGTTGGGTTTGAACAGAAGTGAAGTGATTTGTTCAATGTCCTATAGGTAACATGGAGCAAAATGGGGTAATAATATGAATAAAAACTGAAATAATAAATATTAACCTCTCTGTAGCACCTCTTATGCTCTAGATACCAACTGTATACTTTACAGAGATCATCCTATTTTATCCTCACAGCAACCTTGGGAAGAACATGGTTCCCATTTTACAGGTGTGGAAACTGAGGCAGGCAGCAGTGTTGTGACTTGTCCAGGATCACACAGCTAATAAGTGTCTGTGACTGAATATGAACTCAAGTGAAATTGCTTGTCCAGTGTCACACGGATGTTGAGTTTCAACGATGGGACAACAATAATAACAGAAAGGTAATAATAATAGCTAATGGCTACAATGAGCATAGCACCTACTATGTGCCAAACTTAGCTCCATATAAGCATTATCACCTTGGAGGTACACAACTTTGGCTGTCAGGTACTTGTATTTTCTCTGTTTTACAGTGGGGGAAACTGAGGCAGACAGAAGTGAAGTGACTAACCCAGGGTCACACAAGTAGTAAGGGTCTGTGACTGAATTCCAATCCAAGGGAAATTACCTGTCCAAAGTCACACATATTATGAGGAGCAAAGGTGAGATAATAATAATAATAATAATAATGATAATAATAATAATGATAATAATGAGTATTAATAGTAACTAATCTTTACATAGGACCTTCTATGGTTTAGACAGTGCTAATCAATTTGCAAGCATTATCTCCCTTAATTCTTGCAATAACTCCAGGAAGAAGATACTAATATTATATCCGTCTTATAATAGAGGAAACTGAGGCAGGCATAGGTGAAATGACTGGCTCAGGGATACACAGCTATTATGTATCTAAGGCTGGATTTGAACTCATATTTGCCCAACTTTACACAGATAATGAGGAGCAAAGATGGGATAATAATAATAATGAGTAATAATAGTAGCAAACATTTATATAGCACATACTATGTGCAAGGCCCAGGGCTAATCACTTTACAACCATCTCACTTAATATTCACAACAATTCCAGGGTTCAGATACTAACATGATCCCCATTTACAATTGGGGAAACCGAGTCAAACAGAGTGACTAACCCAAGGCCACATACTTAGTAAGGATCCATGACTGAATTGAACTCAAGGGAAATTACCTGTCCAAAGTCACTCATATTATAGGGATTAAGATGGGGCAATAAAACAATAATTATAATGATAATAATAATAATAGCAATAATAGTATTAAATTTTAATAGATATATACTATGTACCAGGCACAATGTTAACCAGTTTACAAATGTTATTTACCTAGAGCCTCACAACAACCCTGGGAGGCAGATGTTAATATTATTCCCATTTTTAGAGCTGTGGAAATTGAGCCAGACAGAGGTGAAGTGATTGTCCCAGAATCACAAAGCTAGTTATTGTCTGTGACTGCATTTGCACTCAAGTCAAATTACTCGTCCAAGGACATACAGATAAGGAAGAACAAAAATATAATAATAATAATAATAATAATAATAATAATAATAACAATGACACCAACAATAAAGCAATAATGGTAGTTAACATTTATATGCCACCTACTATGCATCTGGCTCAGTGCTAAATACATTAGAAACATTATCTCCCTTGATCTTCACAACAATCATGAGAGGCAGATACTAATATTATGCCCATTTTACAATCCAGGAAACTGAGGCAGGCATAGATGAAATGAAGGGCTCAGGGTCACACAGCTAGTAAGTGTCTGAGGCTGGATTTGAACTCGAGTCAAATTACCTGTCCAAATTCACAGCAACAGCAAAGAATAATGATTAGGTGATAATTTTCATTTAAAGAGTAATAACAATAGCTAATAGCTAAAATTTACATAGTACCTACTATGTGCCAGTCACTATGCTACACACATTAGAAGCATTGTCTCCTTTGATACTCACAACAATCCTACTAGACTAGTATTTCTCCTGTTTTACAGTTAAGGAAACTGAGGCAGACAGAGTAGAAATGAGTGGCCCAGGGTCTCATAGTTGGTAACTGCTGAGGATAGATTTGAATGGAATTGAAATGACTTGTCCAACTTCAAAGAGATAACAAGGAACAAAAATGGGGCAATATTAATAATAAAAAGAATAATGATAGTATCAAATGTTTATATAGCACCTACTACATGCCAGGTAGAGTGATAATCACTTTACAAATATTATTTCATATGATATTCAAAACAAATACAGGAAGTAGACATTAATATCATCTCTGTTTTATAGTTGAGGCAACTGAGGCACAGAGGTGAAGTGACTAGTCCAGGGTCACACAGCTCATAAGTGCATGAGGCTGTATTTGAACTCAAGTCAAATTACTTGTCCAAAGACATACAGATAATAAGGAGAAAAGATGGGGCAATGATAATAATAGAGTAATAAAAATTGGTGATAGCTAACATTTATATAGCACCTACTATGTGCTAGATATAGTGCTAATCACTTTACAAAAATGATCTCTTTGATGTTCACAACGACCCTAGGAGACAGGTACTACTATTATCTCTCTTTTAGAGTGGAGGGATCTGAGGCCAATTGAAAGGAAATGACTGATCTGAGACTGCATGCCAGTTCCATTGAAATTACTTATCCAATTTCACACAGATAACAAAGAACAAAAATGTGGCAATAATAATAACAATAACAACAACAACAACAAACATCCATTTAGGACCTAATATGTGCTGGGCACAGGGCTCATCACTTTGCAAACATTATCTCCTTTAATCCTAAAAACAACTTTGGGGCATAGATACTAATATTATAGCCATTTTGAAATCCCAGAAACTGAGGCAGAATAGGTGAAATGACTGATTCAGGGTCACACAACTTGTAAGTGTTTGAGGCTGGATTTAAACTCAAGTCAAATTACATGTCCAATTTAACAACAATAACCAGGAACAATGATTGGACAAGAATTTTTACAAGAAAAGCAATAACAATATTTAACTGCTAAAATTTGTATAGCACCTACTATGTGTCAGACACTGGGCTACACACATTAGAAACATTATCTCCTTTGATGTTCACAACAACCCTAGGATAAAGGTACTATTATTTCCCCTGTTTTACACTTGAGGAAACTGAGGCAGAAAGATGTAAAATGACTGACCCAGGGTCTTATAGCTAGTAAACTTCTGTGACTGAATTTGAATTCAGTTGAATTCTCCTATGCAACTTGACACAGATAACAAAGAACACATATGGAACACTATTAATAATGTAAAGGTTTAGTTTATATGTGCCAGTACAGTGCTAATCACTTTATAACTTTTATTTCATTTGATATTCAAAACAACTCCAGGGGGCAGATAGTATTATCTTTGTTTTGCAATCAAGGAAACTGAAGCAGGCAGAAGTGAAGTGACTAACTCAGGGTCACTCAGCTCTTAAGTATGTGAGGCTGTATTGGAATTGAAGTAAGACTAATTGTCCGAAGACATGTAGACAATGAGAAGCAAAAATATGGCAATGATAATGACAACAACAACAATAGTAACAGCAACAATATTAATAAACGTTTATGGAGCACCCACTATGTGCCAGACACTGGCCTAATCATCTTATAAACATTATTTTATTTTATATTTACAACAATTCCAGGACTCAGATACTAACATTATACTTGTTCTACAGTTGGGGAAACGGAGGCAGACTGAAAGGAAGTAACCGAAAAGGGTTATACAACTAAGTGTCTGAGGCTGGATTTGAACTCAAGTCAAATTACTTGTACAAAAAATTCATATAGATAATAAGGAGCAAGGATGGGGTTATGATAACAATAAACAGAGTAATAACCATGAATAATAGCTAACATTTATATAGCACTTACTTTGTGTTGGGCAGTGTGTTAAGCAGTTTATAAACAATATGTCATTTGATATTCACAACAATTCTGTGAGGGGGGGGAGAAGATATTAATGTTATCCCTCTTTTACAGTTGAGGAAACAGAGGCAGACAGAGGTGAAGTGACTAACTCAGGGTCACACCACTGGTAAGTATCTGGGACTGAATTTGAACCGAACAGAAATGATTTGTCCAAAGTCACACATATTATGGGGAGTAAAGATGGGGCAATAATAATAACAATAATAGTAGTATTAAATTTTTATGGAGCACTACTATGTGCCAGGCACAGTGATTATCACTTTACAAATATTATCTCCCTTGATCCTCACAACAAACTTGGGAATCAGATGCTAACATTATTCCCATTTTACAGTTATGGAAAATGACAGGTGAAATGACTGGCTCAGGGTCATACAGCTATAAAGTCTCTGAAGCTGGATTTGAACTCAAGTCAAATTACTCATCTAACTTCTCACCGATAACCAGGAACAAAAATTGGACAAAAATTTTTATAAAATGAAAAAATACTAGGTGATTGCTACAATTTGTGTAGCACCTACTACATGCTGGGCCTACACACATTAGAAACGTTATCTCCTGTGATGTTCACAACAACCCTAGGATAAAGGTACTATTATTTTCCTTGTTTGAGGAAACTGAGGCCGAAAGATGCAAAATGGGGTAATAGTATTAATAAAAATGGAAATAAAAAGCAACTTCTTATGTTCCAGACACCCACTATATACTTTACAGATCTTGTCTCATTTTATCATCACAACAACCTTGAGAGATAGCTATTAATGTAACCCTCATTTTACAATTGAGGAAACTGAGTCAGACAGAAGTGCTATGACTTGTCCAGGATCACACAGCTAGTAAGCGTCTGAGGCTGGATTTGAATTCAAGAGAAATCACTTGTTTAAGGTCTTACAGACAGCATGGAGCAAAATGGGGTAATAATATTAACAAAAATGGAAATAATAACTACAGCACCTCTTATGTTCCAGACACTAACTATACACTTTACAGATATTGTCTCCTTTTATCCTCACAACAGAGATAGGTCCTAGTGTTACCCCCATTTTACAGTTGAGGAAACTGAGTCAGAGGTGTCAGACAGACTTGCCCAGGATCACACAGCTAGTAAGTGTCTGAGGTTGGGTTTGAGCTCAAGTGAAATTACTTGCCCAATATCACCTAGAGAGCAGGGAGCAAAGACTGGATAATAAAAAAGACAGAATTATCATTATTATTCCACAATTTCCATTTATATCACCCCTACCATTGCCAAACACTCTTAGAGGAATTTTACAAATACTATCTGCTTCATCCTCTCAACCCCGTTCCCATTTTCTGGTGGAGGAAACTGAGGCAGAAAGCATCAGCGTTTGATTTTGGATTTGAAATCAGGTCTCCCTGCTGCAGGCTATGCATTCTATCCACTGCGCCATCTAGCTGTCTCTAATGGCTCCCTGCTAGCCTGCCAATGAAAATAGGAGGCCTTTTTTCTGACTGATGCAATTACCTAGAGATGGAGACAGGGAGAGGGTTTGCTTGGTTTGGCCTTAGCTTGGTGATTAAGACAATCCAGTGCTGTTAATAATGACAGGTTAGTTTGGAGAGGGAGCCGATTTGGGGGGATGTTTCTGTTGTGTGTTACTGTGTGTCTTTGAATGTATGTCACTGTGTATGTCTCTGTGCTGATGTGTTACTGTGTAATTCTGTATGCCTGGCTCTCTTTTCTGGGTGAGTGTGTATCATTGTGTTTGTGTATCTATGTCTGCTTATGTGTCTGTGTGTGATTGTGTAGGCCTGTGTGTGTCTTTGTGTGTGTGTGTGTCATTGTGTATTACATATTTGTGTAGTGGGGTGTGTGTGTGTGTGTGTGTGTGTGTGTGTGTGTGTGTGTGTGTGGTGAATTGATGAACTTGGTTTTTTGGAGTTTCAGGTTTCTGGTGTCCAACTGACTAAATTCCCTTTCCTCAGACAAACTGATTATAAGCAGCCCCAGCTTGGAACTGCTAAGAGCCCCTTCATCATTGGCTGTCAGCTTAAGCACCTCTAAACAGCCTTTGTGTCCTTAATTAAGGCTTTGCGAGGTGGCTCAAAGGGTCCTGGGTTAGGGTTTCTGGTCAAGGCAAGGTATTGCGTCACCCTCCCAGAGCCAGGAGGCATCAGGATTATTTAGCTGGTTACAGAGCCTCTCTGGGTTTGGGTAGGGAGGGAAGCTGGGGTCCATCTATTCCCTGGGCTGCTGGAGGAGCTCTTCAGGGTCCTGAAATCACAGACAATTTCCAGATAGAAAGGATCTTAGTCATGTCTTTGGCTGACCTCCTCATTTGACAGAGGCAGAAATGGAGCCTCAGGAAAGGGGCTCAACTACTTCCCTAAAGTCATGAAATCAAATCCTAGAATAACCAGGTCTAGAACCAGGGGCTTCTGACTCCAGGGTAAAGCCCTTCTTGCTGCTTTCTTGTCTGGGATGGATAGCCCAGGGAAAAGGAGCATTTTAGGCAGCCTTTGGCATTCAGGGGGATGGCTAAGGCGAGGACAGATTATGGAGGTCTTTAGACAGCAGCATTTAGGCTGGGAAAAAGAGAGTCCAGGAACTGGCAGAGGCAGACATAAACAGCAGTATTTCGATTAGCTTACTATCTATGGACTGCAGTGCTTGTGTGTGTGTGTGTGTGTGTGTGTGTGTGTGTGTGTGTGTGTGTGTGTAAAATCAAGGCTATCTATAGAGCTAGGGCTAAATGGGACCTTGGAGACAATTAAAATCCAGGGTCCCCAAACCTCCAAGAGGGTCCAAGGATATAATTCAGGGGTTCTGTGAATTTACAAGGGAGAAAAAATATTTTACTTTTCACTAAGCTCTAACCGAATGGATAATTTTCTTCGGTTATGAATTAAAGCAACAATAACAACAAGAATATAATTTTGAGGTCTCAGAGCCTTCATCAGACTGCCAAAGGGGGCCAGAACACAAAAAAGGCTAAGAACCCCTTATCTAGTCTCTCTTTCACTTTACATGGGAGAAGACAGAAGCTCAGAAAGGGTTAAGTAACTTGTCGATTCTATAATTAAAAAAAGATTTAAAGCCAGATACTCAGATTAGAAACCTATCTAATTTTAATAATAATAATAATAATAATAGCTAATACTTATATAATATCTATTGTGTGCCAGGTACCATGCTAAATGTTTTACAATGATCCAATTTGATCCCCACAACAGCCCTGGGAGATAAATGTTATTATTATCCCTCTGTTACAGAGGAGGAAACTGAGGCAGACAGGTTAAGTGAAAAGCCCAGAGTCACACAGCTAGTAAATGTTTGAGAATGGATTTGAATTAAGGCTTTCCTGGTTCTCCATCCACTGTGCCACCTGTAACAGGGACATATCCACAGAAGCTATAGTCATAGATCAGGAAATAGAGGACTGCAGTATGTCTGTATTAAAAGGCAGATCCTCACAGCTTAAAAAGAAAATAGCATTGGGAAAGGGGGGGGGAGATGAACAAGGACTTGAAGAGGGTTGAAGGACGTTGGTTTTTTAAGAACTGGATCTTTAGATCTAAGCTCCCCCCCCCTTTTTTTTTTTTTACAAAAAAACAACACTAATGTGACAGTGGCAGAATTTTAGCTGAGGCCCCCCCCCTCAAAAAAAAATCTAGCTCCCTTTTAATGTAAGTGGGAATGCACTAGCTAGGGGGACCATTGTAATTTTCTAGGTAATAGGTGATTACAGCCTAGACTAACAGCTGTGAGGATGGAGAGATGAAAATGAAAAAGAAAAGAATGAACAGGGGCTTGAGGAGAATCGGAACAGATAAGCTAGACTACCTAGCTTAACATTTTCATTTTTACAGAGGAGGAAATTGAGGCCCAGTGAGGAAAGTAAAACAGCCAATATGGGGACAGGGTTAGAATTTGGATTCTGCTAGCTGCAGTCCACAGCCCAAAGTGCCCCAGCTATGAAGCATTTTTTTTAAAGGAGAAAAGACATTGACTTACCTACCATGAGAGCTGCCTGGTTCTGGTGTAACTGGATCTGGGTTCCAAACAGTCCTGGCTCTGCACCTGTGGGACCTGGCCCAAGCCCCTCGCCCTCTTTGGACCCCAGTTCCCTGCTGCCCTGTAAAATGGAGCGGTTGGAATAGATGGGCTCTAAGATTCCTGCCACCTGTAAATCCTAGGATTCTAAAATCCTAGCTAGGGGAAAAAAAGCATTGACACACTGCTCGTTTCGCTTCTCCCTCCCTCTCGCTCCTTCGCTTCCCCCTTCCCTCTCCACTCGGGAAGCTGGGGGGCTGCGCCCCCCCCTGCCTTTGGACCCCCGTAGCCCCCCGAATTCTCCGGAAGAAAAATACTGCCGGGGGGAGGGATCGTGATAGGACGTTAGAAAAGGAAACTTGAGCTGGGTAAAAACTCCGAGGTTTGGGGTGGAATCGCGGAACTGGTGGGGGGAGCGGGGGGGGGGCGTGATTGAAAGCAGATAAAGTGGGTGGGGTTTGAAAAGAGTGGCGGGACTGGTCAAAGACCCCCCCACCCCGTGGTCCAATCCCTAGCCTCCTCTGTCATCCTGCCCCTCTCCCCCGCCCCGCGCAGGGCAGAGAACCCAATAAATAGAAGCTGCCGAGTCCTGGAACCGCCGCTCCTTGTGAATGAGAGTTGTAAACAGAGCAGAGCCTAGCTCCTCCTGTTGCATTCTCTGATTGGCCCCACTGCCTGGAACTCCGCTCGCATTCCACACGTGTGGCAGCCAGACTACCTGCGCTCGGAGCCCGAGCGAGTGCCCCAGCCAGTCTAGACCCCCTCGCCCGGGCGTGCAGCCGAGAGAGCCGTGGGGGAAGCGTGGAAGAGTCCCGGAGAGAGCCCGACCTCCGCTCCCCAAGGCGCGCCAGGTTGGTAAGCTCGCTGTCCCGCTCGGTTCCCTCCCTTCCTCCCCGGGCTGTCTCTGGGTGAGTGTGGCGAAGGCGGATGGGGGAGCGGAGAGGCCGCCGGGGGATTGGGAGGACTGCCGCCCGGTGGCCCCAGTCCGCCAGTAGCCGCGCTGCCCCCGCTAGTGTGTGCCCTTCGCCCCTGGCCCGGCTGCGCGCGCCTGCTTCGGGCCCCGCTGGAGCTGTCCAGCACTCCTCCGACTGGGAGCGCACGGATAACGCCGGCGCCGGTACGAAGCGGTTTGTCTGGCGGCTCCCCACCTAGCCTCTCCTGGCCGCGGCGCGGACTCCCTCCCTGGGTGGGTGGAGGGTGGGGTGTGTGTGTGAGGAAGCACGGACTGACAGGCTGGGAGACTCCGTCAGGGAGGGAGGGGAGAGACGGAGAGTAGCAGAGACGGAAAGAGGAAGGGAGGAGGGAGGAAGGCGAGCTCCAGAGCAGTCTGGCAGTCTGAAGGGTGCAGAAGGTGTCCGGAGCGGGGCCCAGGGGCTGTCTTCGTCGAGAAGCGTACTTTCCTGGCGACAGGTAAGGTGCGCATTCAATTCCATAGGAAATATGTGCTTTAAATGAATGAGGATAATCGGGAAGGGTCGGAGTTGTAATAGCCGAGACGCACGAAAAGCCCCCTAGACCCATCTCCCTAGCCTTGTGGTGTCTCCCGGTCTTTTCCCTCCTCTCGCTGAGCTGTCTCTGTCTGCGCGAGAGGGGAGTCAGAGGTAGATGCAGGGCGATCTTCCTGGGAGCAAAGCTGCGCACCTGCCAGCTCGCCCAGGGCGGTGGTTTGTCCCCCATCTACGCCGAAGGAGACAGAATAAGAGGAAATAAAAATAAAAATAAAAACCCACAGTGGAGGCTTGAGACTTCCAGGAAAGTTTACAGGAAAGGAGACGCCGAGAGGTGAGTGGCGATCGGGAAAATTGCTTTGACTGCTCTGTTGTCGTCTCTCCTTTCGTCTATTCTGTTTTTTCTTTTCCTCTCTTCTCCTCTCCTTTTTCCTCCCTTCTCCTCTCATTTCCCGTCCCTTTTCCTCTCCTCTCCTCTTTTTCCCTCTCCTCTCCTCTTCTTTCCTTTTCTTTCCTCTCCACTTTTTTCCAGTTTCCTTTCCTTTCTCTCTCTCTCTTTTTTTTTTAAAAATGGACCCAATGTGCCTAGGTTTGTGTGCCCTTTTTAAGTGACTTGGGGGTGGGTAGAAATTTGTCCGCCCTCCTCCTCGAACTTTTTGAAGGGTCTGGAGCAGTTTTTAAAAAATAAGGGTTGGGGGTGTATTTGTCCTTGCCTTTTTCTTTACCAATTTTGGCTCCCTTTCTCTTTGCTCCAAAACTCCTTCCTTTGCACCATAAACATACTGGTTTCTGATGCAAGCCTTAGAAACAGGGTGTGGAAAATGGGGGGGGGGGAGGAGATAGAAAATTCTGGATGATGAGCAGTAAAGAAGAGGGGAGGAGGGAGGGGAAAGGCTGCATGGGATACCTGGGTCTTAGTGTGTACTTGCCAAAGGTCTGACTTTCAGATTTTAATATGTTGGAATAGCCTTTGATAACCTGACAGTTGGTCATTTAATACCTAAGGTTGATGCTGTGTCCATGACTACGAAATAGGCTGTATTAGGTCCCTGCTTCCTCATCCTCAGGTCCCCAGGTCTCCTGATTCCTTGGTTCTAAGGCTTTTTTTTTTTTTGGTACTGTACTATTTAGCCAGAGAGATGCCATTTCACAGAATCATAGATTCAGATCTGGAAGGGACCTTAGGGATTTTTAATTCTATTTTACAGAGGGAGAAAATGAGCCCTAGATAGGGGAAGGGGCTTACTTAAGATCCCACAGGTGGGAATTGGCAAAGGCAGGATTGGAGCACAATTTTTGACTCAAAATGCACCATTTAATGCTCTTTTGAGGGTCAAAGGACAGATTCCCCCAAAGGGTCTTAGAAATCATTGTCTGATAGTCTTGAGCTCAGAATTGGGAGTGAGAAATATTTATGAGGGGGGAACAGAGGGGCAAGAGATAGAAAAATTGAGGCAGAGGCAATGAGCAAGGTGATCCTGTATTTGTGAGACAGGGACAGAATGGGGAGAAGGTGTTTTGTCTATGGTTTTACTCTGAGGATTTTTGCTGAGAAATGAGCAGAATAAAAGCCTTTCCCCCATTTTGTGGTTCCCACTTCTTTGCCCATAACATAGCCACCTTGGGGTGGGGCCTCTTGCTCAGTTATCCCTCCCATCAAGGTCACTATAATCTACCTGAGGATTGAGAGATCTGGGAACCTCCTAATTGCAGCTTCCCCCATTTTATGATGGAAAAATGTCGGCAGGCCCTTGAGGGACCCGCCCCCCCCCCCAACAAAAACCCAACAACAACAAAAACATCTCTCCAGTGGCTGAGTCAGGACCAGAGAAGGAAAAATTTGTACAGGTGGAAGGGACCTCTTATTTTACAGATGAGGAAACTGAGAGCCAAGGTTTTAATTTTAATCCACTGAACTTAAATGCATTGTTTTCTCCCACTTCTTGGGCTGGCAGGTTGTTTTTGCCATCACCCTGGAGTTGGGGTCACTGGTTGCCACAGGGAGCAGGGTCTGGGGGCAGGGCAAGGGTGGGGAAAG
>NC_058136.1:68395936-68398437 GCF_016433145.1 Gracilinanus agilis | reverse complement strand
GGGGTAGGGGGAGTGGGGAGGGGTGTGCCAGGGGTGGGGGCATGGGGGAATAGGGATGGGGGTGCAGGAGTCTCACTGAAAAGGAGTGGGCTCTAGGAGAATACAGAGTAATTCTCTACAGGGCTGATCACACAGTAGGCACTTCAGTGGGTCTTAAATGTTGTCTGATTGAATGTTTGCAATGATGCTGTTGACTAGAAACATGAAATGGTGTGTGAAAATGGTGGTGTGAAAACATGAAATTTCTAGGCACTTGAGTTCCTCTGCTTGCCTCAGTTTCCTCAACTGGAAAATGGGGATAGCAATAGTACCTTCCTCAAAGTAGGATCAAAAGAAATAATATTTTAAAAAATTTGTGAGGCTCAAATGAGATAATATTTGTGAAAAGTGCTTATTACAGAGTCTGGCTCATAGAAGATGCTATAGAAATGCTTCTCTTCCTTTCCCCTCCCCTCCTTTTCCTCCCTTAAATTTGCACCTCAACCTAGGATTCCTGTAATATGATGCCTTTTGCTACCTTCCCCTTTTTAACCCCCCCCTCTTCTAGAATCCTCAGACCACTCCCCTCCCCTGTTCCTGGGCTTAGATAAGACCCTCTAAAGAGTAACTGGGGCACCCACTATTTGCTAATTAGCCCCTTTGGCCAAAGATCTGCTTTTAAAATCCGGGGTCTTTTTAATTCGCAGAGACCATCCGGCTGCTGTGTGTATTTCCCAGGAGGGTGGGCAGTGCTACAAATTCCTTGTAGGTCTAAATCCCCAGTAACTCCTGTGATTGGGATTTGAGTCTTTCTCTCCTTGAGGCTATTCTCCCCTCCTTTCTCCCCTCTTTGCCCCCCTCCCATAAAGCAGCTCCAAGGAAGCCCAGGAACCCCTTGGGTTCCTTGTTTTCCTCAGTCTCCCCTCCCGGCCCCAATCACACACAGGCACACACCCCACCGGCAAAAATGACGTTCTGCCCTTTTAGGCTAGAGATCAGTATTCAGTCTAAGGCAAGCCCTCACTGCTCGGCAGTCATCTATAAATTAATGGAACAATATCCAAGGACTAGTATTGGTGAAACCCCAGTGCAAAAACAAGTGCGTTTTTTCTGACTAGGCAATTCCAGTTCAATCCAGCCTGTTGCTTTTTTGCTCTCACAGAACACTGAACTGGGAGGGATCTCAGCGCATAGATGTGAGAGTTGGGGAGGGGGGGCTCAGAACATACAATGCCACGAAAGGGAGAGATCACAGAATATGAGAGCTGAGGGGGAGCTTAGAGATCAATTAGCCTGACACCCTCATTTTACAGAGCAGGAAACAGATTCAGAAAGGAGGCAAATCAGAGAAAGAGGGAGGGTCAGAGCTGACACTGGAAGCCTCTGAATCCTGACAGGCAGAAAATCCACTGTGCTATAGTGAACTCCTTGCCACTTGGGGTATTCAAGAAGAGGTTGGGCAGTCCCTAGTCAGGGCTGATGGGGGCCAGTTCTTGTTAAGGTGCATATTGGATGAGACCCTTTAGCTCAGAGACCACAGGATTCTAGAATTAACCCTTGGTAATATTTCCCCTCCTCAAAGCCCTTGATATCTATAGTGAATTGTCTAGTATAGTGTACTGTCTGGGGCCCCTTAAGCATTTCTCTTCAGCACTAGCGCCCCCTTTCGGACAAAATAGAAGACTTCATCTCTTACTATTAATATGTTTCCTTTGGCACAGGGAAGCCTAGTGGGTATTGAGAGAGCTGTATGAAGAAGGAGACTCCTTCTTAATTAAGAAATGGGAAAGTAAAGTAAATCGAGTCACAAAAAAAGTGATTGCCATGATTTGTTGGAGAGAAGGCAGGGTGGGTGTGGTGGTGACTTCGAACAATGCTGGCCTGGGGTCAGGAGCTGAGGGTGGGGTTGTCGTATGTGGGGGGGGGGAGGGAGCAGCGGCGACTATAAGGGGTTTGAGTGTTTACCCGCTGGGTTCTATAGGCTCCCCAGATAGGGAAAGGAACCCCAGAAACCCTCCCACTTCAGCAGTTGGGGTTGGTGGGATTATTCATAAATGCCTAATGAATGTTGTTTTGGCTGGACCCTATATACACAAGACGTGCAAGGGGTATTATTCACATTTGACTGGTTGAGACAAAGGGAAAGTAAATTCAGACCTTATGCACCTGTGTATATGTGTATGTCTTTAAGGAAAATAAGATTGATAATTGTTTATATTTTGAATGCTGATAATGTTGTTGCTGTTGTTGGCTTTTTTTTTGGGGGGGGGGTGATTTGGTTTATAGAAATCCCTTAAGAAATGAGGTGGCTATGGCAGGGTACACATGCCCAGTAGGAGACAGACCCTAGCCCCAAGGGGTGGGAGTGAGGGGCAAGGAACTGCAGCTGAGAACTGATCTCCAGTCCCGCCCATATGAGGAAGGGAAAGAGAGACCCGCAGCTACTGCAAAGGGTTCTTTTCCCAATTCTCTTTAGCCCTCTTTCCTCTCCCTTCCTCCCCACTTTCCCCTATTCTCTTCTT